>NC_072497.1:1645000-2010000 GCF_027574615.1 Eptesicus fuscus
AGCACGGGGCAGGGAGGAATGGCCACGTGCCGACGTGCGGCGTTCTGGTCCCCGGCCAGGCACGGGCAGGGGATGGCGGCCGGCTCGGCCCCGAGCCCCTCCAAACAGCCTCCGCCCACTGTGGCCAGGTGCTGGGTCAGGACTGGCCCTCAGGCCCGTAGCCAGTCCGTGAAGGAGGGGAGGAAGCGGCCTGGGCAAGGCACCTACTGTGTGCTGCGTCCTCGGTGGCCTTCCTTTCTTACACTGACTCTCAGAGGCACCCACTGTGTGCTGCGTCCTCAGTGGCCTTCGTTGTTTACCCTCTCAGAGGCACCCACTGTGTGCTGTGTCCTCGGTGGCCTTCCTTTCTTACACTGACTCTCAAAGGCACCCACTGTGTGCTGTGTCCTCGGTGGCCTCCGTTGTTTACCCTCTCAGAGGCACCTACTGTGTGCTGTGTCCTCGGTGGCCTTCGTTGTTTACCCTCTCAGAGGCACCCACTGTGTGCTGTGTCCTCGGTGGCCTTCGTTGTTTACCCTCTCATAGGCACCCACTGTGTGCTGCGTCCTCGGTGGCCTTCGTTGTTTACCCTCTCAAAGGCACCTACTGTGTGCTGTGTCCTCGGTGGCCTTCGTTGTTTACCCTCTCAAAGGCACCCACTGTGTGCTGTGTCCTCCGTGGCTTTCGTTGTTTACCCTCTCAAAGGCACCCACTGTGTGCTGTGTCCTCAGTGGCCTTCGTTGTTTACCCTCTCAGAGGCACCTACTGTGTGCTGCGTCCTCGGTGGCCTTCGTTGTTTACCCTCACAAAGGCACCTACTGTGTGCTGTGTCCTCGGTGGCCTCCGTTGTTTACCCTCTCAGAGGCACCCACTGTGTGCTGTGTCCTCCGTGGCCTCCGTTGTTTACCCTCTCAGAGGCACCCACTGTGTGCTGTGTCCTCCGTGGCCTTCGTTGTTTACCCTCTCAGAGGCACCCACTGTGTGCTGTGTCCTCCGTGGCCTCCGTTGTTTACCCTCTCAGAGGCACCCACTGTGTGCTGTGTCCTCAGTGGCCTTCGTTGTTTACCCTCTCAGAGGCACCCACTGTGTGCTGCGTCCTCGGTGGCCTTCGTTGTTTACCCTCTCAAAGGCACCCACTGTGTGCTGTGTCCTCGGTGGCCTTCGTTGTTTACCCTCCCAGAGGCACCCACTGTGTGCTGTGTCCTCGGTGGCCTGCCTTTCTTACACTGACTCTCAAAGGCACCCACTGTGTGCTGCGTCCTCGGTGGCCTGCCTTTCTTACACTGACTCTCAAAGGCACCCACTGTGTGCTGCATCCTCGGTGGCCTGCCTTTCTTACACTGACTCCCAAAAGGTAGAGCTTGCCGCCTTTATTTCAGAGAGGGCCCCCAGGCTCGGCTCAGCGAATTCCCCTGAACTAGGAAGCGCTGACCTGGGACCCGAAATCGCAGCTCCCCGGCCCCGGAGGCCGATGAGGAGCGAGCTGCGGGGCGAGGTCCCGTGGAGAGCGTCCAGCCCACGCAGGACAGGACGGAGGGACGGCCTCCCAGGACAGACACGTGCCACTCCGCTCCGTTGTGACCCCGACGAGGAGCCCTAACGGGGCGAGGGAGGGAGAGGAAGTGGACAGAGCCCAGGCTTGGGAAAATCAGGCGGGAAGCGGAAGAAGAGGAGGAGGAGGAGGAAGGAGAGGAGGAGGAGGAGGAGGAAGGAGAGGAGGAGGAAGGAGAGGAGGAGGAGGAGGAGGAGGAGGAGGAGGAAGAAGGAGGAGGAGGAGGGGGGAGAGGAGGAGAAGGAGGAGGAGGAGGAAGGAGAGGAGGAGGAGGAGGAGGAGCAGGAGGAGGGAGAGGAGGTGGAGGAGGAAGGAGAGGAGGAGGAGGAGGAGGAGGAGGAAGGAGAGGAGGAGGAGGAGGAGGAGGAAGGAGAGGAGGAGGAGGAAGGAGAGGAGGAGGAAGGAGGAGGAGGAGGAAGGAGAGGAGGAGGAGGAGGAGGAGCAGGAGGAGGAGGAGGAGGAGGAGGAGGAAGGAGAGGAGGAGGAGGAGGAGGAGGAGGAAGAAGAGGAGGAGGAGGAGGAGGAAGGAGAGGAGGAGGAAGGAGAGGAGGAGGAGGAGGAAGGAGAGGAGGGGGAGGAGGAAGGAGGGGAAGAGGAGGAGGAAGGAGGGGAAGAGGAGGAGGAGGAGGAGGGGGAGGAGGAAGGAGAGGAGGAGGAAGGAGAGGAAGAGGAGGGGGAGGAGGAAGAAGAGGTGGAGGAGGAGGAGGAGGGGGAGGAGGTGGAGGAGGAGGAGGAAGGAGAGGAAGAGGAGGGGGAGGAGGAGGAAGAGGAGGGGGAGGAGGAAGGAGAGGAGGAGGAAGGAGAGGAAGAGGAGGGGGAGGAGGAAGAAGAGGTGGAGGAGGAGGAGGAGGGGGAGGAGGTGGAGGAGGAGGAGGAAGGAGAGGAAGAGGAGGAGGAGGAGGAGTGGGAGGAGGAAGGAGAGGAGGAGGAAGGAGAGGAAGAGGAGGGGGAGGAGGAAGAAGAGGTGGAGGAGGAGGAGGAGGGGGAGGAGGTGGAGGAGGAGGAGGAAGGAGAGGAAGAGGAGGGGGAGGAGGAGGAAGAGGAGGGGGAGGAGGAAGGAGAGGAGGAGGAAGGAGAGGAAGAGGAGGGGGAGGAGGAAGAAGAGGTGGAGGAGGAGGAGGAGGGGGAGGAGGTGGAGGAGGAGGAGGAAGGAGAGGAAGAGGAGGGGGAGGAGGAGGAAGAGGAGGGGGAGGAGGAAGGAGAGGAGGAGGAAGGAGAGGAAGAGGAAGAGGAGGAGGAGGAAGAGGTGGAGGAGGAGGCGGAGGGGGAGGAGGAGGAGGAGGAGGAGGGGGAGGAGGAGGGGGAGGAGGAGGAGGGGGAGGAGGAGGAGGGGGACTGCAGGCCGAGCGCTGGGGGTGCAGGGACAGGAGAAGCCGGGAAGGGCCTGCACCCCTATCCAGATCTGGCGAGGAGCCCGGCCCTCCTGCACGCGCCCTGGGGGAGCCGCCACCAGCCAGGGAGGGCTGTCTTCCCCCGGCTGATGCCAAGACACACCGCTGTCACTCTTTCTCTTTGGAGCCAGGCTGAGTGGGAGGGGCCTGAGCTATTCCAGCTCCTCAGGGAACCCCATGCTCAGGTCCAGGACCCCCCCCCACACACACACACACACACAGTGGCTGCAGTGGCTCCGGGGCCCCGGGTCAGGGGCTCCCTCCCTGTGCGGCTCCGGCCCAGAGCGCGCTCTGACCGTCTGTTTCCCTCCCCAGGTTCGCTGACAATGGCATCGGCCTGACCCTGGCCAGGTAAGCACCTGCCCCGGCCCCGGCCCCCCGGGAAGCTGCCTGCGGCCTCCTCACCCTCACCTCTCCCCGCAGCGGCGGGACCTTCCCGTACGACGACGGCTCCAAGCAGGAGATCAAGAACAGCCTGTTCGTGGGCGAGAGCGGCAACGTGGGGACCAAGATGATGGACAGCAGGATCTGGGGCCCCGGCGGCCTGGACCAGGGCGGGAGGACCCTGCCCATCGGCCAGTAGGTTTGCGTGCTCGTTGCGCGTGGCTGACCCTGGGCGCCGGGAGAGAGCGGGGGGGGGGGGGGGGCGTGCTAGTGGGTCCTGCCTGGTGAGCACCTGGGGACGCCGGTCCGTGGGGCAGAGACGTCGCTGACCCCAGTGGGCGGGACCCAGAAGCGAGAGGGGAGACAGGACTGCTGAGGGGCAGTCAGCAGGGCGTGGCTCTGGGCTGTGTTGATAGGAATTTTAAAAAAATATTTTTTTTATTGATCTCAGAGAGGAAGGGAGAGGGAGAGAGAGAGAAACATCAATGATGAGAGAGAATCACGGATCGGCTGCCTCCTGCACGCCCCCCACTGGGGGATGGAGCCCGCAACCCGGGCATGTGCCCTGACGGGGAATCGAACCCGGGACCGTCCAGTCCGCAGGCCGACGCTCTATTCACTGAGCCACACCTGCTAGGGACATTGATATGAATTTTTAAAATATTTCTTTTATTGATGTCAGAGAGGAAGGGAGAGAGAGAGAGAAACATCAATGATGAGAATCATAGATCGGCTGCCTCCTGCACGCCCCCTACTGGGGGGGATCGAGCCTGCAACCCAGGCATGTGCCCTGACCAGGAATCGAACCTGGGACCCTTCAGTCCGCAGGCTGACGCCCTATCCACTGAACCACTCCTGCTAGGGACATTGATATGACTTTTTTAAAATATTTTTTTATTGATTTTAGAGAGGAAGGAAGAGAGATAGAGAGAGAGAATCATGGAGTCGCTGCCTCCTGCACGCCCCCTACTGGGGATGGAGCCTGCAACCCAGGCATGTGCCCTTGACCAGAATCGAACCCGGGACCCTCCAGTCTGCCGGCCGACGCTCTATACACTGAGCCACACCGGCCAGGGACATAGATGGGAATTGGAGGAGGAGGAAGGAGAGGAGGAGGAGGAGGAGGAGGAGGAGGAGGAGGAGGAGGAAGGAGAGGAGGAGGAGGAGGAGGAGAAGGAGGAGGAGGGAGGAGGGGAGGAGGAGGAGGAGGAGAAGGAGGAGGAGGGAGGAGGGGAGGAGGAGGAGGAGAAGGAGGGTTCCTTGTCTTCTGAGATGTGCCCACGGGAACAGGTCATGCCCTTCTGAGGGTGGAGAGAGAGGGAGAGGGGGAGAGAGAGAGAGAGAGAGAAGGAGGGAGAGGGAGAGAGAGAGAGGGAGAGAGAGAGAGAGAGAGGCCCCAGCGCACATGAGGGAGGAGCAGGAGGTGACCCAACTCACCCCGCGTCACAGCAGCTGGGGTTCCCCCCGCAGGTGGGACCCCACTCGGGACGATGTTCTCAGGGCGGCCCGGCTGCACGCACGAGACCCACCCTCGTGGGCCCTGCGGGTGAGAGGGAGCGGCTGTGGTGCCCGAAAGAATTTTCTAGCATCCGGCTTGTCCCACGGCAGAACGGCAGGGCGGCCTGCAGGGTCCCGGGCCCTGCGTGCAAGGCCCAGGTCTAACCTCCCACCCGACCCGGGGGCATGTGTGTACTTGGAAAGAATTTGCAGCCCTGGCCGGTGTCGCTCAGTGGGTAGAGCGTCGGCCTGCGGACTGAAGGGTCCCGGGTTCGATTCCGGTCAAGGGCATGGACCGTGGTTGCGGGCACATCCCCAGTGGGGGCGTGCGGGAGGCAGCTGACCGATGTTTCTCTCTCATCGGTGTTTCTAACTCTCTCTCCCTCTCCCTTCCTCTCTGTAAAAAATCAGTAAAAATATATTTAAAAATAAAAAGAAACAAAAAGAAAAGATTTTGCAGCCCGGCCGGCATGGCTTCGTGGTTGAGTGTCGACCTAGGAACCAGGAGGTCAGGGTTCGATTCCCGGCCAAGGGCACATGCCCGGGTTGCGGGCTCCATCCCCAGTGGGGGGCCTGCAGGAGGCAGCCGATCGGTGATTCTCTCTCCTCATGGATGTTTCTCTCTCTCTCCCCCTCCCTCCCTCTCTGACATCAATAAAAATCTATTTTTAAAGAAAGGAAAGAAAAGATCTTGCAGACAGAACCACAGTCTCGGGGCGAGCTGCCGAGAGCTTCCACGGGGTGGCCTCGCTCAGGCTGTTTTTCGAGCCGCTCTTGGGTCTGCCCGGCCGGCTCTCTGCTGAGGGTCCCGCTCCCGGCCCGGGCGCCCCAGGGGTTCCCAGCTGTGTGGTGCGTTAGATTAAACGCTGGCTCCTCTGGGGGCCCCGGGGCAGGGCCTCCAGCTGCACTCATAGCCGGAACCCGGGCCGTGCAGCCCGGATCACGGCTGATTCGTCCTGTCCGGGCCCGGCTGGGGTCTGAGGTGTAACGACAGAGCCCGGGAGAGTGGGCTGTTTCGGAAATGCATTCCATGGACATGTGCCCGGGGCCGCCCCCGGCCGTCGGGACTCACCATCATGACGTTCGTGGGCCGCTAATAAAACAATACAGAGCGGCCGAGGTCCCTGGTGTCCGCTGACGCCACCTCGCCAAGCCCGCGTGACGCAGCGTCCCCGGGGAGCCGTGTCTGCTCGGAGGGGCCCGTGTGGTGACGGGGGACGGCCGGGTGTGGCCTCTCCCCCAGACATTCACGTCCGCGTTCTTGTTCATCGTCCTGCCCTTTCTCTTGTCCGCGGTGGAAGGAGAGGGCCCCGGCCCAGGGGTGAAGATGCTAGTAAAAGCAGAAATGCGGGGCCTGGAGAATGAGCGAGCCTAGATTTGGGGCCACCGGAAAGCCCCGTGGTCCCTCGTAGGCCCTTGCCGCCCCTCCCAACCCCCTGGCTCAGGAGCCCGAGGCACATGGAGAGGGTCTCTGCCCCCTGCCCCCTGCTGGGCTCGAGGCAAAATGTCCCAGTCACGGTCCATACATCCTTCCACCATCCACCATCCATCTATCATCCATCATCCATCTATCATCCATCCATCCATCCACATCCATCCATCCATCCATCCATCCATCATCCATCATCCATCATCCATCATCCATCTATCCATCCATCCATCCATCCATCCACCCATCATCCATCCATCCATCCATCCAACCATCCATCCATCATCCATCATCCATCATCCATCCATCCATCCATCATCCATCCACCCATCCATCATCCATCCATCCATCTACCATCCATCATGTATCATCCATCATCCATCTATCATCCATCCATCCATCCATCATCCATCCACCCATCCATCATCCATCATCCATCCACCCATCCAGCATCCATCCATCCATCCATCCATCCATCCATCATCCATCCACCCATCCATCATCCATCCACCCATCCATCATCCATCCACCCATCCATCCATCCATCCATCCACCCATCCATCATCCATCTACCATCCATCCATCATCCATCATCCATCCATCCATCCATCCATCCATCCATCCATCCATCATCCATTCATCCATCATCCATCCACCCATCCATCCAACCATCATCCATCCATCCATCCATCATCCGTCCATCCATCATCCATCATCCATCCATCCATCACCCATCCATCATCCATCCATCCATCCATTCATCCATCCATCCATCATCCATCATCCATCCATCATCCATCATCCATCCACCCATCCATCATCCATCTGTCATCCAGCCATCATCCATCATCCATCATCCATCACCCATCATCCATCATCCAGCCATCATAGATTGACACTATATCCCTGAATGCTTTTCCGGTGAGCTAACGAATGAGCCAGCCGTGTGCTATGCAGGGGGAGATGCTGGGGATGGGGGGGGTCGGGCCTCGTTTGTCTGGAAGGTCCCTGTTGGCACCCACGAGGGGGCAGACCCGGCGATGCGCCTGACGCTGACTCGCCCGACTCCGCAGGAACTTCCCCATCCGGGGGATCCAGTTTTACGACGGCCCCATCAACATCCAGAACTGCACCTTCCGCAAGTTTGCGGCGCTGGAGGGCCGGCACACCAGCGCCCTGGCCTTCCGCCTGAACAACGCCTGGCAGAGCTGCCCCCACAACAACGTGACCAACATCACCTTCGAGGACGTCCCGGTGAGTGGGGTGCCTGACGGTGACCCAGACCCGGGCGGTGACTCGCCAGGCCCCGGGAGCCGGGCTGGGGCTTCCGCCTCCACCGCAGGGTCTGAGCGGCCTCCTCCGAGCAGCCTGGACCGCAGCCCAGTTCTGGCTGCGTCCAAACTGGAAAAGTACAGGCATGGGGTGCCTACAGGTCAGGCTGGGGCTGGTGCCTGCCTGCCCTCGCCCTGCCCGAGGCTCGGGGGCCTCAGCCGGACCCTCGTGCTGGGCGCCAGCGTCTGAGGCCGCTCCTCCGGGCGCCTGGCCTTTGACCTGTGAGTCCCGTGACTGGGCCACCTGAGATGGCACAGTTCGTTTAATTTTATTTAATTTTTTAAATACACGGAGTGGCCAGATGATGATGATCTCTGAGCGCATAATATCCTGGCCACTCAGCGTAGATCCTATAGAATAAAAGGCTAATATGCAAATGGTCCCCTCGACCAGGAGTTCGACCAGCAGGCAGGCCGGCCAACCGCCCATGCCCCTGACCCCCGGCCAGGCAGGCCGGGCCCCACCCATGCACGAATTCATGCACCGGGCCTCTAATACACACACACACACACACACACACTGAGTGGCCAGATGATTATGCGTTCAGAGATCATCATAATATAGCCACTCCCTGTATATTTTTATTGATTTCAGAGAGGAAGGGAGAGGGAGAGAGAGAAACATCCATGAGGAGAGAGAATCACTGATCGGCTGCCTCCTGCAGGCCCCCCACTGGGGATGGAGCCTGCAACCCGGGCATGTGCCCTGACTGGGAATCGAACCCGTGACCTCCTGGTTCCTAGGTCGACGCTCAGCCCCTGAGCCACGCCGGCGGGCGGCAGTTAATGTACAAACCTGCAGTGTCTGAGGGGCCTTTGCTGAGGCTGCTGTCTTCAGTCCCTCCCTGGGAGCAGACAGCCAAGGAGAGGCCGGTGCTGAGTCAGGCGGGGCCGCGTGCCCCCGGGGACTAGGCAGGGCCAGGCCTCCTGGGGCGGGCGTTCTCTCTGGTGATGGATTTCCCAGGCCTCCCCTCCCCCCTCCGCTCCTGCCCTCTGCCTGTCGGCCCCACGGAGGGAAAAGATGTCAGACTCGAGTTAGCTAATTCCTTTACTCAGGCCACTCGGGCCCCAAAGAGGCCAGTCATGGAAATCTCCAGGGGCCCGCGTGGAGAGACTGCCCCCTCCCCGCCCACGTGGGTGCACACACCCTCCTCGTGCAAACATTCTCTGCTGCCTCGGCCTCATTCACACACACATGCTCACACACACACACACACCCACACACACACACACAAACTGAGTGGCCAGATGATGATGATCTCTGAACACATAATCATCTGGCCACTCAGTGTATATCCTATATAATAAAAGGCTAATATGCAAATGGTCCCCTCGACCAGGAGTTCAACCAGCAGGCAGGCCGGCCAACCGCCCATGTCCCCTCCCCCTGGCCAGGCTGGCCGGACCCCACCCATGCACGAATTCATGCACTGGGCCTCTAATAGATATATACTAGAGGCCCGTTGCATGATATTTGTTCAAGAATAGGCCTTCCCCTGGCTTCACTCCCAGCCATCTGGAGCCGGCACGTCCCCGCTCCCCGGCCTCCCGGGAGCCGGCACCTCCTCGCTTCTGTCTGCAGCACCACTCCTGTAGCTCCATCCGCCGCCCCCTTCCCCTCATAGCAGGCTCCCCTCCGCTCCGCGCCTGCCTATGCAAATTAACCTCCATATTTGTTTGGGTTAATTTGCATATCCACTCTGATTGGCTGTGGGCGTAGCGGAGTGATGGTTAATTTGCATGTTTCTCTTTTATTAGGTAAGATGTATATATATATATATCTACACTAATAAAAGAGAAATATGCAAATTGACCATACCTCCATGGTGCCCACCAACCAATCATGAGCGAGTATGCAAATTAACCCAACAAAGATGGTGGGTTAATTTGCATACACAGGTGTGGAGCGGCCAGGCGGGGCAGGATGCCTGCTATGAGGGGACGTGCAGGGGGTGGAGGGAGCTACGGAAGCGAAGACTTGCAGGCTCCCCGGCAGCTGGGAGCGAGGACTTGCAGGCTCCCGGGTGGCCAGGAGTGAAGCCAGGGGAAGGAAGCCCTATTCTTGCATGAATCTTCATGCAATGGGCCTCTAGTAGATATATATATATATATATATATATATATATATATATATATATATATGTATACTGAGTGGCCAGATTATTATGCGTTCAGAGATCATCATAATCTGGCCACTCAGTGTATACACACACACACACACACACACACACACGCACACACGCACATACGCACATACACGCGCACACACGCACGCCCCTGTGTCCCCGCCCAGCTCTGCAGCCTTGTGAGCGGGGACCAGCGCCCCCGCAGGTCCCCCACAGCAGCCACCCCGCCCCCCCCCCCCATGAGCAGAGGCCAAAAGGCTGGGTGTGGGGGATGTGGAGTGGCGAGGTCCGGCCCCGGTGCCCCGGAGCCAGCGGCTCTGGTTGGGCCGCTGTGGTGGCAGCGGAAATCGGAACCTCTGGCGCGGCCCCTGGCGCTGCAGTTCCCCCGGGCTCCGCCCCCTGACGCCCGGGCCCTGCTCCGTGCAGATTACTTCCAGAGTGTTCTTCGGGGAGCCCGGGCCCTGGTTCAACCAGCTGGACATGGACGGGGACAAGACGACGGTGTTCCACGACGTGGACGGCTCCGTGTCCGAGTACCCCGGCTCCTACCTCACCAAGGCCGACAACTGGCTGCTGCGGCACCCCGACTGCATCGACGTCCCCGACTGGCGGGGGGCCATCTGCAGCGGGCGCTACGCCCAGGTGGGCACGCACGGGGGGGCACGCACGGGGGGGCACGGGCCGGCATACCGCCCTGCGGCCCGGCCTCGCTCACGCTGGGCTCTGCGCCAGGCCTGAGGCCACAGGCTCCTCGTCCTCCTGCCTTCCTCCCTCCTCCTTTTCCTCCTCACCCAGGGCAAGTTTTTTTGTTTGTTTTTAACACATTTTTATTGACTTCAGAGAGGAAGGGAGAGGGAGAGAGAGATAGAAACGTCCATGATGAGAGAGGATCACGGATCGGCTGCCTCCTGCGCGCCCCCCACACTGGGGATCGAGCCCACAACCCGGGCCTGTGCCCTGACCGGGAATCGAACCCGGGACCCTTCAGTCCGCAGGCCGACGCTCTGTCCACTGAGCCACACCGGCCGGGGCTCAGCAAGCGTTTTTTAAAAACCCAGAATGGAAACACTTGGTAAGCGGGACGCGCTGAGGTCCAGTGGGCGGGTCAGGCCAGGCTCCAGCTCACGGCGCCTGTTCTCTCGGCCGCGGTGGAGGGCTGTGACCTTGTGATCACGCAACACGGCAAACCCATGCCTCCCACGGAGGCCCGGGGCCCCGGGCTCTGTGCTCCCTGGGCCTCAAGCGTTGACAGTCCTGCTTTTCCTGCTTTTCCCTGAAACGAGATGCCACTCACCTGCCCCGAGGGCAGTGGCGGCCCCGTGGACTGGCCGTGGGGGCGGGACACAGACCAGAGAGGACACGGGCAGCTGCAGGGCGATGGCCCACGGAGGTCTCTGACATTCCCTCTCCCTTCCTCCTCCTTTTTTTTTTAAAATATATTTTATTGACTTTTTTTACAGAGAGAAAGGGAGAGGGATAGTGAGTTAGAAACATCGATGAGAGAGAAACATCGATCAGCTGCCTCCTGCACACCTCCTACTGGGGATGTGCCCGCAACCAAGGTACATGCCCTTGACCGGAATTGAACCTGGGACCCTTCAGTCCGCAGGCCGACGCTCTATCCACTGAGCCACACCGGTTAGGGCCCTTCCTCCTCCTTTTCCCCCAAATTTGCCATCTGCCTATGAAGCGAACTGGTGCTCCTGAACACAGCCCTTCTAAAAAAAATATACAGAGTGGCCAGATGATGATGCTCTCTGAACGCATAATCATCTGACCACTCAGTGTATGTCCCATATAATAAAAGGCTAATGTGCACATTGTCCCCTCGACCAGGACTTCGACCAGCAGGCAGGCTGGCCAACCGCCCATGTCCCCTCCCCCTGGCCAGGCTGGCCGGACCCCACCCATGCACGAATTCATGCACCGGGCCTCTAATACATACACACACACACACACACACACACACACACTGAGTGGCCAGATTATTATGCGTTCAGAGATCATCATCATCTGGCCACTCCGTGTATGTTTTTATTGATTTCAGAGAGGAAGGGAGAAGGAGAGAGAGAGAAACATTAACGATGAGAAGGAATCCTGGATCGGCTGTCTCCTGCACGCCCCACAATGGGGATGGAGCCCGCAACCCGGGCATGTGCCCTGACTGGGAATCAAACCGTGACCTCCTGGGTCCTAGGTTGATGCTCAGCCACTGAGCCACGCCGGCCGGGCAGCACGGCCCTTTTTGAGGATGCACAAGGCGTGGGCTGCGTGGAGAGGGGACCCCTTATTTGGCCTGCCCTTCCTCTGGGTCTGCGAAGCAGGGCCGCGGGCAGATGCTACCCAGACGCCCCTGGAATGGTCCCTGGTAACCGCCCTGTTGTGCGCTTCCTTTCTGGGTCCTAAAGATGTACATCCAGACCCAGAAGACCAGCAACCTGCGCATGAAGATCGTCAAGAATGACTTCCCCGGGCACCCGCTCTTCCTGGAGGGGGCGCTGACCAGGAGCGCCCACTACCAGCAGTACCAGCCGGTCGTCACGCTGCGGAAGGGCTACACCATCCACTGGGACCACACGGCGCCCGCCGAGCTCACCATCTGGCTCATCAACTTCAACAAGTGAGTGGGGCTGGCCCGGAGCAGGGAGATGGGACAGAGCCTGCGGGGACTCTGGAAGCCACGCCCCCTGCAGGGCCTCAGGAAGCCACGCCCCCTGCAGGGCCTCAGGCAGCCTAGCCCCTGCAGGGCCTAGGGCAGGCCACGCCCCCTGCAGGGCCTCAGGCAGCCACGCCCCCTGCAGGGCCTCAGGCAGCCACGCCCCTTCAGGCCTCAGCCTGGCCACGCCCCCTGCAGGGCCTCAGGAAGCCACGCCCCTTCAGGCCCTCAGCCTGGCCACGCCCCCTGCAGGGCCTCAGGAAGCCACGCCCCCTGCAGGGCCTCAGGCAGCCTAGCCCCTGCAGGGCCTACGACAGGCCACGCCCTCTGTAGGGCCTCAGCAGCTACACCCCTGCAGGGCCTAGGGCAGGCCACGCCCCCTGCAGGGCCTCAGCCTGGCCACGCCCCCTGCAGGACTTTAGGAAGCCACACCCCCTGCAAGGCCTCTGGAAGCCACGCCTTCTGCAGGGCCCAGAGCAGGCCATGCCCCCTGCAGGCTTCAGCCTGGCCACGCCCTCTGCAAGACCCCAGGCAGTCACGCCCCCTGCAAGGCCTCTGGAAGCCACGCCTTCTGCAGGGCCTCAGCCTGGCCACGCCCCCTGCAGGGCCTCTGGAAGCCACGCCCTCTGCAGGGCTTAGAGCAGGCCACGCCCCCTGCAGCGGAGCACCACGGGGCTGTTGTCACCCAGCAGTTCAGCCTGGAGACCTGGCCCAGTCCCAGCTGGGTGGGAGTGGGGGGGTGACCTCAGGCTGGGCGTCCTACCCTGGGAACCCCAGTCCCTTTGTCTGGGAGGCGGGGTCAGTGACACCCCCAGGGTGCAGGGAGGTCCAGGGAGGTCACGTGTGACAGGCTCTTTGCCAGGACCCCCCTGGCAGCGCTCCGTGTAACGCAGACACATGCCTGGCCAGGACGTCACGTTTCACGCGGAGGGAAAGGGGTTCTGCGGGCCCCGGGGCCGACTGCGGGGGGGGGGGGGGGAGTGGGGGTCAGGATGGGGCTTTGCGTGTGTATTTGCGTCTGAGCATCTTCTATGCGGCATTCCTGTGAGGCAGACATTTATCGGACGCAGGAAACGAGCCCCAAAGCCATGCCATGGCCCTGCGGTCAGGCTGGGCCGGGAAGGGGGGACCCAGGGCCTCCCCCTGGACTGACACCCAGTGGAGAGCGTGTCTTTCCAGCCGGCTCCCGGGGGGGGGAGGCTGGGGGAGCCCGATGTGGGCCCCGGAGACACCCTCTCCTGGGACTCAGTCATGACAGCAGCACATGCTCCCCCAAACCCCCACCCCAGAAACGGGGGCGGCCCTGCTGGGGGTTCTCCCTGTCCCAGAGGTGCCCGAGGCTGGCCGGCGGGTGCCCTGACGCTGCCTCCGTTGCCAGGGGCGACTGGATCCGCGTGGGGCTCTGCTACCCGCGCGGCACCACCTTCTCCATCCTCTCGGACGTCCACCACCGCCTGCGGAAGCAGACCACCAAGACGGCCACCTTCGTGCGGACCCTGCAGATGGACAAGCTGGAGCAGGGCGTCCCCGGCCGCAGCCACTACTACTGGGACGAGGCCTCGGGGTGAGGAGCCCCTCGGGGCGCGGCCGGGGACCTCCCGTGGCCTGGCCAGTGGGTGCGCTCAGGGCCAGGGGGGTCCTCTCCCAGGGCCTCTCCGATCCGCAGCTGCTGGTGCCATCCGCCCGCGAGGCTGCGGAGTAAGAGACATCTGTGCCCGAAGCGGGTTCTAGTTAATGGGCAGAGGAGGGGAGACGAGGGGGCTCCCCGCCCCGCCCCTGTGCAGACAGCCTGGCACCCCAAGGACGCCCGCACTTCGCTGCAGGATGGCGCTGTGCACAGCCAGGCCTGGGAGCGAGGGAGGCTCAGTCCCTTCTAGAAGTCTGTTTCTCTTGCATTTATTCAGTTATTTTGTCTTTTTCTATATCTATATATTTTTTTACTGATTTTTTTTCAAGAGCAAAGGAGAGGGAGAGAGAGAGAGAGAAACATCAAGATGAGAGAGAATCATAGATCAGCTGCCTCCTGCAGGCCCCCCACTGGGGATGGAGCCCGCAACCCAGGCCTGTGCCCTTGACCAGGAATCCAACCTGGGACCCTTCAGTCCGCGGGCTGACGCTCTATCCAGTGAGCCACACCAGCCAGGGCTATTTTGTCTTTTTTGTTTGTTTGTTTTGCTTTTACATATTTTTATTGGTTTCTGAGAGGAAGGGAGAGGGAGAGAGAGAGAGAGAAACATCAAGATGAGAGAGAATCATAGATCAGCTGCCTCCTGCAGGCCCCCCACTGGGGATCGAGCCCGCAGCCCAGGCCTGTGCCCTGACCAGAAATCGAACCTGGGACCCTTCAGTCCGCAGGCCGATGCTCTATCCACTGAGCCACACCAGCCAGGGCTATTTTGTCTTTTTTGTTTGTTTGTTTTGCTTTTACATATTTTTATTGGTTTCCGAGAGGAAGGGAGAGAGAGAAAAAAACATCCATGATGAGAGAGAATCACAGATCGGCTGCCTCCTGCACGCCCCACAATGGGGATGGAGCCCGCCACCCGGGCATGTGCCCTGACCGGGAATCGAACCTGTGACCTCCTGGTTCCTAGGTTGACGCTCCACCACCGAGCCACGCCGGCCGGGCCACTGGTTCATGTATGTTGGTGTTTAGATCCCACCTGCGACTTTCTCTGACGTACCCCAATTCACATGACGCCTTCTCGGCCCATCCTTCTCGCGCGCGGGAAGCTGTCATCGTCTCCCGTGGCTGCGTCATATGCCATCGCGTGCAGACAACCCGTCTTCCCGGCCTGCGTGTCCATCCATGGGCACCTAGGCTGTTTCCAGATCTTAGCTGTGGTGAATGGTGCTGCTGTGAACATAGGGGTGCATATATATCCTCTCTGGTGGGTGTTTCTGGTTTCTTGGGATAGATTCCTAGGAGTGGGATTACAGGGTCAAATGGGAGTTCCATTTTCAGTTTTTTTTTTTTTTTGAGGAAACTCCATACTGTTCTCCACAGCGGCTGCACCAGTCTGCATTCCCACCAGCAGTGCCCGAGGGTTCCTTTTTCTCCGCATCCTCGCCAGCACTTGTCGTGTGTTGATGTGTTGATGATAGCCATTCTGACAGGTGTGAGGTGACAGCTCATTATGGTGTCCATTTCCATGTCCCTGATGATGGGTGACACTGAGCATCTTTTCATATGCCGATTGGCCATCTGTCTATTCAGCTCCTCTGCCCATTTTTTAAAATATATATATTTTATTGATTTTTTTTACCGAGAGGAAGGGAGAGGGATAGAGAGTTAGAAACATTGATGAGAGAGAAACATCGATCAGCTGCCTCCTGCACACCTCCTACTGGGGATGTGCCCGCAACCAAGGTACATGCCCTTGACCGGAATCGAACCCAGGACCCTTCAGTCTGAGGGCCGACGCTCTATCCACTGAGCCACACCGGCCAGGGCCTCTGCCCATGTTTTAATCAGATTGTTTGCTGTTTGGGTATCCAGTTGTATGAGTTCTTTATATATTTTAGGTATCGACCCTCATTGGCTGTGTCATTGGCGAAATACACTGAGTGGCCAGATGATGATGATCTCTGAACGCATAATAATCTGGCCACTCAGTGTGTGTGTGTGTGTATATATATCTATTAGAGGCCCGGTGCATGAATTCGTGCATGGGTGGGCTCCGGCCAGCCTGGCCAGGGGGAGGGGACATGGGCGGTTGGCCGGCCTGCCTGCTGGTCGAACTCCTGGTTGAGGGGACAATTTGCATATTAGCCTTTTATTCTATAGGATATACACTGAGTGGCCAGATGATTATGCATTCAGAGATCATCATCATCTGGCCACTCCGTGTATATTTCCTGTACAGAAGCCCAAACTCTGGGGCTTTCTGAAATCTTCGGGCTGTTTTTCATTCTCCTTGTGCCTTTTGTACATTTATCATTGTTTCTTACTCAGGCTCAGAGCACCTGCCTTCTCTTCTATCATTGGGGGTAAAATAAAAGTAAATAGACTAAAAAAATAAAGAAAAGTACACAGGCTAGCCCCGGCCGGTGTGGCTCAGTGGATAGGGCGTCGGCCTGTGGACTGAAGGGTCCTGGGTTTGGTTCCGGTCAAGGGCACATACCTGGGTTGCGGGCTCGGTCCCCAGTGGGGGGGGGGTGTGGGAGGCAGCCGACCCATGATTCTCTCTCATCATTGATGTTTCTATCTCCCTCTCCCTCTCCCTTCCTCTCTGAAATCAATAAAAATATATTTTGAGAAGAAAAAAAATAGCCCTGACCGGTTTGGCTCAGTGGGATAGAGTGTCGGCCTGGGGACTCAAGGGTCCCCGGTTCGATTCCAGGTCAAGGGCATGTACCTTGGTTGCTGGGCACATCCCCAGTAGGGGGTGTGCAGGAGGCAGCTGATGGATGTTTCTCTCTCATCGATGTTTCTAACTCTCTATCCCTCTCCCTTCCTCTCTGTAAAGAATCAATAAAACATATTTTTTTAAAAAGAAGAAGAAAAAAAAAAAGTCAACAGGCTAGCCCTGGCTGGCGTGGCTCAGCGGTTGAGCATCGACCTATGAACCAGGAGGTCAGGGTTCGATTCCCGGTCAGGGCACAGGCCCGGGTGGCGGGCTCCATCCCCAGTAGGGGGCGTGCAGGAGGCAGCCGATCGATGTTTCTCTTTCACATCAGTATTTCTCTCTCTCTCCCTCTCTGTTTCTCTCTCCCTCCAAAATCAAAATAAAAACATGTTTTTTAAAAAGTAAACAGGCTGAAAGGGAGGGGGCGTCCAAACACATTTCACACCCTGATTCACCCCCGGTTTTCAAGGTCACCCGCCCTTGGGTCGTGTTAGCTGTGTCCCCGCATGAATGAGTGTTCTGTTCAGGGGCCCGGCCGGCTGGCCCTCAGGGGCGCTGCCCCGGCTGGTGCTGACCCCTTGCCCTCCCCCCCTTGTCCCCCGACCTTCCCCCCTGCGCAGGCTGCTGTTCCTGAAGCTGACGGCCCAGAACGAGAGGGAGCGGTTCGCCTTCTGCTCGGTGAAGGGCTGCGAGAGGATCAAGGTCAAGGCCCTGATCCCCCGGAACGCGGGCGTGAGCGACTGCTCGGCCGCGGCCTACCCCCGGTTCGCCGAGAGGGCCACGGTGGACGTGCCGATGCCCAGGAAGCTGGTCGGGGCGCAGCTGGTGAGTGAGTGGCAGGCCAGGCAGCGGGCCCGCCCCTTGGCCTTGGCCTTGGCCTTGGCCTTGAGCCTGGCCCTGGCCTGGCTGGGCTCCGGGGGAGGGAGGGAGGGAGGAGGGGGGCGGACAGGGGAGCCGAGGGCCATGGCCACTCCCTGGGCCCTCACTTGACTCCTGGGAGCTAACCCCCCCCCCGCCCCCCCCCCCCCCCCCCGGGCCTGTTTGTTTTCCAGAAGACAAAGGACCACTTCTTGGAGGTGAAGCTGGAAAGTTCCAAGCAGCGATTCTTCCACCTTCACAGTGACCTCGCTTACATCGAGGTAGGCGACCCCGTGGGGGGCGGGGCTCCCCTCTCCCCCAGGGCGGGGGCTCCCTCAGGCTGCTGTCCTCACAGACTGGCGGCTCGAGAGACAACAGGGACCCCTCCCCCTCAGTCCCGGAGGCCAGAAGTCCAAAGGGAGAGCATTGGGCCCCGGCCGGTGTGGCTCAGTGGTTAGCGCACCGGCCGGCGGACCAAGGGGTCCCGGGTTCGATTCCGGTCGAGGGCACGGACCTCGGTGGCTGGCTCCTCCCCGGCCCCGGGCCCTGGTCGGGGTGCGTGCAGGAGGCAACCCATCGATGTGTCTCTCTCACGTCCATGTTTCTGTCTCTCCCTCTCCCTTCCACTCTCTCTAAAAATCAGTGGGAACATATCCTCAGGGGAGGATGAAAAAAATAAAACAAAATACAAATAAAGTGGACGTGCTGGCAGGGTGGTCCTTCGGGAGGCTGAGGAGGCGGAGGAGGAGGCAGAGGCTGAGGAGGAGGAGGAGGAGGAAGCTGAGGAGGCTGAGAGGGAGGCTGAGGAGACTGAGGAGGAGGCTGAGGAGGAGGCTGAGGAGGCTGAGGAGGAGGTTGAGGAGGAGGCTGAGGAGGTTGAGGAGGAGGCTGAGGAGGAGGCTGAGGAGGATGAGGAGGATGAGGAGGCTGAGGAGGCTGGAGAGGAGGCTGAGGAGGAGGCTGAGGAGGCTGTTGAGGAGGAGGTTGAGGAGGCTGAGGAGGCTGAGGAGGCTGAGGAAGGGGCTGTTCCGGCCTCTTCTCGCTCTGGTGGCGGCCGGCAGTCCTGCCTCCCTCCCCTCCCCTCCCGTCTCTGCCTGGGTCTTCTCCTGGTCTTCCGCCCTGCGTGTCCATCTCCCACGGCCCCGGCCTCTCCCACGTGGACGCCACCATTGCATCCAGGGCTCATCCTGGGTCGAGGGTGATCTTGCCTCCGGGTTGTTCATTACACCTGCAAAGGCCTGTTCCACGCTGGTCCTTCCAGGGCCGGGGGTTGGGGGTGGGGGTGGGGGTGGGGGGCAGAGCCATTCAGCCCACAGCTGAGGCCGCCAGACACGGATGCAAGCGGGCTGTCTGCTCTGAGCAGCTGTCTGGGCCCCTGTGTCCGGGTCCACGTGGGGGACCCCGGGCCTCCCCCCCACCCCCCGCACCCACCCACCCACCGGGTCTGCTCTGCAGGTGGACGGCAGGAGGTTCCCCGGCCTGGAGGAGGGCATCCAGGTGGTGGTGATTGACGGCAGGCAGGGGCGCGTGCTGAGCCACGCGAGCTTCCGGAACTCTGTTCTGCAGGGCATCCCCTGGCAGCTCTTCAACCACGTGGCGGCCATCCCCGACAGGTGAGTGGGGGGGCCCTGTCCCCCAGGACCCCTCGCAGCGCCTGCACGCTGGGTCAGCCCGGGATCGCAGGGCTGGGCTGCAGGGCTGCTGGGCGGAGCCAGGCCTGTGGATGTAGGTCAGGCCCAGGCCGCCGGCTGCCCGGGTAGCAGTGGGAAGCCTGCCCTGGCCCTCGGCCCCGCAGGCCCCGCATGATCTCATCCCTCCCACCCCGTTAATACGATCCACATGCTGGTGGCTTCTGAGCCTCGCCAGCCAGTTGTTCCCCCCAAAGGCTACTCGGAGACGCCCCCTGCAGGTCTCCTGTGGAATAGAACGCTCAACATTTAAAAATATATATATTTGTATTGATTTCAGAGAGGTAGAGAGAGGGAGAGGGAGAGAGAGAAACATCCATGAGGAGAGAGAATCATGGATCGGCTGCCTCCTGCTCGCCCCCTACTGGGATTGGAGCCCAAAAGCCAGGCATGTGCCCTTGACCGGGAATTGAACCGTGACCTCTTGGTTCATGGGTCGATGCTCAACCACTGAACCACACCAGCCAGGCCTGGCTTTTAAAAAATATATTTTTTATTGGTTTTTTTTTTTACAAAGAGGAAGGGAGAGAGAGTCAGAAACATCAATGAGAGAGAAACATCCATCAGCTGCCTCCTGCACACCCCCTACTGGGTACATGCCCTTGACCGGAATCGAACCCGGGACCCTTCAGTCCACAGGCCGACGCTCTATCCACTGAGCCACACAGGCCGGGCCTGGCTTTTTTTTCAATCCCCCAAACCAGCCAGTCTTCCTGGGGTCCCTGTCTTGGTGACGTCATTACGCCATCCAGAGCTGGGGCCGAGTCCGCATGGCGTTGACCCTGTCTTTCCTTGGCTGCTGCTCCGGGCAGCCCCGTGTGTGTGTGTGTGTGTGTGTGTGTGTGTGTGTGTGTGTGTGTCCCAGCCTTCCTGCCCCACCCCGGCCCTCCCACCCGGGGCCAGCACTGCCCCAGGCCCCAGCTGCTCACACCTGGCGCATCAGCATGGCCCTGGGAGCTGCTCGGCCGCCCCGAGGGCCTGTCCATGCCAACAGGCGCAGAGCATAGAGAGGCTCATACCAGGCTGAGGGGCCCGCGTGTGCCCGCTGTCAGGGGCTGGGGACCACGAGAGCCCTGCCCCCCGGGGTCCTGCTGCCATGAGCTGACCCAGACCCCCATCCGGAGGGCCTGGCCTTCCTGGGGTCCCCCCAGCGGGAAGGCTGAGCCCAGCCCAGGGGCCTGGAGCGTGTCCTCTGCACTGGAATGATGGGGGCACAGCCTGCTGGGCCCAGAGCCCGAAGCCAAAGTCTAGGGTGTGTTTGCGATGCTCCCACTCCCTCAGCGCCCCCACCGCCAGCCGCTGGCTCTCCGCCCGGCCTCCTGCAGCCCCCGCCCTCGCCATGCCCTGCGCCCGGCCCGCTGCCCGTTAAGAACCGGCCTCTGCTCCCCGAGGGGCCGGGGGAGGGGCCGGCAGCAGGCGCCAGGATCCCAGGCACATTTTCCAGTCTGGCCTGCGGTCTGTGGTTCCCGGGGCCCCTCTGGGCTGCTGCCCGTTTCTATTCCCGGGGAGCTGCTCACTTCCTCCGTGTGGGCAGCGCCGTCTGCCACCCGGAGGCCGGGGCCAGAACACAGCCAGGGCCGGCGGGGGGCGGCCCCCTCCTCAGCAGGGCCCCCGCCGGCAGGTCCTCTCACACACTTAGTAGCCACATGCCTCGGTTTCCCCATTTGTGAAACAGAGCAGTCAGGCTGGCTCACGTGACCGGAAAGGGAGGTGACAGGCACGTGGCAGGTCCATTCCCTGAGCAGGTGGTCGCTCAGGCTCCCTCCAGCCCCTGTTCCTACCGGCCCTGTCCCAACAGAGTGGAGAACATTCCAATGGGGGAATGATGCCTGGCCCTGGCTCAGTGCTGCCACCAGTGGTGATCTCTGGTACTGGCCCTGGCTCAGCGCTGCCCCCGGTGGTGATCTCTGGTACTGGCCCTGGCTCAGCACTGCCCCCGGTGGTGATCTCTGGTACTGGCCCTGGCTCAGCGCTGCCCCCACTGGTGATCTCTGGTACTGGCCCTGGCTCAGTGCTGCCCCCGGTGGTGATCTCTGGTACTGGCCCTGGCTCAGTGCTGCCCCAGGTGGTGATCTCTGGTCCCTGCCCTCTCCTCTTTGGGGACAGATGTAAAGCAGGAAGCAGAGCACAGCCTTAGCGAGTCCTGGGTGCCAGCTGCAGCCAGATGTGTGGGAGGGTGTCCAGGACATGGGTCACCTCCTGGGGAGAGGCAGTCAGTGCAGCTTGCAGGAAGGGCTGTCCTTCCCGCGGCCGCTGGCCGGGCCTCTGGGCACTGCTCCCTCGGTCCCACCTCGGGCAGTCCCCCACGCCTCCCGGGGGCCCTTGCTCCGCGTTGCTCGCCCGCGCTCTCATCGGCCCTTTCTCGCGCAGCTCCATCGTCCTCGTGGCGTCCAAGGGAAGTTACGTCGCCAAAGGCCCGTGGACACGCGTGCTGGAGAAGCTCGGGGCGGACAAGGGGCTCAAGTTGAAAGGTGAGGGGTTTGGACTGGGGTTTATGGGTCCCCATGCCTGGGGCACAGGCACTCCTACCAGGCTGAGACCAGCTCCGTCCCCCAAACCTGGCAGAGCCTTTCATTGCCTGGCCGTGGCAGTGCTGCCCCCGTGTGCCTGCTGGTATTGGTCCTGGCGCCCGATGGAGGCCAAGTGCCACCTCCAGACAATTTCCTTAATTTTATTTTTATTTTTTGTGAATCCTCACCCAAGGGCATTTTCCCATTGGTTTTTAGGAAGAGTGGAAGGGAGAGGGAGAGACAGAGAGAAACTTTGATGTGAGAGAAACACATCGATGGGTTGTCTCCTGCACCAGCCCTGACCAGGGCCCGGGCCGGGGAGGAGCCTGCAACCGAGGTACGTGCCCTTGACCGGGACCCTTCGGTCCGCAGGCCGACGCTCTATCCACTGAGCCACACCGGCCAGGGCCAGACACGTTCCTTTACGTGTGAGCAGCCCCAAAGGAAGTTGTTGGCGTTGCTCATCATCTACTGAGCAAGTGGCTCTTTATTTCAACAAAAACATGAGCAGAAAGCGGCTGGTCTGACCTCGCCCAGTTCTGGCCACTCAGGTGGCTGGGACCCCCGCTGCCCCCTCAGCATCCCAGCCCAGGCCCGTTCGGGCAGCCGCTACGTTGGCAAAGCTCTCGTTGGCTCCTCGGAGGTCATCTCGGGAGAGCCTGGAGCTCCAAGGTCGCCCTGGCCAAGGTCACCCTGCCCTTCTGCGCTGCAGCCTGGCACAGCCCACGGGGAAGGGGCTGGCCAGCTGAAACGTCAGCGTGACAGAGGACAAGAGCACAATGCGCTCAGAGGGTCCCCTGGGGCCGAGGGCAGACAGGAAACTGCAGATAACAGTGAGAACATCGCCATAGTTACACATCGTGTTCAGCCTAGCGCCTCGCCCCCCGCACGATTTTACGCTGATTCCATGTATTCCTTAAACCAAGCATGTCACACTCAAAGGCTAACATGGGCCAAATAAGGTTTAAGTGTATGTGGCCGCAAAAAAACAAAAGCTCCCATTCTCTTTTAAAAAAAATATATTTTATTGATTTTTAACAGAGAGGAAGGGAGAGGGAGAGCAAGAAACATCGATGAGAGAGACATCGATCAGCTGCCTCCTGCTACACCTCCCACTGGGGATGTGCCCGCAACCAAGGTGCATACCCTTGACGGGAATCGAACCTGGGACCCTTCAGTCCACAGGCTGACGCTCTATCCACTGAGCCACACCGGTTAGGGCTCCATTCTCTCTCTCTCTCTTTTTTTTTTAATGTTTTTATCGATTTCAGAGAGGAAAGGAGAGGGAGAGAAACATCCATGATGAGAGAGAATCATGGTTCAGCCTCCTGCACGCCCCACACTGGGGATGAGCCCATGACCCAGGCATGTGCCCTTGACGGGAATCGAACCCGGGACCCTTCGGTCTGCAGGCCGATGCTCTATCCACTGAGCCATACCAGCCAGGGCGAAAGCTTTCATTTTCATAGAAATGTAGGTTTGTTCCGATGGATACGTGCTGACTACAAAGGGCTGAAGTAAAAGTCATCGTTCACATAAAATAATGGAACGTTTTAATAAAAATTAATCATTTTTCTTGAACATTGACTTACCAGACCCTGAGTCACGGCACAGATGAATACGCGTCACGCAAATAAACCCATTTTTCTTGTTCTCCGAAAGCGAGGTATTTCCTGTTGCGCACACCAAGCCGGTCAGTCTGAGATGAAGGACGTGGCCATCGGCTGCTAGAACGTTCGCTGCCGGTATCAGTGGGAGAGATGGTGCGCCTGCGCGTCAGGCGCGTGAGGGACGTGAATGCAACTCGATGATAATCATCAGTTGTTAGCGAGCATTGTAACTCGTTATAATTATGTATAACAGGATATTGTAAAAATTGTTAACGAGATTTTTGTTAAAACGTTCCTTACATACTGTTATACGGGCTAGGCCGCAAAAATATTTGTTGTGGGCCACATGCGTCCCGTGGGCCGTGAGTTTGACATGCTTGCCTTAAAATGATGGAACAATTACGTTATCTATATACACTGAGTGGCCAGATTATGATGATCTCTGAACGCATAATAATCTGGCCACTCGGTGTATGTGTGTGTGTGTGTGTGTGTGTGTGTGTGTATATTAGAGGCCCGGTGCATGAATTCGTGCATGGGTGGGGTCCAGCCAGCCTGGCCAGGGGGAGGGCGAGGGGACATGGGCGGTTGGCCGGCCTGCCTGCTGGTCGAACTCCTGGTCAAGGGGACAGTTTGCATATTAGCCTTTTATTCTATAGGATGTACACTGAGTGGCCAGATTATTATGCGTTCAGAGATCATCATAATCTGGCCACTCAGTGTATATAAAAGCCCAAGCGGCCGGTAGCTATGACATGCACTGACCACCAGGGGGCAGATGCTCAATGCAGGAGATGCTCCCTGGTGGTCAGTGCGCTTCCGCAGCCAACCTCCTGCAGTCTCTCCCCCTGGCTGGCCTGCCCCGATCAGCCCCGATGGGCCCCCATTGCCTGCCAGGCCAAGGGACCCCCCGCCAGTGCACGAATTCGTGCACCGGGCCTCTAGTTTCCATACAAGACGAAGACACCGGGAATGAGACAGCTACGTCACTGGGGTCCTAACCGCCGAGACCCGTGCCCTCGGACACACCGCTGTCGGGCGCTGGGCACAGGGCGTGTCCCGAGCGACATGGGGCAGGGGTCTGGGGAGGGGGTGCCGGGGCCGTGGTGGGAGCCATTCCCTCCTGCGGTTTCTGCTCATGTGACGCCTCGCTCGCTTCTTTGCAGAGAAAATGGTCTTTGTCGGCTTCAAAGGCAGCTTCCGGCCCACCTGGGTGGCCCTGGATACCGCGGACCAGCAGGCCAAGATCTTCCAGGTGGTGCCCATCCCCGTGGTGAGGAAGAAGACGCTGTGAGCACCGTGACGGCGGACTCTCGGCCAGGCCCAGGGGAGGACGCCGAGAGCCCGATGCCTCCGCCCGCCCCACTCATGTCTACCTGCAGCCCGGGCAGCGCTGGCCGGTGTGGACACCTCGCCCCCCTCTTGGGCGCCTCTCCCCCATCCGTGCCTCTGGGGGGGGGGGGCGGGGGAGGGCGGCGTCTAGGACCACGCTAGAGGCCTGGCTGGCTGGCAGCAGGGATGTGGACTGGGTGCCGGGTCCCTCCCGAGCCCCCATGCTCCCAGCACGCACATTAGGGGGAGATGTAGGCCAAGGAGCCCTGGTTTTAGGGGAGCCTTTATCCTGTAAGCAGCAGCCTTCTCGGGGTTAGGAGCGGGGACGGACAGAGCTCTGGAGGTGGACCGGCTGCCCTGGGGGGAAGAGGTGAGGCTGCCTCGGGGGGGAGGGGGGCAGCTTTCAGGAGAATCCAGGTCCCAGGTTGAGATCGAACCTGCGTGACTTTTAAAGTCAGGAGATTCCAGGCGTCCGTGGCTTTTCCTGTTGCGCCTGGAACCAGGAGCGGAGGACACCCGTGATGCTGAGGGGGTCCTCAGGGGTGGGGCTTGCTGTCCGGCAGGCCAGGCAGTCAGGGACACGTGCCCTCAGGGGGACCAAAGCCAGTTCCCGAGGAGGGCAAGATCCTCCCTGCTTGGGTAAGTCAGGAAGACTTCCTGGAGGAGGCGGCAGCAGGGCTCGCAGGAACGACGGGGCAGCCTCCACTTTGCTCAAACTACCTGCCGGCCCGAGTGTTTGATTCCAGTGACTCCATTGGTGCTACCTGTTCCACAGCCCAGCAGCCAACACCAGGCCCGCCCAACATTCTCTGGGAACCCCCTAGGCTCCGGGCTGCTCTCGGGAGGGAGTGGGGGGGGCCCTGCAGCTCCTGCTGTCCTCTCCCTCCCCACCTGGCCCACCCGGGAGGCGGCCGAGAGCTCCGTGCAGAGGGAAACTACCTGTGGTGAAAGCTGGTGCCGCTCCAGGGCACGTGGTCTCACCATGAACTGCCTGCCCCTGTCCTTCCCCAACCACGACCTTTGCCCTCCACTCAGCCCAGCTGCGCCCACTGCCAGAGGTTTGCCCACCAAGCAGGACTCTAGCTGCCGGGGGCAACAGCGGGACTCTGCCTGCTAATTCGGCCCCTTCAGAGGCCCGTCCCAGGAAGGGACGATGGGAAGGGGAGTTAGCGACCTCATGTTCTTCTGTCTCTAGTTCTGTTCAGTTGTTCAAACTCTTCGTGCAAGGGTCTCACACTGTGAACCACGTGGGTGGGATGCGGTCGCCCCCGGTGGCCGGGTCGGGGCCGGCTTCGGGTCGGTCCGGTCCGGAAAGAATCTATTTGAGGATCCTCAGCTGTACATACGTCCCACGTCGAACCTTCCCGCACCCACCGCCAGGAGCCCGCGTCCACGCGTGGTCTTGGTGGCAGCACTTGTTGCCGAGAAAACTGGCCTCGTTCCTTCTGTGCGTGAGCGTCCCCACGAGCCAGGCTTCGAAGGAGAACAACACGCCTTCGACACGCGTGTCCTTTGCCTGTTGCCGAAACAGCTGGCCCTAGTCCGGGAAGGCGCTGTGTACTGTGTTTTGTATGTAAACATGTCTTGTAGGCGTTGCCGTGGACAAAGATCTATTTTCTATTTATTTATTATCTGTGCACTCGGAGCAATCCTTGTCGGAGAAACGAAGAACTGTCGTCCATGTTGTCTGGGGCGTCCTTTGTCGGCGTGAACGTGTCCCCGTCCCGAGCCTTCGCTGACCTCAGAGCGCACGGCTCTGGGGGGGAAACCTCGCTGTACCCTAGTAAATGCGCAAGAGGCCACCCTGTCTGCTCGATGTTTTCCTTTGAACTGCGTCTCATAGCCCTGGCCAGTGTGGCTCAGTGGATAGAGCGTTGGCCTGCGGACTGAAGGGTCCCAGGTTCGATTCCGGTCAGGGCATGTACCCAGGTTGTGGGCTCGATCCCCAGTGGGGAGCGTGTGGGAGGCAGCCGGTCCATGATTCTCTCTCATCATGGATGTTTCTATCTCTCTCTCTCCCGTCCTCTCTGATTAAAAAAAATAATAAAATAAAAATTTAAAAATGAACTGGGGCTCATAGCTGAGAAAAATAAGGCCGGCGAAATGCCCTCCGGGTCTGCTTTCACTCCCAAGAACTATCCCAGCGATTTTTGACCTTCTATTATTATTTTTTTAATATATTTTTGTTGATTTCAGAGTGGGAGGGAGAAACATCAGTGATGAGAATCATGGATCGGCTGCCTCCTGCCCACCCCACGCTGGGGATGGAGCCCGCAATCTGGGCCTGTGCCCCGACCGGGAATCGAACCGTGACCTCCTGGTTCCTAGGTTGATGCTCAACCACTGAGCCAGCCGGTTGGGGTTTAACCTTTTTCATCTCACGGCACATAGACTGATGACTAAAAATCGGGGGCACACCACACACTGTGTGTTTTTCCGATCGGACAACAGGAAAGAGGTGTCCTTTTGACTCCTTCCCAACAGCTGCCCGAGCTCAGGTCCGGGCTCTGCCACGTCCCGGCACCGTGACCTTGAAGAAAATGCTCAACTTCTCTGAGCCGCCAGTTGGCTTGGGTGGAAGATGGGGTTAACCTAGCGCCCTCGGCCTGGGGTCGCTATGACAACCAAGTAACTGAATCCCTGCAGCCCGCCGCCAGCACACGGAGATCAAAGAGTCGGAGGAAGGGGTGCCGGCTGATGTTCAGACACTGGGCAGGCGCGGCCAGAGCCGTCTGTGGGCTCCAGCAGCAGCTGGGGCATTCCACTGCGGCAGGGCAGAGCAGGTGGGCGCCTGCGGCGGGGCGGGGCTCTGCCGCCCCCTCGTGGACACCCGGCTCCATTTCAGTGACCTCCCGATGGGGAGGCCATGGTCAGAGGCTGAAGGGACGGACCGAGGCCTGCGGTGCGCCATCCTGACAGCGCCTGGACGGGCTCCCGACTCACACCCTCTGGGCTCAAGCTGCATGAGAGCAGCAGCCACCGCTTCCTGAGGACACAGCAGGGCTCGGTCTCCAGCCGCTGACCTCATTTTTCTCAGCGGTGAGCCCCAGCTCATGTGTTCCGTGGAACACGGCAGGGTCAGGTCTCCATCCTGCAGGGGGGCCTGGAGATGGGGGACCGCAGGGCCAACACCCACCAGAGCACAGAATGAGAGGGAGGGACCAGCACCAGGGCAGACGCTGCGAGCCCCCCGCCCCACACACAGACACACATGCGCACACCAGGCAGATGCTGCAAGGCCTCCCCCTCACACACACACGAGTGTGCGCGCGCACACACACACACACACACCAGCGGAGACAGACGCTGTGAGGCCCCCCCCACACACACACACACCCCACAACCCACGAGGCCAACACACGCGCACACACGGCGCTACGAGCTGGCAAACGCACGTGTTTTGGGAAACACCCGTAGCAGCTCCTGCAGGGACAAGAGCGCGGCAGTGGCGAGGGACAATCTTGAGCAATGACACGTGCTCACCACGAACATGTATTCTTCTGTTAAAACCACAAGGGAAGGCTTTTACAAACAACGGTTCTGAAAAATGGCACCTGTGTCTATCCCGCCCCTCCCCCCAGAGGCGGCTCCACGGCGACGGGGAAACCAGACACCAGCAGGGAGGGCCCATGAGGACCACACAGACACACACACATGTAGGCACTTCAGCAGACACATGTACATATGAAGGAGCGTGCCGGGCCCTGCCACACTCCACACGGCGCCGCTTCCTGACACCTTTTAACACTGTCACGTGGCCTGGCAAACACGCCAGCGCGGCTGCTTCCTGAATAGGGACACAGGACGGGGTCCTGACCCCACCGCCCGCCCAGCAGCGGGCAGACACCCCGAGTCCTCTCATCCAGGAGGAGGGGCGTCCAGGAGATCCCAGGAGATGCGCGGGACCTCGGGGGACGGGATTTCCTGTCTCGGCGGCTCCGAGAGGGGCGGGTGCACATGACCTGGTGGTCCGAGGTGCGTGTCCATTTCACAGTAACGAAGCGACGCTTTTGGGGCGCGAAGGAAGAGCCCGATTCAGTGACATCAGGTCTTCACGTGTCTGACGAGAACCTGGCGTCCTTCCATCCTCTCTCAACACCAACGCACAAACCCAAAAGCAGACACGCGACCGGAGCGGGCGCACTGGGGGTGCTGACGGCGCTCAGGGACTGCCCCCAACGTGAGTGGGAACACGCCACAGGCAGGCTTCCGGCGGGCGCGTCTGCACAGGAACCCTGAACTTGGCCGTGTCCGACGAGAATGCGAAAGCTGCCTTCGCACCCGCAGCCTGTTCCACAGTGACTGATCTGCCCACCCCCGGGCGCGGGGCAGACTCCAGAAGCAGCCAGAAGGCCACGCGGTGTGGGTCCCCACACCCGCCCGCCGGGCCCTGGCCGGCCGCCCGCCCGCGTGTGCCCGCCTGCCCGTCACAGGTCCTCGCGCGCCTTCCCCGCCCGGTTGTCCTCCTTCGAGGCGCGAGGCTTCGGGCCCCCCTCCTTCTTCTTGCCCTTGGGCGGCTTGGTCTGGTTTTTCTCCTGGCCGCCTCCGCCGCGGCCAGGGTACACCTGGCCCTCCAGGGTGACCTCCGCGCACCGGTCCTGGCTCACCAAGAAGTCCTTGATCTCCCAGGCGTAGCTCCCGTCCCGCAGCATGAAGATGGCGCGGTCCGAGCCCACGATGAACCTGGACGGGGAGAGGTCATGGGTCAGCTCGGCCGGTCAAGGGCGAAGGCAGGGTGGGGAACCTTTTCCTGCCCGGGCCGTGTGGGTATCTATAACATCATCCGCCAGCCACACACCATCATCAGCTTAGACATTAGCCCGTGAGCCCGGCCGGTGTGGCTCAGTGGTTGAGCATCAACCTGTGAACCAGGAGGTCACGGGTTCAATTCTGGTCAGGGCACATGCCCGGGTTACAGCCTGATCCCCAGGAGGGGCCATGCAGGAGGCAGCCAATCAACCAGTCAATCACTCAATGATTCTCTCTCATCACTGGTGTTTCTATTTCTCCCTCCCTCTCTGAAACCAATAAAAAAAATAAACTAGCCTGTTATACTTGGTCAAACATTTAATTAACTCACCCTAATACCTTGGCAGGGCCAGACCAAATGGTTTCCCGGGCCTTCTACGGCCCGTGGGCCGGACGTTCCCCACCCCTGGACAGGGTCAGAGTTTCTGTGGCACTTAACCAGGAAAAACAATTCCTTTCAAATTCTACAGGAACACGGGACAAAACCTTGTGAAACTTCGTCTGAGATCCTAGCAGACTGAACCAGTTCACCCCTCAAATCAGAAGCAGCACCTGGCCTGGCTGGCGTGGCTCAGTGATTGAGCATCAACCTATGAACCAGGAGGTCAGGGTTCGATTCCCAGTCAGGGCACATGCCCAGGTTGTGGGCTCCATCCCCAGCATGGGGTGTGTAGGAGGCAGCCGATCAGCTTCTCCCTCATCATGGATGTTTCTCTCTCTCCGTCTCCCTTCCTCTCTGAGATCAATGGGGGGGGGAAAAAAAGGCAGCAACACCTGGGCTTGGTGTGGGGAAGGCGGGAGCCCGTCCTGGAGGGAATGAGGAGGGCCCCGGGGGCTGCTGGGAAGCACGAGCAGCTGCCCCGTGAATCTGCTTTACGTTCTGAGGTGCCCCGTTAAGGTTTCCTTTGACAAAAAGCCTCTGCTGATAAAGGCTGGAAACCACTGGTTTCGACTGGGTCTCGCTGAGGCCCATGAAGGGCATGAGGGCTCCCGCCTCCTGGACAGAAAGCCTAGCCCGGAGGTTAACAGCAGCAGCCCACGTGCGTCCACACTCCTCACTCAGCAGGTGCCGAGGACCAAGAGGAAGAGAATGGAGTCTGGGTGGGCCACTCGCTGCCAGCGGGTATGGCTCTTTTGTTGCTGAGGGGCTCCATCAGACAGTGGTGGCAGATCTGTTCCCCTACGTGTCGATTTAAGCCAACGAAGGCATCCTGCCACCCTTGACACTCTCGTATTCCTTCATTTCTTCTTATTACTTTCACTAGAGGCCTGGTGCACGAATTTGTGCACAGGTGGGGTCCTGCCAGCCCACCCCGATGGGGGCCGATCGGGGGTGAGGCCGATCGGGGGTGAGGCCGGCCGGGGAGAGGGGCCGCGAGAGGTTGGGGGGCGGATCAGCAGACACAGTGCGCATCATAGCGACTGGTCGTGCTAGCATTCCGGTCGCTTGGCTTTTATATATATAGGTGCTTCCTAAACTAAGGCCTGGGAAGACCCTCGATTTTAGAACGGCTACTGAGTAGGAAAAAAGAAATCCCTTAAAACTGCACCTTAGGCTCCTAGGAGCTGTGAAAACCGGACGCTTCACTTACACCAGTTATCTGTGAGCCAGGTGCCTGTGTGCACGGAGCCACACAGGGGCGCTCCGTGAGCCAGGTCCGTGTGCATGCAGCCACACAGGGGCGCTCCGGGAGCCAGGTGCCTGTGTGCACGCAGCCACACACGGGCGCTCCGTGAGCCAGGTGCCTGTGTGCACGCAGCCACAGGGGCGCTCCGTGAGCCAGGTGCCTGTGTGCACGCAGCCACAGGGGCGCTCCGTGAGCCAGGTCCCTGTGTGCACGCAGCCACACAGGGGCGCTCCGTGAGCCAGGTCCCTGTGTGCACGCAGCCACACAGGGGTGCTCCGTGAGCCAGGTCCCCGTGTGCACGCAGCCACACAGAGGTGCTCCGTGAGCCAGGCCTCTAGTGAAAGTAATAAGAAGAAATGAAGGAATCGAGAGTGTCAAGGGTGGCAGGATGCTCCGTGAGCCAGGTCCCTGTGTGCACGCAGCCACACGGAGGCGCTCCGTGAGCCAGGTCCCTGTGTGCACGCAGCCACATAGAGGCGCTCCGTGAGCCAGGTCCCCGTGTGCACGCAGCCACACAGAGGTGCTCCGTGAGCCAGGTCTCTGTGTGCACACAGCCACATAGAGGCGCTCCGTGAGCCAGGTCCCCGTGTGCACGCAGCCACACAGGTGTGCTCCGTGAGCCAGGTCCCTGTGTGCACGCAGCCACACGGAGGCGCTCCGTGAGCCAGGTCCCTGTGTGCACGCAGCCACATAGAGGCGCTCCGTGAGCCAGGTCCCCGTGTGCACGCAGCCACACAGGGGCGCTCCGTGAGCCAGGTCCCCGTGTGCACGCAGCCACACAGAGGTGCTCCGTGAGCCAGGTCCCCGTGTGCACGCAGCCACACAGGTGTGCTCCGTGAGCCAGGTCCCCGTGTGCACGCAGCCACACAGAGGTGCTCTGTGAGCCAGGTGCCTGTGTGCACGCAGCCACACAGGGGCGCTCCGTGAGCCAGGTCCGTGTGCACGCAGCCACACGGAGGTGCTCCGTGAGCCAGGTCTCTGTGTGCACGCAGCCACACAGAGGTGCTCTCCACAGAGCAGGTACTTCTTAGGAAGCACACGCCACCTGTACCTGAGGGGGCCCCACAGAGGCTGAACTAGACAACGTTTTACTCAGATAAAAGTTAAAGGTACAAAGATGAATAAAACCTCATGAGGAAAGGAGTTACTAAGACAACAACAACAAAAATAACTTTCTGGCTTTGACCAATGATGGCTATTCTTTAAAGGCCATTCTGTTGCCCGGCCGGCGTGGCTCAGTGGTTCAAGTCACCCTAGGAACCAGAGGGTCAGGGTTCAATTTCGGATCAGAGCACATACTGGGTTGCAGGCTCAATCCCAGTGTAGGACGTGCAGGAGGCAGCCGATCCATGTTTCTCTCTCATCATGGATGTTCCTCTCTGAATTCAATAAAAATATATTTAAAAAAATAAAGGGTCCTAGCTGGTGTTGCTCAGTGGATAGAGCTTGGGCCTGTGGACCGAAGAGTCCCGGGTTGGAGTCCGGTCAAGGGCACATATGGACCTTGGTTGCAGGCTCCTCCCTGGCCCGGGCCCTGGTTGGGGCTCATGCAGGAGGCAACCAGTTGATGCATCTCTCTCACATGGATGTTTCCCTCTGTCTCTCCCTCTCTCCTCCCCTCCCTCTAAAGACCAATGGAAACACACCGTCGGGTGAGGGTTAACAGCATACATAGCAAAGACAAAACCAACACAGAGCACCCCGCTGGAGGGAGCCCTCGGCGGGCGGCGCTCACCTCTGGACGTCGTAGTTGGCGTTGAAGAGGCTGCCCTGCCACAGGCTGGTGATCTCCTCCGTCTCCTTCTCCGAGGGGCTCCCGGACACCGTGACGAACATCATGAGGGTCTTGCCCTTCTTCGTCATCTTCAGAATGCTCTCCGGCTTGCCCGGGTCCAGCTTCGAGAAGTCCACGGGGGCCGCGGGCCGTTTGTGCTCCGGCAGGTCTCCTTCCTCTATGTCATCGTCTTTCTACGGGGAGGGGAGCGCCGATCGTCAGAAATGGGGTTTGCACCCGGCAGAGGCAAGAGCATGCACACAGAAGGAAGGGGGGTGAGGGGTAAGGAGTGGGGGGGGGAGTGTCTGTGACCAACGTCATAACCGACAAGAAGAAAACCCAGCAGGTCCCCCCGTGCTTGACTTTCTACTGCGCATTCCTTCTCAAGTCCAAGGCCACCCGGCCAGGGTGGCTCAGTGGTTGAGCATCGATCTATATGAACCAGGTCACGGTTCATGCCCTGGTTGTGGGTTTGAGCCCCAGTGGGGGGCATGCAGGAGGCAGCCGATCCACAATTCTCTTCCTTACTGATGTTTCTATCTCCGCCCACCCCCCCCCCCCCACTCCCTTACTCTCTAAAATCAATAAAATAAAAAATAAAAAAGCCCACCCCCTACGGCATTCACGTCTAAGCTTCGGGCAGTCCTTACTGCCGTCACTCCAAGTCGCCAATCACAGCGTGTTCACACCCAAAGACTCTACCCAACATGATCGACGGTGAACTTGGCCACATCCTGGCATGGGGAGACGACACGGCACAGCGAGGAAGAACACACACTGACACACGTGACAAACAGTTCACACTGTCACAGAGGGAGTGGCAGGGAGAGGAGGGGGTGGGTTTAGGGATGGCTGCCCGGGGAGAAAAACACCCATGGAGATGGAAGCACTATGGGGGTGGAGGTGTGTCACAGATACCGGGAAAGGGCGCTCACGTTAGTAGTGTCTGCAAACATGAGCTCGTTTAGCCTGCACGCACCCTGCAAAGTGGGCCGTGACCTGGCTCTATGGGTAAGGACAGGGAGGATCAGTTACCAAGGGGCAAAGCTGGGGTCAAAACCCGTCCTTTCAACACATTATGCTGCCCCCTTGTGGCCACAGAAGTCAACCAACGGCCAAGTCCTCCAAAGAACACATCTCAGTCCTCAGCCCGGCCGGCGAGGCCACTTAGGAACCAGGAGGTCACGGTTCGATTCCCGGTCAGGGCACATGCCTGGGTTGCAGGCTCCATCCCCAGTGGGGGGCGTGCAGGAGGCAGCTGATCCATGATTCTCTCTCATCAATGTTTCTCTCTCTCCCTTCCTCTCTAAAATCAATACACACACACACACACACACACACACACTCTGAGTGGCCAGATTATGATCATCTCTGAACGCATAATAATCTGGACACTCAGTGTGTGTGTGTGTATGTATATATATATATATATATTATATATATTAGAGGCCCGGTGCATGAATTCGTGCATGGGTGGGTTACGGCCAGCCTGGCCAGGGGGAGGGGACATGGGCGGTTGGCCAGCCTGCCTGCTTGCTGGTCGAGGGACAATTTGCATATTAGCCTTTTATTATATAGGATACACACTGAGTGGCCAAATTATTATGCGTTCAGAGTCATCATCATCTGGCCACTCAGTGTATATATATTTTTAAAAAGTATTACGGAAAACATAAACAGCAGAAAACACACAAACTACAGCTGTAAAAGCTACATCTGCACAAAGAAGGGGGCTTCGAAGAGAAAACGTGTTTTGGGATGAGATTATGAGAGATTAAAGGCGAACAGCCCAGTACTGGAATACCGGGGTACACAGCTTTTCTAACTCAGCAGGGACTGCGTGTCCTTCTGACGTCCAACCCCCACGGCATCAGGGCCCAGCCGCACTGGTTCCCACCATCCTTACTTCTCACCGCCTTGCTTCAGTCTATTCCAGCCAAGCAAACGAATGTACATCAAAGGACTGGTTTTTATGCTGCCACAGCTAATCATGAGCTGCTGTATTTTTAAAAAATTTTTTAGCCCTAACCAGTTTAGCTCAGTGGATAGAGCGTCGGCCTGCGGACTGAAGGGTCCCAGGTTCGATTCCGGTCAAGGCATGTACCTTGGTTGCGGGCACATCCCCAGTAGGGAGTGTGCAGGAGGCAGCTGATCGATGTTTCTCTCTCATCGATGTTTCTGACTCTCTATCCCTCTCCCTTCCACTCTGTAAAAGTCAATAAAAATACATTTAAAAAATATATACATATTTTTTTAATTGATGAGAGAGAGAGAGAGAGAGAGAGAAACATCAATGATGAGAATCACTGACAAGGCTGCCTCCTGCACGCCCCACACCGGGCACGTACCCTGACCAGGAATTGACCTGTGACACTCAACCACTGAGCCACACCGGCGGGGCCGAGCTGCCATATTCTTGGTTCTTCCATGCTCTCTCAGTTGATTCTCAGAACGACCTGTGCTTGCTATCCACACCTCTATCCAGTGGAAGAGGAGACTCAAGGACAGAGGCTCTCACCGTCCATGCTCACAGGCGAAGTGGCTGGAACCTGGGTGGTCTGACGGCAGAGCCTCGGCTGTCAGTATCTGCTCCACGCCGCCCGGTTCCCACGGGTCCTGTCCTCTGCTCATGCTGCCCGTCAGGAAGGCCCTTCCCCCCACCCCTCTAGCCTAATACCACTTCCTCCTCGAAGCCCTCTGAGAGCCCCACAGCACTTCCTTTCCTTTCTTAAAATATATTTTTATTGATTTCAGAGAGGAAAGAAGAGGGAGAGAGAAACATCAATGATGAGAATCATGGATCGGCTGCCTCCTGCACGCCCCACACTGGGGATGGAGCCCACAACCCGGGCCTGTGGCCTGACCGGGAATTGAACCGTGACCTCCTGGTTCCTAGGTTGATGCTCAGCCACGGAGCCACGCCAGCTGGGCCGCACTTCCTTTTTATAGCGCTCAGCAATTCCTACTTTGCATTGCGGCTGTTTTTATTGGTACCTGCTGCCACCAATGGTCGGACCCACTGTTCATCCTGAGCACCCCTTCCGTCTAGCTCAGGCTGAGTATTTCCAGGGTGGGATGTCCCACAGAGACGGTGTTCTCACTTCGGCAGATCAAAAACTGCACTTGATGCCCTATCTGGTGTGGCTCAGTGGGTAGAGCACCAGCCTGCGGACTGAAGGGTCCCAGGTTCGATTCCAGCCAAGGGCACATGCCTGGGTTGTAGGCTCGCTCCCCAGTGTGGGGCGTGCAGGAGGCAGCCAATCCATGATTCTCTCTCATCATTGATGTTTCTCTCTCTCTCTCTCTCTCTCCCTTCCTCTCTGAAATCAATAAAATATATTTAAAACAAACAAACCAACCCACATCACCAAATATTAAGTGTTGGCAGGAGCCCTCCAGTAAGATCTCATCTTGGAGATAAGGAGCCTGGGGCCTAGAGGAGACCTGACCTTCCCGAGGTGACACAGGATCCCTGGATCCTGACTCTGAATGAACCCAGACAATCTAACCACCTAGGGAAGAGAAAGAGGAGGCGACGTATTCTTGCCTCGAGAACTTCATCTAAAAAGCTCATTACACTTGGTCTTGGCCAAAAAGCCATTATGCTGAGCGAAATAAGCCCGTCGGAGAAAGATAAATATCACACGATCTCACTCATTTGTGGAATATAATGAACAACAGAAACTGATGAACAAAAATAGATCCAGAGACAGAGAAGCATCGATCAGACCGTCAAACCTCAGAGGGAAGGTAGGGGAGGGGGAGGGGAAAGGGGAGAGATCAACCAAGGGACTTGTATGCATGCACATGAGCCTAACCAACGGACACAGACACCAGGGGGGTGAGGGCATGAGTGGGGGGGGGGGAGTTATGGGGGGATAAGGACACATATGCAATACCTTAATCAATAAAGACAAATAAATTATTTTTTTTAAAAAAGCTTATTCCAGCCCTAGCTGGTGTGGCTCAGTGGATAGAGCGTCCACCTGTAGACTGGAAGGTCCCAGGTTACATGCTCTGCTTTCGGGCTCAATCTCCAGTAGGGGGCGTGCAGGAGGCAGCCGATCAGTGATACTCTCATCATTGATGTTTCTCTCTCTCACTGGCCCTTCCTCTCTGAAATCAATAAAATAAAATAAATAAATAGAAAAAAATTACAAAAAAAGCTTATTACAAACTCCCTGTAATTATTACACACTCCGGTGCACTCCGAAAGCTCACTCGCACGAAACAGAAGTCACTGCTCCTTTAAATGAAAATTAATTAATTAAAAAATTTTTTTTTTTTAAAAAAAGGTGGCTTTCATGAGAGAGCGAGCAACTAGCCTTGGATTACCGCCCCGGTTACCCCTAAAACTACGAAACTCTCAGCAGGGAAATGCGCCCACGTGGGAAGCCTGCAATCCTGCTGACCTGGCAGACGGCAGAACCCTGCAACCTGAGCTGACCCTCTTGCAAAGTAACCCTGCCCTCCTCGCGTGGCTCAGCGGCTGAGCCTCGACCCATGTATGACCCAGGAGGTCACAGTTCGCTTCCGGGTCACGGCCCGGGCCCGGGTTGCGGGCTCCATTCCCCCAGTAGGGGGCGTGCAGGAGGCAGCCGATCTGTGTTTCTCTCTCCTCATGGATGTTTCTCTCTCTCTCCCGCTCTCCCTTCCTCTCTGAAATGAATAAAAGTATATTAAAAATAACAACAAAGTAATCTTAACCCCCCCCCCGCCCTTGTTCGGGAATACAGTGCAAAAGATCTCCCTGCCATTTGCAGGGATCGTGGACCACGGAGGAGGAAGAGGGGATGGGCGGCCAGGGCAATGGAGGTAAACGACGGCTCCACGCGAGAGGCTGACCCGAGAGGAGAGGCCCCAGAAAAGCTGGTTGAGGGCAGTGGGATGGCGGCGTGGGCCCGGGGCGCCGGGGTCGGGGGAGGCCCGGAGGGTGAGCGGTGGCTCGAACAGGTCAGCGAGGACTCGGGGCGCGAGCAGAGAGGAGGTTAGAGGGTGGGAAGGCAGCGACACGGAGGGGGTGAGAGGTCAGGGAGGGGGTGCAGGGCCAGAGACGGAGCAGAGCCCGGGGGGTTGAGGGGGTGGGGGGAGGGGCGCGCCCCGCGGACCTCCCACTGTTCCAGGAGACGCGCCATGTCCGCATCATTGTAATCGCGAATGTCCTTCTTCTTCTTCTTCGGGGGCGGCGGGGCCGCCTCGCCGGGCTTCCCAGCCGGGTCCTCGGCCGCGCGGGCCCCGGGCGGCAGCACCAGCAGCAGGTCGGAGGCACAGAGCAGGAGGACGGCCGCGCAGAGCCAGCTGGAGGCCGCCATCTTCGCCGCGCCGCCGCCGCCCCGCGTCTGCGCGAGCCGTCGGCCCCGCCCCGAACGCTCCTTTCCGGAACCTGGACCCGCGCGTGCCTTCCGGCCACGCCCCTCCGCGGCCCCGCCCCCCGAGGCGGGCTGACCTATCAGGCCCGCCCCTCCGCTATCTTTTCCCGCCCCACGACCCCTCCCGCGGTCTGGCTGCGGGGCGGGGCGGAGGGGCGGACCCACCCTGAGCATGCTTTCCGGCCACGCCCCCTCTGTGGCCCCGCCCCCCTAGGCGCGCTGACCTATCAGGCCCAGCCCCGTCCGACCCGGAAACCCGCCCCTCCGCCATCTTTTCCCGCCCCAAGACCCCTCCCCTAGTCTGGCTGCGGCGCGGGGCGGAGGGGCGGAGCGGCGGCCGGAGTGGCGGGCGGGCCCAGGCTGCGCTCCCGCTCTTTTTCCGCCAGAGGACGACCTTTCTCCCTCCAGCGCGAGGCCCCGGGCCAAGAGCTCCCTCGGGGCCTCCGGGAGCCCTCGCCGCGCCTCGAGAGGCCGCAGGTCCCGCCCGCGAGGTGAGTTGGCGCCGCCTCGGCCTCAGGAAAGGCCGGCGCGCGGGTCCGGGCGTGTCCCCTCGGCCCCCGGCGATCTCCCCGGAGGAGTTTTTGAGACTTTGAGCGGCTTCCTCGGAGGGGCCTGCCGAGGGGATTCGGTCCCACCTGCCCTCGGATATTCCCGCCGCCTCTCGGGCTCCAAACAGCTTTAAAATAACCCCAGCCCTGGCCGGGGTGGCCCAGTGGGCAGAGCGGCGGCCTGCGGACCGAAGGGTCCCGGGTTCGATTCCAGGTCCTGGCACATGCCTGGGTCGCGGGCTCCACCCCCACTAGGGGGCGTGCAGGAGGCGGCCCATCAGTGAATCTCATCAATTCTCTCTCCCTCGATTCCTCTCTGAAATCAATAAAAAAAATTTTTTAAAAAATAAAATAACCCCAAAAATGACTTCTAGAGGATTCTGTTCCACCCACTCTCAGATATTCCCATCAGCTCTCGGGCTCCAAAAAGCTTTAAAGTAACCCCTGCCCTGGCTGGTGTGGCTCAGTGGATAGAGCGTGGGCCTGCGGACTGAAGAGTCCCAGGTTCGATTCCCAGTCCAAGGCCCATGCCCGGGTTGTGGGCTCCATCCCCAGTGTGGGGCGTGCAGCAGGCAGCCGATCCATGGTTCTCTTTCATCATGGATGTTTCTCTCTCCCCCTCTCCCTTCCTCTCTGAAATCAATATATATATATTAATAAAATAACCCCAAAAATGACTTCCAGAGGATTCCATTCCACCTGCTCTCAGATATTCCTGTCAGCTCCCGTGCTTCAAAAAGCTTTAAAATAAATAACCCCCAAAAAATTACTTCTAGAGGATTCCATGCCACCAGCTCTCAAAGATGCTCCTGTCAGCTCTGGAACTCGAAAAAGCATTTTTTTTATTTTTTTAATTTTCATTTTTAAAATAGCTGCAGTGTTTCTTCGCACGCAGACGCTGACTGACGCGTCCTGAATTTTCAAGGCCGGATCATTCACTTTTTTGTTTTCTTAAAAAGGTGCCGGTCCCAGGCGCTTTGAAATTCGGGTTTTAAATGGCAGGCCTGCTGCTTGCTTCTAAGAATTTTTTTTTAATATTTTTTTATTGATGTCAGAGAGGAAGGGAGAGGGAGAGAGAGAGAAACATTGATGTGAGAGGGAATCATGGATCGGTTGCCTCCTGCACGCCCCACACTGGGGATCGAACCCACAACCCGGGCATGTGCCCTGAGCGGAATCGAACCCGGGACCCTTCAATCCACAGGCCGAGGCTCTATCCACTGAGCCACACCGGCCAGGACCAAGCTTTTATTCTTTAGACGGAGCTACTCTATGGTTTGGTACTAATATGCCAATCAATCGTTTGCTCCTCTATGACCCCTGTTGCTGGACATTTACTAGTATTAATAAATTTTCTATTATGAACAAAAAGAATAATAGCCACAATAAACCTCTTCATTCATGCCTTGTGTTATGGGCTGAATTGCATCCCTCCAGATTTTACAGGTGGAACTCCTGACCCCCAGGACCTCAGAATGTGACTGTATTTGGAGACAAGGTCTTTAAAGAGATAATTTAACATGAGGTGGTTAGGTTGGGGCCCTAATCCCGTGGTCGGCAAACTGGCTCACGAGCCACATGCGGCTCTTTGGCCCCTTGAGTGTGGCTCTTCCACAAAATACTACGGCCTGGGCGAGTCTCTTTTGAAGAAGTGGCATTAGAAGAAGTTTAAGTTTAAAAAATTTGGCTCTCAAAAGAAATTTCGATCGTTGTCCTGTTGATATTTGGCTCTGTAGACTAATGAGTTTGCCGACCACTGGTCTAATCCAATAGGATGAGTCTTTCCTTTAAAAAAATTTTTTTATTGATTTTAGTGAGGGAGAGAGAGAGAGAGAAACATCCATGATGAGAGAGAATCATTGATTGGCTGCCTCCTTCACGCCCCCTATTGGGGATCGAGCCTACAACCTGGGCATGTGCCCTGACCCGGAATCGAACCTGGGACCCTTCAGTCCGCAGGCCGACATTCTATCCACTGAGCCAAGCCAGCTAAGGCAACAAGTGTCTTTAAAAGAAAAAATATATATATTGATTTTAGAGAGGGAGAGAGAGAGAGAAACATCAATGAGGACAGAGAATCATGGATCGGCCGCCTCCTGCACGCCCCCTACTGGGGATCAAGCCCCCAACTAGGCATGTGCCCTGACTGGGAATCGACTGTGACCTAGGTTGACACTTAACCACTGAGCCACGCCAGTCCGGCAGGACCAGCGCCTTTCTAAGAGGAGGAAATTGGCCATTGTCATGGATGGGGCAGACATGTGGAGACACAGGGAGAAGACAGCCATCTATCTACAAGCCAAGGAGCGAGGTCTGAGAAGAACCCAGCCCCGTCCACACCTGATCAGGAGCTTCTAGCCTCCAGGACAGCGAGAAAACACAATTTTGTCTCTTGTGGACGAAAGGGGCCACGTGCTGTCCTGACAGCTCAGGGGAGGCCTGCGTGGCGGCCTTGCAAACTCAGAGACCTCACGTCACCCCACAGGATGGTCTGAAATTAAACTTGAACGAGAAGCAGGGATGGTGGGGGGTCACCTCCAAGGCCGGTCTCTTCCCGGACAAGGTCAGCCTTTGCCTTCACGGAGCCTGTCTTTTTGCATCTGGGATAACACACCCTTGGAATGTCTGGGTACCTTGTAACTCCCCTTTTTCCGGACCCCTCGGGGCACAGCCTACTGTGCTGGGCGCCAGGACAGAGACCACAGATCCCCTCATTGTCATGTGAATTGTCCCTGCACCCACCTGAGTGTGTGTCCATCATTTCACTTTTTATCCAATCCCAGGGGTTTCCCCCCCCCCCCCCTTTGCTTGCTCCCGCCTCTCTGGTCCATCCCCAATGGATTTCATGTAACCCACCTACGTCCCTCCTTTGATTGCAATGTGTAAACAGATGGAACCCCAATTCTCCGGAGCATCATCTCAATCCGTTGGGGTTCTGCTTCCCAGCATTTGTCAACAGTTGGGCTCAAATAAACTCCCAAAAATTCTTTACAGGTTTCCATGTGTTTTTTTTATGTTATCATTCTTAAGCCACCCGGTCTGTTGTACTTTTTTTTTTTAAGTGTTTGTTCAAGTATTTTGCCAATTTTTATTGGATTGTTTCTTTTCTTTTTTTTCCAATATATTTTTATTGCTTTCAATGAAGGAGGGAGAGGGAGAGAGAGAGAAACATCAGTGATGAGAGAGAATCATTGATTGGCTGCCTCCTGCACGCCCCACACTGGGGATCGAGCCGGCAACCCCAGGCATGTGCCCTTGATGGGAATCAAACCCACGACCCTTCAGTCCACAGGCCGACGCTCTATCCACTGAGCCAAACTGGCTAGGGCTATGCTTGGAATAGGCTGTACGTAACAGAAAACTAAATTGTTTAAAAAGTGCTTTAGCCCTAACCGGTTCAGCTCAGTGGATAGAGTGTTGGCCTGCGGACTGGAGGGTCCCAGGTTCGAGTCCGGCCAAGGGCATGTACCTTGGTTTCGGGCACATCCCAAGTAGGGGGCGTGCAGGAGGCAACTGATCAATGTTTCTCTCTCATCGGTTTCTAACTCTCTCCCTCTCCCTCTCTGTAAAAAATCAATAAAATATATTTAAAAAAATTAAATCTCTTTTTGTTTGTTTTTTTTTTTTTAAGTGCTTTAGATGAGAGAGAGGGCTTTGTTGTCATTGCTGGGTTTTTCTTTCACGGAAAAGCAGTTGGAAACCAAGCATCTAGGGCTGGTATTGTGGCCCCCAGTCTTCTGTCGTCCCACTCCATCATACTGGCCTATGGCTCCCATCCTGAAGGTCGCCTCAAGGTCCAACATGGCTACCGGAGCTCCAGCCATCAAGCTGACAGTCATCCAGAGGAAGGGGGAAGGGAGGCCAAAGGAACATACCTTTCCATGGAGTCAGCTCCTGTCAAGCAGCCCGCTCGGACATTCCACACGCCGCTTGTGTTTACATCTCCTCGGCTGGAGCCTAGCCCTCCGAGGTAGGCTGGGCAACTGTCTTGTTGCTGGATGCATCCGCACCCCAAATAAAATTATTGGGATTCTGTTATCAAGGGAAGAGGGGAAGTGGATGGTGACCAGGCAACCAGCTGACAATGTCCGCCTCACCTTTGCTCTTAGGGAACATCACAGCTTCATTTCTCTCCCTGGAGTGGTGGCCGATAGTGTACATATTCGTGCATACATCTCTATGTGCACACACTATGACATTTTCTTTCTTTAAAATACATTTTTACTAGAGGCCTGATGCACGAAGATTCATGTAAGAATAGGCCTTCCTTCCCCTGGCTGCCGGCACCGCCTTTGCTCCGGCCTGGAGCCGCCTTTCTGCCTTCCCACGCTGCCCAGAGGCCCGGAGTGGCTGGGGTGGTGCCTGCATATGCAAATCAACCTGCCATCTTTGTTGGGTTAATTTGCATACTCGCTCCTGATTGGCTGGTGGGTGTCGTGAAGGTACGGTCAATTTGCATCTTATTCTTTTATTAGTGTAGATGGATTTCAGAGAGGAAGGGAGAGAGACAGGAACATCAATGAGAGAATCACGGATCGGCTGCCTCCTGCACACCCCCTACCCAGGCGTGTGGCCTTGACCAGAATTGAACCCGGGACCCTTCAGTCCGTAGGCCAGCTGATGCTCTATCCACTGAGCCACACCGACTACGGCTAGGGCAACAATTTCTATTAACCTTGAGCAGAACATCTCATAAGAAAAAGAATTTTTTTTGGTTTATTTTTTTCCTTTTCTTTTTTTAAATCAGAGGGGAAATGTCACAAGCTTTCTCCCCAGGGCACATTGCTCCACCCAGTGGCTCGGAGCCCTGTCCTGGTGCAGTCATGCTAGAAAACATGCACAGCTGTGGCCGCTGGTCACGTGCTCCGCTGGGAGGGGTCGCCCCGCTCATTCATTCTGCCAGCTGCCAAACGCAGGGGCAGACGTGCTGGGAATCCCAGGTAGACAGAAAAAGTCACCTCGTGATTTCTAGAAGTTGTTGGGATTGTACACACAATTCCAGGGCTGCGGGCTTTTACCTCAGGAGGCGATTCATCTTAGAACCCACCGACGGGAAAACATCTGGATTGATTGAATTTTTACCGTTTTGACATTTGGACCTTGATTCAGTTCAACTCTCCGAGAATCAATCTCTCTCTCTCTCTCTCTCTCATATATATGTGTGTGTGTGTGTGTGTGTATATATATATATATATATATATATATAAAAGGCCAGCGATCATAATGACCAGTCACCCAGATGCCCACTGTGGCCAGCGAACTGGCCCGATTAGGGCGTGCGGCGGGCCGGCCAACCTCGCGGCCTGTTCCCCCTGCTGGCCTGTGCCTGACTGGACTCTCCCACCCCAGTCAAGAGTGGGGAGGGCCAGCCAAATGCCCCCTCCCTTCCCCACTCCCCGCCAGCCCCACCCCTGATCAGCCGGCCCCTGATAGCACCCCCCACACCAATAGGGGGCGGGGCCAGCCGGCCAATCTCCTGCAGCCCATCTGCCCGCCCGGCCCCACCCCAGATTGGCCCCCCCACCCTGATCAGTGGCAGGGCCAGTTGGCCAACTACCATGGCCCATCCCCCAGGCCGCAGGCCCCCGATCGGCACCCCCCACCCCATTCAGGGGCAGGGCTGGCCGGCCCACTGCCCACCGCCCCTCCCCATGGCCGGCCTTGCTCCTAATAGGCCCCCCAACCCCAATCGGGGGCGGGGCCTGCTGGCCAATTGCCCACAGCCCCTTCCCCCAGCCGGCCTGGCCCTGATCGGGGGCCCGATCCGGGCTGGCCGGACCTGACCCGTGCATGAACTTGTGCACTGGGCCTCTAGTTTATTTACTAAGGGCCCACTGACAACCAAGACCCAGGTGAGGCCCCGAGGGAAAGATGACTATAACAAGACCCCTGCCCCGAAGAGCTTGCAGGCCAGCAGAGGAGATGAGCAATACCCGGACACAGGAGGCCAGGACCTGAGGGATATATGGAGATAACTAGAGGCCCAGTGCCTCCATTTCCACCTCCTTCAGTCATTCATTTATGAAATTCCTGCTAAGTGGCAGCCTACATTCCCTCCCCAACCCTCCCTCCCGAGGCCAAGCCCTCTTCTGCCTGCATGGTCCCAGCTTGCTCTTGTCTGCTCCATGCGCCTTCCCCCCAGCCAACCCTTCAGTCTACATGTTTCCATGCTTCCTTCCCTCCTTTTCCATTTTAATGAAAAATATACAAAATTAAGGGGGGGGAAAAGAAAAATACTTTTGCACAGTACCTTTACTTCACATCATCATTTCATTTTATTTCTTGTTCATCCTCACCCGAGGATATTTTTTCCATTGGTTTTTTTAGGGAGAGTGGAAGAGAGAGGGAGAGACAGAGAGAAATACATCGATGGGTTGCCTCCTGCACAAGCCCCGACCAGGGCCCGGGCTGGGGAGGAGCCTGCAGCTGAGATATGTGGCCTTGACCAGAATCGAACCCGGGACCCATTGGTCCGCAGGCCGAAGCTCTATCCACTGAGACACACCGGCCAGGGCCACATCATAATTTTAAAAGAGGGATAGAAGTGCTAAGTGCTATTTTCTAAAGAAAACATCCTTACTCCAGTGACTGGGGGCAGACACAGCCTTCCTCTATTACCGGTCTTGTTTTGCAAAATAGGAAGGCTTATCCGGATTCTAGAAGGTCTCTATGCAAACTTTAAAATATGCTACAGCGGCCCTAGCCAGTTCGGCTCAGTGGATAGAGCGTCGGCCTGTGAACTGAAAGGTCCCAGGTTCGATTCCCGTTCAGGGCACAAGCCTGGGTGGTGGACACAATCCCCAGTGTGTCTTGCAGGAGGCAGACGATCCATGATTCTCTCTCATCATGGATGTTTCTATCTCTCTCTCCCTCTCCCTTCCTCTTTGACATCAATAAAAATATATTTTTAAAAAGTATGCTACCACAGCAACCCTCAGATCTCAGCGGCTTACCCCTGAGTGTACCTTGTGCTCATGCTTCATGTCCAACACGGGTCGAAAGGTCTGCTCCACGTCACGTAGGCTTGCGGACGCACCACACTGTTCGGCCACAGCACCCAGAACACAGGGCCTGGGGGAGGAACAGCAGGGGGGAGACTGAGAATTCCAGGCCGCCCATCACCTCATTCCACCTGATTTCTTGGGTCAGAATGGATCACGTGGCCCTGTCGCATTGCCAGCGGACTGTATGGTAGGCAGCAGTGGTCGGCAAACTCATTGGTCGACAGAGCCAAATACCAACAGCACAACGATTGAAATTTCTTCTGAGAGCCAATTTTTTAAACTTCTTCTAACGCCACTTCTTCAACATAGACTCGCCCAGGCCGTGGTATTTTGTGGAAGAGCCACACTCAAGGGGCCAAAGAGCCGCCATGTGGCTCGCGAGCCGCGGTTTGCCGACCACGGCTAGGCAGCCTTCTCTCTGCTCTAGTTCCTTCCCTTGGTGCTCTCACTGTCGCCATGGTGAGATCGGGATTCCCGGCTGGTGTGACTCTTGCGAGTCTGTTGCCCTCTCTGAACTCGACTCCCCAGAAAGGGTAGGCATGGAGGCATTCCTGAACTTTAATGTTGAGCCCTAACTGGTTTGGCTCCGTGGATCGAGTGTCAGCCTGCAGACTGAAGGGTCCCAGGTTCGATTCCGGTCAAGGGCACATGCTTGCGTTGTGGGCTCAATCCCCAGCGGGGGCCGTGCAGGAGGCAGCCTATCAGTGATTCTCATGATTGATGTTTCTGCCTCTCTTCCCTCTCCCTTCTTCTCTGAAGTTAATAAAGATATATTTTTTAAAAAAATTTTAATGTTGAACCAAACATCCCTGGATACAGTGGGGCAATCTGAGTAACACAGCTCATTGTTGGGGTAGGAGCTCTCCAGCAACAACAAAACAGGTTGCATACGTAGAAGGAAAGGAAAATAAATAGGACCCTGGGACACCGGTGGCTTTGGGGAGCCGGGGGCGGGGCCGAGGAATCCCGATTCCAACACACTTTCAAGAGTAACCTGGCGCAGAGCGGGGGTGCGACTCCTGGGCAGCCATGGGAAGAGCTTGGTGTATCCAGCTGTTTTTTCCCCGGTACCAAAATAAGATCCGCTGCCTGTTCAAAAAAGGGTGTTTTCTGGGCCCTGGTCTGCACCCCCCGAAGGCTCAGCCAGCGTCTGGAAGGTAGCCAAGCACACTCTGCAAGTGGGTGGCTTCAGGCTGGGCGCCTGCTGCTCATGGTTAGCTTATTAACAGCAGGTCTCACTCAGGGTGTTTCATTTTGGACGGTAAATTGCAAAGTCATCCTCATTATATGTAACAACTAGAGGCCCGGTGCACGAATTCGTGCACGGGTGGGGGTCCCTCGGCCTGGCTGGCGATTGGGGCCCATCAGGGCAGCAGGAGGTTGGCCGGGGGTGGGGAGGAGGGGTCCCTGGAGGTTGGATGTGGGAGTGCACTGACCACTAGGGGGCAGCTCCTGCCTTGGGGGTCATAGCGACTGGTCAACTGGTCGCTTAGGCTTTTATATATATAGGTGGCAACTGGCTGAAAAGGGTGACTCTGGGGCTTAGAAGGGGGATGGAGGAAGAAACCATTTCTGGGGGCGGCCCACACCCAGCCTGCGTGTGGGCTGGGCACCCAGAGGGCCCCTTTCAGGACTCGGAGGTGGGGCCCTTGGCTGGGAGGAAGCCCAGGTGCTTCAACCACTTCCTGCAAAATAAGGTCTGCGAGGAGGTGGGGTGGGCTCCTCGCCTGGCCGGGCGCCGCCCTCCTGACCCTGGGAAGGCATGAAGGGCACCGAGCAGCCGTTTTCCCAGGAGGAACGGGGATAAGCATGTTTCCCTCCAAAGGCTTGGCCTCCGTCACCCCATTATGTAGCCGAGACCTAGAGGTCACGGGAGGGCAAACTCTACCAGCCAAGGCGCACCCTGGCGGGTCCAGTTCCCGAGCCAAGGACTCAGCAGCAGTCAGAGCGGAACATCTGATCTGGAGATCAGAAACCGGGTCCTGGGAGGGAGGAAGGGAGGGGGAGAGGGCGAGCTCGCGCCAGCTCCCCGCTGATGAGTGGCCGGGGAGAGCGTGACCCTCCCCCCCCCCCCCCACCCCCGCTCCCCCGAGTGGCGCGCAGAGCCCGCGCGCTGACTGCCCAAGAGTCACCGAGTTCCAGGGAGGGCTCCGCCAGGACCCAGCCGCGCTCCTGGGACTCCGCGTCCCGTGCGCCCCCCTCGCCCCGCTCAGCCCCTCCGATCCCGCCGTGGAAGAGGATCAGCCACATAAAGCGGGGGCGGGGGGGGGGGCGCTTGGAAAGCCGGACGAGGTCCCGCCAAGCGCGAGGACCGGCCCCCGCCAGTCACAGGGGATGGTACCGAGCCCTCCTCCCTCTGCTCCAGAAAACAGGTCACCGCGGAGACCTGCTCCCCGGGCGGGGACGGCGCGCGGAGCCCCTGCCCGGCCGAGCGCTTACGTAAGGCCAGCCGGCGGCGGCGCCCCGACTCCCCAGAGCGCGCGCACAGCCCCGGCCCCGCGGCCTGCGTCCCCCCCTCCCCCCCAACCAAGGACAGCGGGAAGGCCCGGGCCCACCGGCCGGCCCCGGCCTCCGAGGTGGGCGGTGGCGTCCGCCCGCAGCCGCCCGCTTCCCGGGGGAGGAGCAGCGCATCGCGCAAGCATCCGGCAGCGGCGAGGGGGCGGAGGAAGGCGAGAGGAGGAAGCGGGATTTAAACGAAAGGCGGTGACGCCACACAAAAGATTTCTATAGGCTCCCGGGAGGCTGCGGCCGAGGCGGCGGCGGCGGGGGCGAGGCCGGCCGGGACCAGGAGAGCCTCGGGGCAGCCGGGCGGCGCGCCCACGGCCGCGCTCCGAGGTGCCGAGCCGGGCGGAGGCGGCGTCTCCCTGTGCCTTTCGGCCCCCGCCCTTCCTTTCCGTTCCTCCGGCTCGCTCGGAAGTTGGAGGCTGGCAAACATGGCAGAAGCCGGGGCCCGGGCGGGTGGCCGCGGCAGCGCGGGGACCTTGTGAGTTGGCCCAGCCGCCGGGGACCCGCGCGCAGGACGTCCGATGCGCAGGGCCCGCGGCGAGGAGCAGGAGGAGGAGGAGCCGGGCATGGACTCGCGCCCACGGCCAGCTGCGGGCCGCGGGGCCGGAGGGCGTGCCGCCCGGGCGCCGGGCCGCGCACTGTGAGTGGCGAGGCGGGAAAGGGCCGCCGGGCGTGGCGGGCGGACGGCGGACGGAGCGCGAGCGGGCGGCCTCTGTGCAATCCGTGCGGCTCCCGCCCGACTGACTCGGCGCGGCCGCGCCAGCACCGGCCACACCCTCGGGCCGGGCCGCTTCCCGAGAGCCGGGGACAGGAGATGCGCTGGGGAGGCCGCGCGTCCCCCAAGCGCCAGGCCGGGCCACCGTCGCGGGGAAGTGCCGCCGCCGCCGGGCGGGGTCCCCGCTCCCGAAGCCCACGTGCCCCGCGGAGCCGAGGAGGCTGACAGGAGAGCCCGCCCGGGCCGCCGCCGCCGCGCTCCTCCCCGAGGAAGGGATTTTGATTTCAAAGAAAGGAAGGAAGGAAAGGAGACAACTCCCAGCTTCCCCTCCCGCCCGCCCGCTCCAGCGGCGGGGCCGGGCCATGCCCAGGAAGGCGGCGGCGGCGGCGGCGGCGGCGGCCCCGCAGAAGGGACTTTCCTGGCAGCCCGGTAACGAGGAGCGCGCCCCGTGAGTTTGCCGCGCCCGGTTCATGGTTCCTGCAAAACCTCCCGGAGGCCGGAGGCCCAGCGCCGCAGCTCCTTCCCGCGCCTGGAAGAGCCTCCTGCGTCCCCTGGCCCGGGGGCCCGCCCCGCGCCGCCACCGCCGCCGCCCCGCGCCCTCCGCCCGCGGCGGTGGATGGCACGATGGTGCGGGGACGGCACCGCGGCCCTGGCCAGCTGAGTCGCGACGGCTGCGCAGGCGGCGGCAGCGGCAGCGGCGGCGGTAGCGGGCTCCCCAGCGGCATGCCAGTGCCCCCCGGGCGCGATGGCTAGCGGCAGCGCGGGGAAGCCCACCGGCGAGGCGGCTTCTCCGGCTCCCGCGAGCGCCGTCGGCGGCGGGACCAGCTCGCAGCCGCGGAAAAGGCTGGTGGCCGTGTGCGACCAGTGCAAGGGCAAGATGCAGCTGGTGGCCGACCTGCTCCTGCTGTCCAGCGAGGCCAGGCCTGTGCTCTTCGAGGGCGCGGCCGGCGCCGGCGCCGAGTCCTTCGAGCAGTGCCGGGACACCATCATCGCGCGCACCAAGGGGCTCTCCATCCTGACGCACGACGTGCAGAGCCAGCTGAACATGGGCCGCTTCGGCGAGGCGGGGGACAGCCTGCTGGAGCTGGGCGACCTGGTGGTGTCGCTGACCGAGTGCTCGGCCCACGCGGCCTACCTGGCGGCCGTGGCCACGCCGGGCGCCCAGCCCGCGCAGCCGGGGCTGGTGGACCGCTACCGGGTGACCCGCTGCCGCCACGAGGTGGAGCAGGGCTGCGCCACGCTGCGCGCCACGCCGCTGGCCGACATGACCCCCCAGCTGCTGCTGGAGGTGTCGCAGGGCCTGTCGCGCAACCTCAAGTTCCTGACGGACGCGTGCGCCCTGGCCAGCGACAAGTCCCGGGACCGCTTCGCGCGCGAGCAGTTCAAGCTGGGGGTCAAGTGCATGAGCACGAGCGCGTCGGCGCTGCTGGCCTGCGTGCGCGAGGTCAAGGCGGCGCCCAGCGAGCTGGCCCGCGGCCGGTGCGCCCTGTTCAGCGGGCCGCTGGCGCAGGCGGTGGGCGCGCTGGTGGGCTTCGCCACGGAGCCGCAGTTCCTGGGGCGCGCGGCCGCCCTGAGCGCCGAGGGCAAGGCGGTGCAGACGGCCATCCTGGGCGGCGCCATGAGCGTGGTGTCGGCCTGCGTGCTCCTGACCCAGTGCCTCAGGGATCTGGCGCTGCACCCCGACGGGGGCGCCAAGATGTCGGACCACAGGGAGAGGCTGAGGAACTCGGCCTGCGCCGTGTCTGAAGGCTGCAACCTGCTATCTCAGGCTTTACGGGAGAGGTCTTCGCCCAGGACTTTACCGCCAGTGAATTCCAATTCTGTGAATTAGCACCCCCCTACTCCCTTCCCCCCTCCCCCTCCGCCACCCCGGAATAAAGGAAGATGCTTATCGTTTGCCCCTCTCGATTTATACCAAAGAAATCGTAGGTGAAGCTCCCACACGCCCCACTCCCCTCCCTCCTCCCTCCTCCCCCATGTTAGATGCTCCAGAGGAATCTTCCAGAAAACAGGGCCATGCACCCCATTTACTTTCACGCGCACGCGGCCCGCCCCCAGCCCCGCAGCCCACACGCTGCAGGGACCTGGAGCTGGGAGGATGCTAACTGCTGGGGGCCGCACCCCCAGCTCCTCCCCGGAAATCCCTCACCCAGACTTTTTCATTCATTCATTCATTCATTCATTGGGCAGGAAGGAGGTCATGGGTTCATTTCTTTTTTTTTTTTTTGGTCCTTTTTTTTTTTTTTTATGCAAAGAAAGGTTACCTCAGTTTTCACTCCGTAGACATGGATGTAGCTACCTTTGTTGTATGTTTCATTTTTTTTTTTTTCCCCAGTTGGATGAGGCGTATCCGTGGTGTGGAAGGAGTCTGACATTGCCACGTGATTTGCAAACGGGGTGTGGGGGCGGGGGGGGGGGTGGAAGAGCTACTGTGAGTGTGTTTTATTTCCTGATTTACACTATAGGGTGATTTCTCCCCTCCCCCTCCTCCCCCCCCAACCCCCTCCAATGTCAAGTTTGTCCCTTGCATGTACTGGAGTATTTATTTCATCCATTAAAAGTGTTACGTTTCTCAGATGGCTCAGGGCGGTCGGTCATTGTGCGCTGTGCGTCCTGGCAGAGGTGGCACGCCGCGGGTGGGCCCTGGAGGGGGCCTCCGGGGTGTGGGAACCCTCGGCCCTTTTCCTACCCTTCCCTCCGCTTCCTTCCTGAACTTGGGAAGGTCAAGTCTCACTCAGATGAGTCCCGAACGTTCTGTCCCGTCCGCGGAAGGCCTTTGCCTCTTGAATGGGGTCAGGTCTGTTCAGATCCAGCCACTCGCGATTTTAGAGGGTTCTAGATTTTTTTTTTTTAATGTATTTTTATGGCCCTGACCGGTGTGGCTCAATGGATAGAGCGTCGGCCTGCGGACTGAAGGGTCCCCGGTTCGATTCCAAGGTCAAGGGCATGTACCTTGGTTGCAGGCACATCCCCAGGTGGGAGCGTGCAGGAGGCAGCTGATGGATGTTTCTAACTCTTTATCCCTCTCGCTTCCTCTCTGTAAAAAAATCAATACAATATATTTTTAAAAAAATAAAATTTATAATAAAATATATTTTTTTATTGATTTCAGAGAAGAAGGGAGAGAGAGAGAGAGAGAGAGAAACATCATTGGAGAAAGAATATCATGGATCAGCTGCCTCCTTCAGGCCCCCCACTGGGCATGTGCCCTTGAGGGTCCCCCTAAGTCAATGGGACCAAGGCTTTCAGACACAGGACTTCGCTCGCAGTAAGCAGACCTGTCTTTCCCGGGCTGTTTTAAGCTCGGCCTTTTTTTAAAAAAAAATATATTTTTAAAATTGATTTCAGAGAGGAAGGGAGAGGGAGAGATAGAAGCATTCATGATGAGAGAGAATCGTTGATCGGCTGCCTCCTGCACACCCCCTACTGGGGATCCAGCCCGAAACCTGGGCATGTGCCCTTGGCCGGAATCAAACCCGGGATCCTTCAGTCCGCAGGCTGATGCCCTATCCACTGGGCCACACCGGCTAGGGCAAGGGTTCTAGATGTTTTAGTGGCCGGACCGGCATTCTACAAAGTGTTAAGAACTTCTTAGAATCCAAGCAGGGCCGAAACCGGTTTGGTTCAGTGGATAGAGCGTCGGGCCTGCGGACTGAAGGGTCCCAGGTTCGATTCCGGTCAAGGGCATGTACCTTGGTTGCGGGCACATCCCCAGTAGGGGGGCGTGCAGGAGGCAGCTGATGGATGTTTCTCTCTCACCGATGTTTCTGACTCTCTATCCCTCTCCCTTCCTCTCTGTAAAAGAATCAATAAAATATTTTTTTTAAAAAAAAGAATCCCAGCAGGATTGCAGGCCAAAGGTTTACGGCTGTGACCTTGACCTTGAAAGACAGGCTCTGCTCGAGTGTATGCTGGAAGAACGCTTTGTGGACTGAAATCTGAAGTTACCGAAAGGTAGCTTTCGCTCCTGCCTGCAGACGTTTTAAGCAAAAAGACGGGAGAGGAGTGGATGGTGTTGCTGAGCCTAGAGATGTTTTAACTTTTTTTTTTTTCACTGACGCACAACGGATCCATTCGCAGCTCTTGCCGCGGGAGAGCCCCTGCATAGACGCGGCAACGTACTTCACGTTTGCTCCGACCACGAATTTCTTGGGGTTGGTTGTGCAGCCTAAACCTTGGCAGTTCCCACAGATCGGGAGAGAAAGACTTCTCACCGAACAGGTTAGGAAGAACGCACAGCCACATGGAATGTTGAGTGTCTGTCTTTTTTCTTTTTTTTTAAATATATTTTATTGATTTTTTTTTTTTACAGAGAGGAAGGGAGAGGGAGAGAGAGCTAGAAACATCGATGAGAGAGAAACATCGATCAGCTGCCTCCTGCACACCCCCCACTGGGGATGTGCCCACAACCAAGGTACATGCCCTTGATCGGCATCGAACCCGGGACCCTTCAGTCCGCAGGCCGACGCTCTATCCACTGAGCCACACCGGTCAGGGCAAGTGTCTGTCTTTATTACGAGAGAATCCAGTTCGACGTGTAACACGGCTTTAAGCCCGCGTCGACTGGAACAGAGCCTGTTCAGTGTCTGAATGTGAAAAGTCTTAAGGGAGTGGGCTGTGTGCATGTTTTAAGAAGGCCAAGGGAGCTGATGGTTTTCTCTCTGAGGTCCGGGGCCCGTTAAAGGTTCAAGGTCATTAAAAGATGAACGTTCAGCCCTAGCTGGTGCGGCTGAGCGGATAGAGCGTGGCCTGGGGACTGAAGGGTCCCGGGTTCGATGCCAGCCAAGGGCACATGCCTGGGTTGCAGGCTCGATCCCCATTAGGGGGCGTGCAGGAGGCAGCCGACCCATGATTCTCTCTCATCATGGATGTTTCTATCTATCTCTCTCTTGTACTTTCTCTCTAAAATCAATATATATATATATATATATTATATTTAAATATTTTATTGATTTTTTTTATAGAGAGGAATGGAGAGGGATAGAGAGTCAGAAACATCGATGAGAGAGAAACATCCATCAGCTGCCTCCTGCACACTCCCCTACTGGGGATGTGCCCGCAACCAAGGTGCATGCCTTCGACCGGAATCGAACCCGGGACCCTTCAGTCCGCAGGCCGACGCTCTATCCACTGAGCCACACCGGTTTAAGGCAAAAAATATATTTTTAAAAAGATGAACGTTCAGTCCTCTCCCCCTCCTCGTCTCTGCCTTCCGGATCGCTCAGGTTCAGGAAGTATTTGGGTGGAGAAAGGCCAACACACATGCTAATGGCGGCCCTGCCCGCCCAGAGGAATTCCAGCTCCTTTGTCTGCAGTGGGTTTCCGTACGCAATGCTGGAGTTTCCAATGACGCGGCTCGTGCAGGCCTTGCAGATCTCAAAGACTCAGCGGAAAGGGACAAACAGGAGAGAAATAAGATCGAGGCCAGAGATCTGGAACCTTGATTATGGAAAAAAAAAATGAAAAGAAAAAGGCCACTGTTCCTTGGACTCACTTCTTGCAATTTTCAGGACAATACGAGCTCCTCCCCACATCTCTTTCGCCATGTGCTCGAGTGGCGCTGACCAGTTCACGGTGGCGCGTCTTCTCCCTCTTGTTGAGGCAGTAGCTGCTGTTAACATGTCCGCGTATTGAAGGGGCTGACGTGCAACATTTCAAAACCTCCCCTAGGCCCTGGCCGGTGTGGCTCAGTGGATAGAGCGTCGGCCTGTGGACTGAAGGGTCCCAGGTTCGATTCCAGGTCAGGGCACCTGCCCGGGTTGCGGGCTCGGTCCCCAGTGGGGGGCGTGCAGGAGGCAGCCGATCGGTGATTCTCTCTCATCATGGATGTTTCTATCTCTCTCTCCCTCTCCCTTCCTCTCTGAAATCAATGAAGACATATTGAAGCCCTAACCGGCGTGGCTCAGTGGATGGAGCGTCGGCCTGCGGACTCAAGGGTCCCGGGTTCGATTCCGGTCAAGGGCCTGTACCTTGGTTGCGGGCACATCCCCAGTGGGGGGTGTACAGGAGGCAGCTGATCGATGTTTCTCTCTCATCTCATCGATGTTTCTAACTCTCTATCCCTCTCCCTTCCTCTCTGTAAAAATCAATAAAATATTTTTAAAAAAATATTGAAAAAGAAAATCTCCCCTGAAGCTGTCCCCTTCCTATGACGTCTTCCCCTCTTTCCCCCTCTGTCTCTAAGGTCAAGTTCAGGCTTCCTCCTCCAGCAGGTGCCTCCAAGTGAATTGTGCTGGCCTTTTTTTTCCTTTCTCTCTTTTTTGTTAAAATATATTTTATTGATATTTTAACAGAGAGGAAGGGAGAGGGAGAGAGAGTCAGAAACATCGATGAGAGAGAAACATCCATCAGCTGCCTCCTGCACACCCCCCACCTGGGTATGTGCCCGCAACCAAGGTGCATGCCCTTGACCCGAATCGAACCCGGGACCCTTCTGTCCGCAGGCCGACGCTCTATCCACTGAGCCACACCGGTCAGGGCTAGCCCTCGTTTTCACAAAGCAGCATCTCAGACCTACTTCCCTGGGCTTAATAAGGTCAGCGGAGATAGCTGGGCCCAGGAATAAACTCACGCTGGCCTCATTGTGTGTGTGTGTGTGTGTGTGTGTGTGTGTGTGTGTGTGTGTGTGTGTTTTAATGAAACCGCAGTAGAGTTCATGTCATTGACATCAATTCTCAGGCTTTTCTGACGCTCCGGGGCGGGTCTCCGTCCACAGGCCCCAGGGGCGCCTTCCTGACTGGGGATGTGGGAAACCTGCCCCCGGATGGTCAGGAGAGAAGGAACCGTCATGGCTCAGTTCTCGGAACAAAAGCCGTCACCCAGGACAGCTCCCCCCACCCCACCCCCCCCAGTCAGTGGGACCAAGGCCTCCAGACCAGGACTTCGCTCGCAGTAAGCAGACCTGTCTTTCCCGGGCTGTTTGAAGCTCGGCCTTTTTAAAAAATATATATGTTTTTATTGATTTCAGAGAGGAAGGGAGAGGGGGAGAGATAGAGAAACATCCATGATGAGAGAGAATCATGGATCGGCTGCCTCCTGCACGCCCCCATTGGGGATCGAGCCCACAACCCGGGCATGTGTCCTTGACCTGAATCGAACCCGGGATGCTTCAATCCGCAGGCTGACGCTCTGTCCACTGAGCCACACCGGCTAGGGCCGTGGTCGGCAAACTCGTTAGTCAACAGAGCCAAATATCAACAGCACAACGATTGAAATTTCTTTTGAGAGCCCAATTTTTTAAACTTAAACTTCTTCTAACGCCACTTCTTCAACATAGACTCGCCCAGGCGGTGGTATTTTGTGGAAGAGCCACACTCAAGGGGCCAAAGAGCCGCACGTGGCTCGCGAGCCGCGGTTTGCCGACCACTGGGCTAGGGCATAAGCTCAGCCGTTTCCTATTCATTCTGGGTTGATGTTAGGAAATACAAAAATTACGTGTGTGTGTGTGTGTGTGTGTGTGTGTGTGTGTATACATATATGTGAAAACATGTATATGTTTTTCTCCCTCCCTTCATCTTCATCTCTACCCCAGTTTTTTCCTAATCCAGGGTCATGTTTCTCGGGAACTAGATAGTTTTATAATTCTGGAAACATCAGTTACATGTGATTGGTTATTTTATAAACCCTCCCCCGCCCCACCCCCCCTTTTTTTTTTTAAGCTGGCACAGGGATCTAAAACATTTGGCAGTTTTGAAACAGCTAATTTTAACTGAAACACCTGCTTTTCGGAAAGACTGTGGCTATGGCAACACGCCGATCAGGCAGCGGGTTGGAAAGCCGCCTGCTCGGTGCCCGGCAAAGGCCTGGGAGAGGAGGCGGCCGAGGCCTCAGGGGGACCGTGACCTGTGGGCCGGCCCCTCTCCACTGAATGGATATGAGTCATGTTATAGGTGATCGAGGGCCTTCCTCCTCCTTGGAGCTTGTCAGGCTGGTGGTCACATGTCTCTGATCTAACAGACATTTCCTGATTGGCTGGTGGGCGTGGCTGGTGGGCATGGCTTGTGAGTGTAGCTGAGTGATGGTTAATTTGCATATTACTCTTTTATTAGGTAGGATTGGCAGGTCATTCCAGCCCCTCCCCTCAGATAAAACGTTGGTAAAACAATTTTCTTTCTTTTTTCCTTTTTTTTTTTTTTTTAAATCTTCACCCGAGGATATTTTCCATTGATTTTTAGACAGAGTGGAAGGGAGAGGGAGAGGCAGAGAGAAACATTGATGTGAGAGAGACACATCGATGGGTTGCCTTCTGCACGCGCCCCGACCAAGGCCCGGCCCAGGGAGGAGCCTGCTATCAAGGTACGTTCCGTTGACCTGAATCAAACCCGGGACCCTTCAGTCCACAGGCCAACGCTCTATCCACTGAGCCACACCGTCTAGGGCTAAAATGATTAAAAAAAATGTTTATTGATTTTTTACAGAGAGGAAGGGAGTGGGATAGAGAGTTAGAAACATCGATGAGAGAGAAACATCAATCGGCTGCCTCTTGCACACCCCCCACTGGGTATGTGCCCACAACCAAGGTACATGCCCTTGACCGGAATCAAACCCGGAACCCTTCAGCCCACAAGCCGACGGTCTATCCGCTGAGCCACACTGTTGAGAACTAAAATGATTTTCTTAAATTTTCTGAAACGTTTCCGTGGTGGTTCGGTTTTAGTTAAACTTTCCTTTCCCTGTTAGATCCATGATAAAGATATTTCTAAAAACATGAGTATGATTCTATCATCCCTTAGAGTTTAATTTTTTTTTTAATTTATTGATTTGAGAGAGAGAGGGAGGCAAAGAGAAAAACATCTATTTGTTGTTCCACGTATCGACGCAGTCATGGGTTGATTCTTACCTCTGCCCTGACCAGGGATCGAACCCGCAACCTTGGGGTATCGGGGTGATGCTCTAACCAGCTGAGCTCCCCAGCCGGGGCTGGGGTTGAACCCTAAAGGGGTTGGAATTGCTGTGGAACGTTGTCCGAAGAACCAACCATAACGGGTCGTGGGGATGTTTTCAGCCGTCTGCTCGGTTTCCAGGACGCCGTTGCGTGATGTGGAGTCCGCTCCGTGGGCCTTCGGTGGATGTGGCTTGTGGCCAGAGAGCCCCGTGAAGATGGCTCTAAGCCCAGTTTGCTCAGCCGCGGGGGCTCTGATAACTCAGGGCAACGTAGGAGTTTTCCGCTCTGGCTGGGGGCCTGGCTGGTCGGAGCATCGTCCGGATGCGCTGGCGTTTGCCGGTTCGGTCCCCGGTTGGGGCGCATCAACCAGTGAATGCGTGGCGGGGCTGATGCTTCTCTCTCCCCCTCTCTCCTTTCCCCTCTCTCTAAAGTCAATCCTATATAATAAAAGCCCAATAGATTAAGTGTCCGGTCATCCGTTCAACCAATCAAAGCGTAATATGCTAATGAGATGCTAAGGCTGCTCCACCGCTCGCTATGACGTGCACTGACCACCAGGGGGGCAGACACTCCAACTGGTAAGTTAGCTTGCTGCTGGGGTCTGGCTGATCGGGACTGAGTGAGATGGGCCAGACACACCCTGGAGCCCTCGCGCAGTCCCTCTCCGGCTGGCCAACCTCCCGCATCCCTCCCCGGCCCTGATCGTGCACCGGTGGGGTCCCTCAGCCTGTCCTGTGCCCTCTCACAATCCAGGACCCCTTGGGGGATGTCCAAGAACCGGTTTCGGCCCAATCCCGCAGGCCAGGCTGAGGAACCCCACTGGTGCATGAATTTGTGCACCGGGCCTCTAGTAAATAAATAAAAAAGGTGTTTTTTTTTTAAATAGTTTTCCCACCGAGGTGACCTATATACTAGTAGCTAAAGCAGACCTCTCCACTGAATGGATATAAGTCATGTTACAGGTGATCGAGGTCCTTCCTCCTCCTTGGAGCTTGTCGGGCTTAGCAAGTCTGGTGGTCACATGTTCCTGATCTAACAGACATTTCCTGGGCATCTGGGACAGGGTCAGGCACATTCTGTCTAGCCTATCTAATAAAAGAGTAATATGCAGATTGACCGTCACTCCAACACACAAGATGGCCGCCCCCATGTGGTCAAGATGGCTGCCCCCATGTGGACACAGGATGGTCGCCACAAGATGGCCAGCGGGGGAGGGCAGTTGGGGGTGATCAGGCCAACAGGGGAGGGCAGTTGGGGGCAATCAGGCCTGCAGGGGAGGGCAGTTAGGGGTGACTGGGCCGGCAGAGGAGGGCAGTTGGGGGAGACCAGGAATGCAGGGGAGGGCAGTTAGGGGTGACCAGACAGGCAGGGGAGGGCAGTTAGGGGCCATCAGGCTGGCAGGGGAGCAGTTAGGCATCAATCAGGCTGGCAGGGGAGTGGTTAGGGGGTGATCAGGCTGGCAGGCAGAAGCGGTTAGGGGCAATCAGGAAGGCAGGCAGGCGAGCAGTTGGGAGCCAGCAGTCCTGGATTGTGAGAGGGATGTCCGACTGCCTGTTTAGGCCCGATCCTACCGGGATCGGGCCTAAACGGGCAGTCGGACATCCCTCGAGGGGTCCCAGATTGGAGACGGTGCAGGCTGGGCTGAGGGACACACCCCAGTGCACGATTTTGTGCACCGGGCCTCTAGTATGTGTGTGTGTGTGTGTGTGTGTGTGTGTGTGTGTGTGTGTATTATATATACACACTGAGTGGCCAGGTTATTACGCATTCAGAGATCATCATCATCTGGCCACTCCGTGTATAATCAAAGTGGGCATTTCATTGGCTTTCTCTTCTGTCAGCTGGAGGGGGCTCCCGGTGAGGGGTGGGGGTGCCTCCCGTGTGGAGGGACCCGTGTTATCCCGGCGCCCGGCGAGCGTTTGCTCTCCCACTCCCTGACTTTGTGTGGCAGCCCCTGGGCAGGTTTGCTCTGCAGGAAGCAAAACAGGTTCCCCCACCCCCACCCCTCGTGGTCCAAGCTGCCACCTGACCTTGGATCAGGAGCCCTGGGGGCGGGGGGGGGAGGGGGACGCGTAGGACCAGGTTCTGGGCCTGGGACACCGAGAGCCGGGCCGGGGCCCTGACGGTGCGTGTGGCCAGGAGCAGCCGGCTGACAGCGGGGCCTGCCCGGGCCGGATCTGCATCTTCCCTCTCTCTGTGGCCGAAAGCAAGAGGAGCCGCCGCGGCCGGCACGCTCTGAGCTCCTACTCTGTCAGCAGGGACCTTGACCTTCTGTCTCTCAATCGGAACGCGGCCTTTGAAGTCTTGTCCGCGTGTATAGACGAGGGCGCTGACCTGAAACCACAAAGCAGTGGGATAAGGGCAGGAGTCAAGGGCTGCCTGGCAGAGCCCCGCATTCTTTTAAAAAATATATATATTTTTTCAGCCCTGGCTGGTGTGGCTCAGTGGATAGACCGTCGGCCTGTGGACTGAAGGGTCCCAGGATCGATTCCAGTCAAGGGCATGTACCCAGGTTGTGGGCTCGATCCCCAGTGGGGGGTGTGCAGGAGGCAGCCCATCCATGATTCTCTCTCATCGTTGATGTTTCTCTCTCTCTCCCCCTCTCCCTTTCTCTCTGAAATCAATAAAAATACACTGAGTGACTAGATTATGATGATCTCTGAACGCATAATAAGCTGGCCACTCAGTGTATATCCTATATCAGAAAAGGCTAATATGCAAATTGTCCCCTCGACCAGGAGTTCGACCAGCAGGCAGGCCGGCCAACGGCCCATGTCCCCTCCCCCTGGCCAGGCTGGCCGGACTCCACCCATGCACGAATTCATGCACTGGGCCTCTAGTACACACACACACACACACACACACACACACACACACACACAGAGTGGCCAGATTATTATGCGTTCAGAGATCATCATAATCTGGCCACTCAGTGTATATATATTTGCCCTGGCTGATTTGGCTCAGTGGATAGAGCCTCGGCCTGTAGACTGAAAGGTCCCAGGTTCAATTCCGACCAAGGGCACATGCCCGGGTTGTGGGTTCAATCCTCAGTAGGGGGAGTGTAAGAGGCAACCAATCCATGATTCTCTCTCATCGTTGATGTTTCTCTCTCTCTCCCTCTTCCTTCCTCTCTGAAATCAATACAAGTATATTTTTAAAAATTCACATAAAGATTAATATATATATATATATTATATATCAGAGAGGAAGGGAGAAGGGAGAGGGAGTTAGAAACATCGATGAGAGAGAAACATCCACCAGCTGCCTCCTGCACGCCCCCCACCTGGGGATGTGCCCACAACCAAGGTACATGCCCTTGACCGGGAATCGAACCCGGGACCCTTCAGTCCGCAGGCCGATGCTCTGTCCACTGAGCCACACCGGCCAGGGCTGAAAACACATTGTTAAAGTACGACCGTACCTCCACGACACCCACCAGCCAATCAGGAGTGAGTATGCAAATTAACCCAACACTGAGGGATGAGAAGAGTCCTGATCTTGCTGGTCCCCCTTTAGGCACACCCTCAAACTTGCCACAGGGCTCAGGACAGAAGCCAGGGTCCTGGCCCCACCTCCACCCCCCGCCCCCCCCGACAGAGGAGCAATCCCAACATGAAGGGCAATGGTGCGAGGGGCAGTCTATGCTCTGTGCCTTCCCGCCTCCCGCCCTCTCCCCGAACCCCCCCCCCCACACCCCCAGGTACCTCCCCTGCTGGACGTCTGCCTCCCCGTCCTCAGGGATGAGCTCACAGCGCCGAGCCAGGCTCACCGACGGCAGGAAACCCCGCCTGTAACTTCCCCGGGTGGAGCACCTCTCAGCTCCCTGCCTCCCTTCCTAGCAGGGGGTCCTTCCGTGTCTATCCGGGGCCAGCCCTGCCAGCCCAGGTGTGCTGGAGCCGGGATTGCAGCCGGCAGGTCCCTGAGACCTCCTGCTAGAAGACAGAAAAGTAGGACCTGCTCCCAACACGTAGAGAACATGCTCGCAGACACCCCTCCCAGCTTGCGTTTCAGTAGCCATCACGGCAGCCCCAGGCCTGCCAAGCTCGGAGGAATACATCCGGGGGCAGACACTCCAACCAGTAGGTTGGCTTGCTGCTGGGGTCCAGCTGATTGGGACTGAACAAGATGGGCCGGACATGCCCAGGAGCCCCCCCAAGGCCCCTCCCCCCTGGCTGGCCCCACCCCCATTGGCCCCAAACACCCAGATCGGGGGCGGGACCTGTTGGCCAACTGCCTGCGGCCCCTCTTCCAGGCCAGCCCCACCCCCCAGTGGGCCCCCATCGGGGCAGGCTCGCCGGACCCCATAAGTGCACAAATTCATGCACTGGGCCTCTAATTTACACTAATAAAAGAGAAAGATGCAAATCGACTGTACCTCCACGACGCCCACCAGCCAATCAGGAGTGAGTATGCAAATTAGCCCAACAAAGATGGTGGGCGAATTTGCATAGGCAGGCAGGGAGTAAAGACTGAAGGCTCCAGCCCGAGCGAAGACTGAAGACTGAAGAGGCTTGGCTTCTCTGCTGCGGCTGGCGGGAAGGCCTGGGTCCCGGGTGCCGGAGGAAAACCGGTGCCGGCAGCCAGGGGAAGGAAGGCCGATTGCACAAATCTTTGTGCACCGGGCCTCCAGAATATCTACAAAAAGAGATAGATTGTACTTGGGGAACGTGACCCCCAGGAGGGACGCAGTCTGTCCCTTTAGAGTGGGGGTGGGGTCATGCTGGGGGGAGGGGGCCTCAGACTGGGCACGAGTTCCGTGGTCTTTATACATGGGCCTTACTTATGGACATTCTTAGCGGCATGCTCCGGCCCGGCCACTGTTTTCCACGGCGGAGATGGGGGGGGCTATGTGAATTGTGCTGCAGACACGCCACCGCTGAGCCGTGAGGCCGGCTGGGAGCGGGCGCATGGGAAGAGGGGGAGGAGTCTGTGAGCTGTAGCCATTCCGGGATGAAGGTTACGGCAGCGCTTGCAAGTTTCGACTTCTGGTTCGACTTGGAAGGCCCTGCATGCCGTTACGTAATGTCCCGGGGACGGAGGGCTGGCCCGCATTGTCCCTGCGGCGCTGGCCGAGGGCCGGAGCCGGTCGGTGACAATCCGCTTTTGTTAACTTCCCAGGTTCCCATTCCGATAAAGTTAAGTTCATTACAATACAGTTCCAGCACTACCATACAGCCGGTCATTCCCTCACAGTCAGACATCTGGCTGTTTTTTAAAAACATATATATTTTATTGATTTTTTTTCAGAGAGGAAGGGAGAGGGAGAGAGAGTTAGAAACATCGATGAGAGAGGAACATCCATCAGCTGCCTCTGCACACCCCCTACTGGGGATGTGCCCGCAACCAAGGTACATGCCCTTGACCGGAATCGAACCTGGGACCCTTCAGTCTGCAGGCCGACGCTCTATCCACTGAGCCACACCGGTTAGGGCCTCTGGGCTGTTTGTCATCAATAGTTTACTATGACAGCCCGGCCGGCGTGGCTCAGTGGTTGAGCGTCGACCTAGGAACCAGGAGGTCACGGTTCGATTCCTGGTCAAGGGCACGTGCCCAGGTTGCGGGCTCCATCCCCAGGAGGGTGCATGCAGGAGGCATCCGATCCATGATTCTCTCTCATCATGGATGTTTCTAGCTCTCTCTCATTCTCTCTTCCTCTCTGAAATCAATAAAGAAATATATATATATAGTTTACTATGACAAGGACTACTTGCCTGGATATCTTTATTTATTTTTTAATATATTTTATTGATTTCAGAGAGGAAGGAAGAGGGAGAGAGAGAAAAATCCATTATGAGAATCATTGATTGGCTGCCTCCTGCACGCCCCCTACTATAGATCGAGCCCGCAACCCAGGCATGTGCCCTTGGCCAGAATCGAACCTGGGACCCTTCAGTCCGCAGGCCGACGCTCTATCCACTGAGCCACACCGGCCAGGGCTGGACATCTTTGTGAATGAATAGTTTTTGCTCCATATTTGTTTTTGTTTTTGACATATTTCTTTTTATTGATTTCAGAGAGAGGAAGGGAGAGGGAGAGAGAGAGAGAGAGAGAAACAGCAATGGTGAGAATCATCTCTTGCCCCGCACTGGGGATGGAGCCTGCAATCTGGGCACGTGTCCTGACCGTGAATCAAACCCGGGACCTCCTGGTTCACCGGTCGACGCTCAACCACTGGGCAACACCGGCCGGGCTTCCCAATTTTCTAACAACGGACACATAGGTGATGATTCCATGTCCCAGGCCCGGTTCCCAGCACTTACATAGAATAGTAACTCACCTAATCTTCACGACAACTCTTGTGGTCCTCCTCCCCATTTTACAGATGGGGAAACTGAGGCCCAGAGAGGCCCGTTCACTTTCCCGAGATCACAGCTGCTGAGGGATGACAAGTGGGGTGGGGGCCTTCTCCTCCGCGGCTGCTTGAAGGTCAGCCTTCATCACGAACGCCGCGGTCCCTGTCCGGGCCGGGAAGTTCATGACCAGCAGACGGCTTCGGCGGCAGCAAATCCTCACGGATGCCTTTCACCCCGGGAAGGCAGCAACCAGCCAGAATGTACCCGACCTCACCGGATGCCATCTCTGCGTTTGGATTGGGGACGCAAGGGGCCACGTGCTGACCTGACAGCTCAGGGGAGGCCTGCGTGGCGGCCTTGCAAACTCAGAGACCTCACGTCACCCCACAGGATGGTCTGAGATGCCCTAGGTCGGCAAACCGCGGCTCGCGAGCCACACGCGGCTCTCGGGCCCCTTGAGTGTGGCTCTTCCACAAAATACCACGGCCTGGGCGAGTCTACTTTGACGAAGTGGCGTTAGAAGAAGTTTAAGTTTAAAAAATGTGGCTCTCCGAAGAAATTTCAATCGTCGTGTTGTTGATATGTGGCTCTGTGGACTCATGAGTTTGCCGACCACTGCCCTCGCCTGTTTGGCTCAGTGGTTAGAGCGTCGGCCTGCAGACTGAAGGGTCCCGGGTTCGATTCCGGTCACAGGCATGTACCTTGGTTGCGGGCACATCCCCAGGTGGGGGGTGTGCAGGAGGCAGCTGATGGATGTTTCTCTCTCGTCGATGTTTTTAACTCTCTATCCCTCTCCCTTCCTCTCGGTAAAAAATCAATAAAATATATTTTTTAAAAAAAACAGAAGATGGTGTGAAAATTAAATATTTAACTACAAACAGGTTATGGTGACTAGGACGTGACTTAGGCAAAGATCCCCTTAGATCTTTACTGAACCCATTTGCCTTTTTGCCTCTAAGACAGCACATCGGTGAGATGAATGGGTACCTTGTCACCCCCCTTTTCCCGGACCCCTCGGGGCACAGCCTACTGTGCTGGGCGCCAGGACAGAGACCACAGATCCCCTCATTGTCATGTGAATTGTCCCTGCACCCACCTGAGTGTGTGTCCATCATTTCACTTTTTATCCAATCCCAGGGGTTCCCCGCTTTGCCTGCTCCCGCCTCTCTGGTCCGTCCCCAATGGATTTCATGTCACCCACCTGCGTCCCTCCTTCGATGGCAATGTGTAAACACAGACGGAACCCCCATTCTCCGGAGCATCATCCCCGTCCGCTGAGGTTCTGCTTCCCGGCAACTGTCCACAGTTTGGCTCCAATAAACTCACAAAAATTCTTTACAGCCCTAACCGGTGTGGCTCAATGGATAGAGCCTCGGCCTGCAGATGGAGGGGTCCCAGGTTCGATTCCGGTCAAGGGCATGGACCTTGGTTGCGGGCACATCCCCAGTAGGGGGTGTGCAGGAGGCAGCTGATGGATGCTTCTCTCTCATCGATGTGTCTAACTCTCTCCCCCTCTCCCTTCCTCTCTGTAAAAAATTCAATAAAAATATATTAAAAAAAAAAGAAAAGAAAAGGGTGCTGGCCCTGGCTAGTGTGGCTCAGTGGATAGAGTGTCAGCCTGTGGACTGAAGGGTCCCAGGTTTGATTCTGGTCAAGGGCACATGCCCGGGTTTCAGGCTCGATCCCCAGTGTGGGGCATGCAGGAGGCAGCTGATGTACGATTCTCTCTCATCATGGATGTTTCTCTCTCTCCCTCTCCCTCTCCCTTCCTCTCTAAAATCAATAAAAATATATTTAAAAAAATACAGGCACGTCACGTACATTCTCACTTTGCACAGCGCCTGGGTGATACACACCATCGTCCCTATCTCCCCGGTGAGCCGCTGGGGTCGCGGGGACCAGGCCACGTGTCCGAGGTCACACAGCCGGCACGCAGCAGAGACAGCGTGTGGGGGTCTCAGAGGGGTCTCGCCTCCCGCATTGGGCCTGGCCCTTTCCTGGCAGTCACGTCGGGGAGGGTCCCTGGGCAGGTCAGAAATGCGGGGTGCCCCCCCCCGCCCCACCATGCTTCTGTGCGTGGCTTGCTCCCTTGGCCTCCGGCCCGCGTTGCCTCATTCTATCTGCAGTCCTCCGGCTGCCCGCCGGACCGGGGAAGGGCGGGGACGTGCCAGCCCTGGCCCGTGGCCCGCACGTCCTGCTCCACTCGCCTCCCCGAAAGGCCCGGCCCCAGGGGAAGGGGAAACGCGGCCGTGAGCGGCGCTGACCTCAGAGCCCTGTGATCTCCGTCCCGCGATGAGTGAGCGCCACGCGTGACTCAGCAGGTTCTCGTGTGGCTGCGGGAGACTCGCTGTGTCATCAATGGTGGCCGGAAACTGTGGGCGGCTTCTCCCTGCTGAGTTCACTTTCTGTGTATTTAAAAAAATAATAAATAAATAAATAAAATATATATATACACAGACACACACACGAGAGGCCCGGTGCATGAAATTTGTGCACGGAGCGGGGGAGGGTGTCCCTCAGCCCAGCCTGCACCCTCTCCAATCTGGGACCCCTTGAGGGATGTCCGACTGCCCGTTTAGGTCCGATCCCACCGGACATCCCTCTCACAATCCAGGACTGCTGGCTCCCAACTGCTCGCCTGCCTGCCTGCCTGATCACCCCTAACTGCCTCTGCCTGCCAGCCTGGTCGCCCCTCACTGCCCCCTTCTCCCAGTCTGGTCACCCCCAACTCCCCCCCCCCCCCCGCCAGTCTGACTGCCCCTCACTTCCCGCCCCTGCCGGCCTGATCGCCCCTCACAGCCTGCTGGTCAGTCATTTGGTCGTCCCTCACTAACCCCCCTGCTGGCCTTGTCTCCCCACACAGCCTGCTGTTTGGTTGTTACTGTGAGGGCGTCATGACCAATCTGCATATTACCCTTTCATTAGTATAGATAATAGAGGAATATGCAAATTGTCTGGGAGGCTGTCACAGTAACAGTAACGACCAAACAGCAGGCTGTGTGGGGCGACTAGGTCAGCAGGGGGTTAGTGGGGGACGACCAAATGACTGAACAGCAGGCTGTGTGGGGCAATCAGGCTGGCAGGGGGGTTGGGGGCAGTGGGGGGGTGGGGGGTGACCAGGCTAGCAGGGGGGGGCATTTCGGGGCAACCAGGCTGGTGGTGGGGGAGAACAGTTAGGGGTGATCAGTCCAGCAGGCAGAGGTGGTTAGGGGTGATCAGGCTGGCAGGGGAGGCAGTTAGAGGCAGGCAGGCAGATAAGCAGTTAGCAGCTAGTGGTCCCAGATTGTGAGAGGGATGCCCGACTGCTGGTTTAGGATGTCCGACTCCCTGGGATCGGGCTTAAACCAGCAGTCAGACATCTCCCGAGGGGTCCTGGATTAGAGAGGGTGAAGTCTGGGCTGAGGGGACCCACCCCCCCCCCCTTGCATGAATTTCATGCACTAGGGTTCTAGTATAAATACATATATATACTAGAGGCCCGATGCATGAAAATTTGTGCAAGAGTAGGCATTCCTTCCCCTGGCTGCCAGCACCGGCTTCCCTCCTCCCACCTCGCGCAGACACCTGGGACCCCGGCTGGCTTCCCCTAGGCCCCAGCTTTGTCAGGAAGGATGTCCGGAACGACGTCCGGTCTAATTAGCATATTAATGAGCAAATCAATACATATCTACACTAACCAAAGTATAGATTTTTATTGATTTCAGAGAGAAGAAAGGAGAGGGAGAGAGAGACAGAAACATCCATGATGAAAGAGAATCATGGATCGGCTGCCTCCTGCACACCCCCCACTGGGCATGGAGCCTGTGACCCGGGCATGTGCCCCAACCGGGAATTGAACCGTGACCTCCTGGCTCACAGGTTGACGCTCGACCGCTGAGCCACGTGGCCGGGCCTGCGTGTGGGTTTTGAAAGGTGCATTTTCCCGGCAGCTCTGCAACTTGCTGGGGAGGGGTTAACGCTGCAGCTCCTGAGAGAGAAGAAATGAGCTCGGGTCACGAAGGAGCGGTGGCGTGGCGACATCTCATTGGCTGCTGAGCCACAGGAGCTGAGCTGTCACGCGGGCCCATCCCGCCCAGCGCACACCTGTCAGCAGCCACTTGAGGTTCCCCGCCTTCTTGCATTTGTACAAAAAAATTTTTACTTTTTAAAATAATTTTTGTAGCCCTCACCGGTGTGGCTCAGTGGATGGAGCGTCGGCCTGCGGACTGAAGGGTCCCAGGTTCGATTCCGGTCAAGGGCATGTACCTTGGTTTCGGGCACATCCCCGGTGGGGGGTGTGCAGGAGGCAGCTGGTCGATGTTTCTCTCTCATCCATGTTTCTGACTCTCTATCCCTCTCCCTTCCTCTCTGTAAGAAATCAATAAAATATATTAAAAAAAATTTTTTTTGTTTTTCCTGAAAAGTTAGCTGGGCTCTCTCCGGGGGATGATGATGCGCGCTCCATCATACGCATCCATCCCTCCCCACAGTGCGCATAACGGCTGTCATTTCAGCATTTGGGGGCACATGGAGGGTCAGGATGCGGGGAGACCCAGCAGCTCCTGGGGGTGGGGGAAAGCACAGAGGGCCCCCCCACGGAGACCTGGAGGGGAGGAAGGGGGGCGCAGACCACGCCCCGAAAGGAGCAGGGCCAGCAAGGATGCGCTTCGGCCTGGGGAGGCTGCGCTCTCAGGACAGACAGGGGTTTCCAAGCTCCTTTGCATGTTAGAAAAAAAAAACAAAAAAAAAAGGGGCTGTGTTTCACGCAAGGAAACACTTATGTGGCCCAGATGTTAGCGGGAGGCCCCCTGCCCCTCCAGAGCCGGTCCCGTCCGCCCAGCCTCCTCCGCTCCCACGGGCCACGGCCGGCACAGCCCCCGCCCCCTCCCCCCCGCGGGACCGCGCTCGCTCCCCCCCCGGACCCTGAGCCCCCAGGGCGGCCTTGTGTCCAAGTTCTGGTACCCGAGGGGCCGGGGCACAGCCTCGGGGTCCGTCCCCTGAGCTCAGAGCCCGTGGGGAACAGGGGCTCAGGTCCCAGCCTGAGGCCCGGACCTGCTGAGCCTGAGCCTGAACCGATCCCTCCAGGTCCCCGCGCTCTGTGCGCGCAGCCAGGCCTCCGCGAGGGGCCCGGGGCTCCGGAGCCCAGCAGGTCTGGGTTCAGATCCCGCCTCTGCAGTTTAGATCCGGTGGCCCGTGGCCCGGAGCCGGGTTTCCCCGCTCTGGGAGGCCGCGGCTCAGGCTGAGAGCGCGCGCAAAGCGCGGGCGCGCGCATTCCCCGACAGCATCTCGCCGTCCTCCGGACGCACAGCCCAGGCGCAGCGGGACGTGTGCGCCCCCCAGGCACGGCTGCCCCTGGCGTGTGTGGGAGGAGGCCCCGGGGAGGGGGAGGAGGCCCCGGGGAGGGGGGCGGGCCCTTTTGCCGGCCTCCAGCAGGGCGTGCGTTTTCCTTGCTCTGGAGCTGGCGAGGGAGGCCCAGAGCCGGCACCCGCTCCTGCTTCCCCGTGGGCAGCCGGGGCCTGAGGCGGCAGAGGGTGCAGGAGGGGCGGGCTGGCCCTCCCGGAGCCCACAGACGGGTCAGCTCCGTGGCCAGCAGGGGGACACGCATGCAGGCGCCACACCTCCGTGTCTGGCGCGCTGAACACGTCCCAGTGTGGGCCTCGCGGGTGTGACTCAGTGGGTAGCGCACCAGCCCGTGGACGGAAGGGTCCTGGGTTTGATTCCCGGTCAAGGGCATGTACCTGGGTTGCAGGCTCCACCCTGGTCGGGGCGCGTGCAGGAGGCAACCGATAGGTGTGTCTCTCTCCCATCGCCGTTCCTCTCTGTCTCCCTCTCTCCCTCCTGCTCTCCCTAAGAATCAATGGGAACTATCCTCGGGGGAGGATTCAAAAAGATTAAAATAAAATGCAGATGCTGAGCCAGGCGACCCCCGGGTGACCCTTCCCTGTGGCCCGCTCTCCGCCCCAGCCCTTCGGCACCAGCCCTCGCTCCTCTGTCATCTGCTCCCCTTCGCTCCTGCGCCCACGGTCAGCGCCATCAGGCCGGCTTTCAGACCACATTTCCCTCCCTCAGCGGCTGCAGAAGGAATACAGTCCGAGTGGGGACAGGCGTGAGGAGGAGAGAGGCTGGGAGGACCTGGCACAGCGTTCTGATGTCAGGAAAGGAGTGTCCTCGGGGAGACAGGTGTGGCCTGAGGGCTGTGTCAGACCCTGGGGGAGGGGGGGGCCTGGAAACCACACTTCTCCTCGCGTGACCGTGACTCAGCCCGTGGTGTGAGCTGTGGTGTGAGCCTGCTTTGCTGAGTCACCCTGGGCCGAGGGGGCAGGAATGCCGCTGCCGTTGCTTTAAGACAGAGGTGCTGTTTGTTACAGCAGCAAAAAGCTGACGTATCCTGACTGGTATCCTCCCAGTGAGTCATGTGAGGGAGCCAGGGAGACTGCACAGAAGCTCAGGCCTTTTTTAAAAAATATATTTTTATTTTACTAGAGGCCCGGTGCATGAATTCGTGAACAGGTGAGGTCAGGCTGGGCAAGCCAGGGGGAGGGGATGCAGGAGGTTGGCCGGCCGGCCCCGCCACTCATGGGGGGGAGGAGGTCCAATAGAGGCGGGGCAGGTGGGGGGATGGGCCACAGGCTGTTGGCTGGCCGGTCCTGTCCCCTGGTCCAACTCCCAGTCCAGGGGAAAATTTGCATATTAGCCTTTTATTATATAGGATTGATTTCAGAGAGGAAGGGAGAGGGGGAGGGAGAGAGAAACATCCATGGTGAGAGAGAACCGTGGATCGGCTGCCTCCTGCACGCCCCCCACTGGGGATGAAGCTGTTTTCCCTGCAGCTGTGAGTGCATGGCTGATGGGCCGGCCCGGGAGGCCAGGGCGTGTGCAGCCTGGAGCCTCGGCCCCTCCCCCGCCCTGCTCTCCAGTCCTGCTAGTGGGAGGGGAGAGCGGGACAGACCTTAGGGCAAAGCCACACCCTTTGGGGCAGCAGGCGAGGATGAGAAGCAGGAAGGAGAAAGAATAGACTCGGAGAGGGGGGCGAGCCTAGGCCTTGGGGTGCCTGCATGCCGTCACCCGAAGGGGTTCTACCCTCTGGAGAGAGATCCTTGTCGCTTGGATGGCGGGAACGGTTCTGTCGTGTGCACCCCCGGACGTGTCTTCTACGTCGGAACTCCCTTTAGAGACTCCAGCTCCCAGTGAAATGGGCTGTGGGGGGGTCAGGCGAGGACTAGGCCAGCGGTTCCCAACGTGCAGTACCCATCCCACAGGAGGGGGCGCTCTGATGTTTAAGGGGGGCAATTCGAGGATGAGTTATTCAGTGAATTTTTTGCATTTCTTAGGGTTCGAGGGGCCTCATAGTCTCTAAATATACACAGAGTGGCCAGATGATGATGATCTGTGAACGAATAATCATCTGGCCACTCAGTGTATATCCTATACAATAAAAGGCTAATATGCACATTGTCCCCTCGACCAGGAGTTTGACCAGCAGGCAGGCCGGCCAACCGCCCATGTCCCCTCCCCCTGGTCAGGCTGGCCGGACCCCACCCATGCACAAATTCATGCACCGGGCCTCTAATACACACACACACACACACACACACACACACACACACACACTGAGTGGCCAGATTATTATGTGTTCAGAGATCATCATCATCTGGCCACTCAGTCTATATTGTGACATGTTTATGCATTTCAGTTCTCTATTCTATGTTTTGAAACTTGACTTGCCATTTTTTTCACATCCCTTCACAGAATTATTGTTTTTTTTAGCCATTTCTTAGTGAGTTCTCCCTCAGGACGTCCAAGGTCCTTTTGCTTTTTCATTTCTCTCTCTCATGGAGGCCATGTTCTTTAGAAGCTTGTTTAGACCGAGCTCATGGCCTTTCAAGGCTTCCTCCCCGTCAAGCATGTCAAACTCGCGGCCCGCGGCCCGCATGCGGCCACAAGGAATATTTTTGCAGCCCAGCCAATATCACGGTATGTAAGAAAGGTTTTAATAAAAAAACTCCTAACTGAATGTTTACAATATCCTGTTGTGCATAATTATGAACAACGAGCTACAACGTCCGCTAATGGCTGACGACTGCCATCGAGTTGCCTTCACGTCCCTCACGCGCCTGACGCGCAGGCGCACCATCTCTCCCCACTGACGCCGGCAGCGAACGTTCTAGCAGCCGATGGCCACGTCCTTCGTCTCGGACTGACCGGCTTGGTGTGCGCAACAGGAAATACCTCGCTTTCGGAGAACGAGAAAAATGGGCTTGTTTGCGTGACGCGTATTCATCTGTGCAGTGACTCAGTGTCTGGTGAGTCAATGTTCAAGAAAAAAATATTAATTTTTGTTAAAATGTTCTGTTACTTTATGTTCACGATGACTCATTGATCTCAGCCCTTTGTGTTCAGCATGTCTCTATCAGAACAAACCTACGTCTCTATGAAAACAGATGCTTTTGTGTTTTGGGGGCCACATACACCCCCAGCTGCCCTCCCCTGCCAGCCTGATCCCACCAACTGCCCTCCCCTGCCAACCTGATCGCCCACAACTGCCCTCCCCTGCCGGCCTGATTGCCCCTAACTGCCCTCCCCTGACGACCTGATTGCCCCCAACTGCCCTCCCCTGCCGGCCTGATTGCCCCCAACTGCCCTCCCCTGCCGGCCTGATTGCTCCCAACTGCCCTCCCCTGCTGGCCTGATCTCGCCTCCAACTGCCCTCCCCTGCCGGCCTGATCGCCCCCAACTGCCCTCCCCTGCCGGCCTGATCGCCCCCAACTGCCCTCCCCTGCCGGCCTGATCGCTCCCAACTGCCCTCCCCTGCTGGCCTGATCGCCCACAACTGCCCTCCCCTGCTGGCCTGATCCCACCAACTGCCCTCCCCTGCTGGCCTGATCCCACCAACTGCCCTCCCCTGCCGGCCTGATCGCCCCCAACTGCCCTCCCCTGCCGGCCTGATCGCCCGCCCACAACTGCCCTCCCCTGCCGGCCTGATCGCCCCCAACTGCCCTCCCCTGCAGGCCTGATCTCGCCCCTAACCACCTCTGCCTTGGCCTCTGCCTTGGCCCCTGCCACCGTGGCTTTGTCTGGAAGGAAGTCGGACGTCCGGAAAATGTCCGGTCGACCCGGTCGAATGAGCATATTACCCTTGTATTAGTATCGATCAGCTTCCACCTCTAAGGTGACTAAGGGGAAGGAGAGGACCGCCTCAGCCCCCTGGCCGATCCTGGCGGGGCACAGAGCCCAGCGAATCGGGTTCACAGCACACGCGTGTGGAGCCACAGCAGGTGCCCGCTCCCCACCCTCCCTCTGGCCGCTCGGAGTGTCCTGGCCATTCAACAAGGACTGGCAAGGGACAGCCTCCCTGCCCTGCCCTGTCTTCTCCGCTCCTGAGGCGCTGGGCAGCCCGCTATCAGGAGACGCTTCCTTCGCAGCACACAGCGTCTGCGTAATCGCCCGCGCCGGCTTCACCCATTTCCTGCTGGAGGAGGCCCACTCTCCGGCCGGCCCGACGGCTGGGCCCTCGCCTTCCAGCCGGCGATGCAGCACCGTCCGCGGGGGGACGCAGGCCGGCCTCTCCCTCGTCACCCCGGATGAGCGCCCTGCGTGGCCGGCTCCCTTGGAGAGCGGACTGTGCACGCTCACACAGGACAGAGCGTCCCTGTGACCGGTCCGTCCCCTGGTTTCATGGGCCGTTCTGAGAGCGCAGATCCGCGGGGTAGAGAGAGTCATGGCTTTCTCGGGAAGTCCCCCGGGATGGACAGGGGCGGGGGCCAGGAAACGTCGGATGGGCCGACGCCCCGGACACCGTACGGCCCCCGCCTCGTCCTCCTCCGTAGTCACCTCGGATCTTTCCAGAACGAGTCTGGAAGAACGCAGAGGCCTTCTCGTTTGCTCGCCTGCATTTTATTCATTTAAAAAAAATTTTTTTTAAATATATTTTTATTGCCCTGGCCAGCTTGGCTCAGTGGATAGAGCGTCAGCCTGCGGACTGAAGGGTCCTGGGTTCGATTCCAGCCAAAAGCACATGCCTGGGTTGCAGGCTCCATCCCCAGTAGGGGGCGTGCAGGAGGCAGCCGATCCATGATTCTCTGTCATCATGGATGTTTCTCTCTCTCTCCCTCCTTCTCTCTTCCTCTCTGAAATCAATAAAGAAATATATTAAAAATATATATATACTAGAGGCCTGGTGCATGAAGAGATTCGTGCAATAGGCCTTCCTTCCCTCGGCTTCCAGCACCGGTTTTCCTCCAGCACCCGGGACCCAGGCCTTCGCTCCGGCCTGAGTCTGCCATCTTCGTCTTTGCTGCGGCGAGAGTGCCGCTCCTGTTGATCCCTTTGCCCCCCATCCTCCCTCTCATAGCAGGCATCCTGCCCTGCCCGGCCACTCCGTGCCTGTAGCAGCTGGGCGGCCTTCATCTTTGTCCTACTAATTTGCATATTCCCTCCTGATTGGCTGGTGGGCGTAGCGGAGTGATGGTCAATTTGCATGTTTCTCTTTTATTAGTGTAGATATTTTTATTGGTTTCAGAGAGGAAGGGAGAGAGAGAGAGAGAGAAACATCAGTGATGAGAGAACCATGGATCGGCTGCCTCCCGCACGGCGAGCCCACAACCCAGGCATGTGCCCTGACCGGGACTCGAACCCGTGACCTCCAGGTTCCTAGGTCGACACTCCACCCACTGAGCCACACCGGCCGGGCTGCTGGCCTGCGTTTTGCACACAGGATCCTGGCGGCCTCAGAGGCAAGTCATTTCTGGCGGGCTGCAGAGCAGGTGGGTCCCTGGGGGAGCAGGCGAGAGCCCACACGTCTTCGATCTCAGGACCATGTGGCCCTTTGCTCCTCACGCTGTCCTGCAAACTTCTCCCGTGGATAGGAATCAGCACGTGGCTGCCTGTGGTGTGGACGGGGCGGGGGGGGGGTTTGTCTAGAAGGGGGGGCACGAGCCCGCGATGAACAGGTTCTCTCTCTCTCTCTCTTTTTTTAAAAATATATTTTATTGATTTTTTTACAGAGAGGAAGGGAGAGGGAGAGTTAGAAACATCGATGAGAGAGAAACATCCATCAGCTGCCTCCTGTACGCTCCCTACTGGGGATGTGCCCGCAACCAAGGTACGTGCCCTTGACCAGAATCGAACCCGGGACCCTTCAGTCCGCAGGCCGACGCTCTATCCACTGAGCTAAACTGCTTAGGGCTCTCTCTCTCTCTCTCTCTTTAAAAAGATATATTTTTATTGATGGCAGAGTGAAAGGAAGAGGGAAAGAGAGAGAGAGAGAGAAACATCCATGATGAGAGAGAATCATGGATCGGCTGCCTCCTGCACGCCCCCCACTGGGGATTGAGCCCACAACCCAAGCATGTGCCCTTGACCGGAATCGAACCCGGGACCCTTCAGTCCTTGGGCCGATGCTCTACCCACTGAGCCACACCGGCCAGGGCAGGTTCTTTCTCTTGAGGGGGATGCACTCATCTTTCCAAACTCCTCAGAGTGTTCACTTAAGATGTGTGTGTTTCCGTGCATGTGAGGTTTAAAATACGGAAGTCACCCTGGCCAGTGTGGCTCGGTGGATAGAGCGTCAGCCTGCGGACTGAAGGGTCCCGGGTTCGATTCCCGGTCAAGGGCACTTGTCCGGGTTGCTGGCTCGATCCCCAGTGGGGGGGGGCGTGCAGGAGGCAGCCGATCCATGATTCTCTCTCATCATGGATGTTTCTCTCTCTCTCTCCCTTCCTCTTTGAAATCAACAAAAATATATTAAAAAAATAAAATATGGAAATAAACATGTAGGCATAGCAGGGCGATGTATGTAGAAACTAGAGGCCCAGCGCACGAAAATTCATGCAAGCATAGGCCTTCCTTCCCCCGGCTGCCCACACCGGCTTCCCTCCGGCACCTCGGCTTGGTCAGGAAGGACGTCCGGAATGACATCTGGTCTAATTAGCATATTCCCCTTTAATTAGTATAGATATTCCTGTGCGGCAGCACACTTCCAAAGGGAGAGAGGGGAGCCTCGGGCTACAGCCCTAACCTGGAGAGGGTGGCTGGCAGGTAACACGCAAGACGAGATGCGGGTCTTCTGGCCACGCGTGTGGGCCATGACCCGCCTCTGTGTCTCTGCCCTTGACTATGAACTGAGGGCGTTCCCCGCCCCCCAACCCCAGGCGCTGACCATGCCCGGACAGCCCAGGAGGCCTGTCCCCACGTTCTGAGACCGGCTGGCCCAGGAGGCGCTGTGGGTGTGGCCTGGCTCAGTGACTCTGTAATCTGAGCCTCTGTCCACGAGGCTGCGGTGGCCCAGCCAGAGCGGGAGGGAGGCAGGGCGGGCCATCGGATCCCTCCGGGAAGTCCAGCGCCGGCTCGATGCTGCTAAAATTAGAAGCAGGCCCGTGAGATCAAGGCCTGTCCCCTCCCGCCCACCCCCCTCCCCTGCCCCAGCTCACTTCTCCTTCACCCTGGCCCACAGAGGCGCTCCGAGGCACAGCCACCGTCACGTGAGCTCCCGATGGCCCTGACCTCTCAGACAGAGAGATTCGGAGGAGGAGGAGGAAGGAGCGAACGTGCAGCAAAGAGGGGGAGGAAGACAGAGAGGAGACAACGTGCAGAACGAGTCGAGCCCTGACTGGTGTGGCTCAGTGGATAGAGCGTCGGCCTGCAGACTGAAGGGTCCCAGGTTCGATTCCGGTCAAGGGCATGTACCTTGGTTGCAGGCACATCCCCAGGTGGGGGCGTGCAGGAGGCAGCTGATCGATGTTTCTAACTCTCTATTCCTCTCCCTTCCTCTCTGTAAAAAAAATCAATAAAATATATTTAAAAATATATGTATATTTGTTGGTTTCAGAGAGGAAGGGAGAGGGAGAGAGACAGAAACATCCATGATGAGAGAGCATCACGGATCAGCTGCCTCCTGCACGCCCCCCACTGGGGACCGAGCCCGCAACCCGGGCGTGTGCCCTGACCTGGAATCGAACCCGGGACCCTTCAGCCCACAGGCCGCTGCTCTATCCGGCCAGGGCGGTGCTCTTTCACAGTTTCTACTTCACTGAGGTGCTGGGGAACGGACCCCCAGTGTCTCCAAGGTGTGGCTGGGCCGGGCTGAGGGGAAGGAAGAGGGAGAGACAGAGAAACATGGATGTGAGAGAAACACATCTATGGCTGCCTCCTGCACTTGCCCCTGACCAGGGCCCAGGCCGGAGAGGAGCCCGCAACCAAGGGATGTGCCCGTGACCGGAATCGAACCCGGGACCCTTCGGTCCGCAGGCCGACGCTCTATCCACTGAGCCACACCGGCTGGGGCTGTTAAGAATTTTTTAAAAAGCCATTTAATCAGTTAATTAATTGGATGCTCTGGACTTCTCAGCTGAATAGAAAACATATCCAATTTATTTGGGGAAAATGTCTCAATTGACCGCTGCCCAATCCTATCCATAAGGCCATTCTTAATTAACATCGTCACTGTTAGTAGTAGATAGAGCACGCAGTGGATAGAGCGTCGGACTGCAGACTGAAGGGTCCCGGGTTCGATTCCGGTCGAGAGCACAGGCCCGGGTTGCAGGCTCCATCCCCAGTACGGGGCGTGCAGGAGGCAGCCGATCCATGATTCTCTCTCCTCATGGATGCTTCTATCTCTCTCCCCCTTCCTCTCTCTGACATCAATAAAAATGTTTTTAAAAAATAATTAATAAATAAATAAAAGACAAATCTCTTCCCAGAAGACCTGGGGAGGAAGTATTCAGGTTTCCTTCCCCTTTAAAAATGAATAAATAAATAACGTAATGGCAGCGTGAGGTGGAGGCCACACCGGGGGCCCAGGGCCACTTCCTGTGGGACAGGGTGGGGTTTGCATCCTCACGGCCGCCCAGGGACTCCCGCGCACAGTGGGTCTGACGCCTGGGGACTCCCGCGCACAGTGTGCCTGAAACCCGGGGACTCCCACGCACAGTGGGTCTGAGCCCGGGGACTCCCCCGCGCACAGTGTGCCTGAAACCCGGGGACTCCCACGCACAGTGGGTCTGAGCCCGGGGACTCCCCTGCGCACAGTGTGCCTGAAACCCGGGGACTCCCCCGCGCACAGTGGGTCTGAGCCCGGGGACTCCCCCGCGCACAGTGTGCCTGAAACCCGGGGACTCCCGCGCACAGTGGGTCTGAGCCCGGGGACTCCCCCGCGCACAGTGGGTCTGAGCCCGGGGACTCCCCCCGCGCACAGTGGGTCTGAGCCCGGGGACTCCCCCCGCGCACAGTGGGTCTGAGCCCGGGGACTCCCCCCGCGCACAGTGGGTCTGAGCCCGGGGACTCCCCCGCGCACAGTGGGTCTGCCGCCCGGGGACTCCCGCGCACAGTGGGTCTGAGCCCGGGGACTCCCGCGCACAGTGGGTCTGAGCCCGGGGACTCCCCCCGCGCACAGTGAGTCTGAGCCCGGGGACTCCCCCGCGCACAGTGGGTCTGAGCCCGGGGACTCCCCCGCGCACAGTGGGTCTGCCGCCCCGGGGACCCCCGCGCACAGTGGGTCTGAGCCCGGGGATTCCCCCGCGCACAGTGGGTCTGCCGCCCGGGGACTCCCCTGCGCACAGTGGGTCTGAGCCCGGGGATTCCCCCGCGCACAGTGGGTCTGCCGCCCTGGGGACTCCCGCGCACAGTGGGTCTGCCGCCCGGGGACTCCCCTGCGCACAGTGGGTCTGAACCCGGGGACTCCCCCGCGCACAGTGGGTCTGAGCCCGGGGACTCCCCCGCGCACAGTGGGTCTGCCACCCCGGGGACTCCCCCCCGCGCACAGTGGGCCTGCCGCCCTCACTTCAGGCTCGGCTTGCACTGAATCTTCCATCTGATCACTCGGCTGCTGTGAACAGAACTCAGAGGAGGAGCCTCACAGACCCCCCCCCCCACACACACACACACTGGTCTGGCTGCAGGTGCCCCCAGAGCCCCCGAGCCCCCGAGCCCCCAGAGCCGGGCTCAGCACACTCTGTCCCTCCCCTCTGGCCTCCCGGCTGTCCCTCCCCCACCTGGCTGTGCTGTCCTGGCCTCTCCTGTCTGCGGCACCTGCTGGCAGGACCCTGGCAAGTCTGCCTTTGCTAGTCTGGGGGCACTGTCACCCTGAGGTGCCCGAGGGGTCAGGTACGCAGAGACCAGCCCTCCTCCGCCCAGAGCGGGAGCAGGTGAGCTGGCCTGCAGGGGGCACTGCGGTGGCTGTAGGCACAGCAAGGGGGGGGGAGAGAGAGAGAGAGGTGGAAAGAGAGAGAGAGGTGGAAAGAGAGAGAGAGGGCCCTTGAGGCGTCTTTGATGCTAAGCTGCCTGGCCGTGTCCTCCTGATGGGCTGTGGGCCCCTGACAGTGTCCAATCCTGCCCCCTCGAGTGAGGGACCTGGGGACACAGCCCTGCCCACTTTGGCCCCCTCAGCCCCTCCAGTGGGCCCCAGGTCCTGCTCGCTCCCTGCCTGGAGCCCCTCTTGTCTGACCTCCCCAATCCTTAAAAAGGGTCTTGTTGCCCTAACCGGTTTGGCTCAGTGGATAGAGTGTCGAACTGTGGACTGAAGGGTCCCAGGTTCGATTCTGGTCAAAGGCATGGACCTTGGTTGCGGGCACATCCCCAGTGCGGGGTGTGCAGGAGGCAGCTGATGGATGTTTCTAACTCTCTCTCCCTCTCCCTTCCTCTCTTTAAAAAATCAATAAAATATGTATATATATATTATAAAAATGGGTCTTGTTAACGTAAAAAAAACCATGGAAACCGGTAGAGAATTTCTGTGAGTTTATTGGAGCCAAACTGTGGACAGTTGCCGGGAAGCAGAACCTCAACGGATGGGGATGATGCTCCGGAGAATGGGGGTTCCGTCTGTGTTTACACATTGCCATCGAAGGAGGGACGGAGGTGGATGACATGTGATCCATTGGGGACGGACCAGAGAGGCGGGAGCAGGCAAAGCAGGGAACCCCTGGGATTGGATAAAACGTGAAATGATGGACACACACTCAGGTGGGTGCAGGGACCATTCACATGACAATGAGGGGATCTGTGGTCTCTGTCCTGGCGCCCAGCACAGTAGGCTGTGCCCCGAGGGGTCCGGGAAAAGGGGAGTGACAAGGTACCCAGACATTCCAAGGGGGTGTTATCCCAGATGCAAACAGACAGACGGGTTCCGTGAGGGCAAAGGCTGACCTTGTCCGGGAAGATACCGGCCTAGGAGGTGACCCCCCACCATCCCTGCTTCTCGTTCAAGTTTAAGTTCAGACCATCCTGTGGGGTGACGTGAGGTCTCTGAGTTTGCAAGGCCGCCACGCAGGCCTCCCCTGAGCTGCCAGGTCAGCACGTGGCCCCTTGCGTTCCCAGTCTGTACGTGGCGTTGGGGATCAGATGTCCAGCCAACCCCCAGCATTTGCCTCTTCTGGGTTCGGCCGACGCCTGGATGGGGCCCTGCTGCCTTGCCTCCTGCAGACACGCGTGTCCTCCTGCAAGATGCCGGCTGGAGACGCCGCTGGGCGCGTTCCCTCCGTCAGTGTCTCCTGGAACACGTGCTGTCCCCCGGTCTGAGCCCAGAGCTTTAGAGCGAGGAGAAGTGTCCGGGCCTGCAGGCTCCCTCTCATACAGGAAACGTGGGGATGTGCCCAGCCCCCCCAGTAAGCAGGTCATCTCGGCTGGAGACCCGCTGCTCGCTCGCTCTCTCTCCACCTCTCCCTTCTGGTCCATTTCTAGGGGTTCCCTTAGCTCTTTGGGGGAAATAGTGACGTGCGATTCCCCCCAGCAAGTCCCCGGGGCCGTGCACACACGGATGACACAGATCTCCCGGCCTCTTTCTGCCCATCCCCCCCGCCAGGCCCTGGCCCAGGCCCCGGGAGTGCGGTGGGTGGCCATGTTGGGAGATAAGCAGATGGGACAAGACCTTGACCTCGGGCAGTGAGGGGTCAGGCTGAAGTCGGGGGCGGGGAAAGGTGGAGGGGTCAGGAGGGCGGGTGAGGCTTCTCCTAAGGAAGGGGCTTGTGATGGGCCTGGAGGGTGGAAAGGGTTTCAAACGCAGAGGTCAAGAGGTCAAGGACACCCTGACTGGGGTGGGGTGGGGTGAGGGAGTGGTCTGAACACAGCCGAGTCTGGGAGAAAGTGAATTGCCCTCCACATTGGGCCAGAACATTAGGACTGGAGTTCAGTCAGCAGGTAAGACACATCAAGGAGCTCTGGCTGGTGTGGCTCAGTGGATAGAGGGTCGGCCTGCGGACCCAAGGGTCCCGGGTTCGATTCCCGGTCAAGGGCACATGCTTGGGTTGCGGGCTCCATCCCCAGTGGGGGGCGTGCAGGAGGCAGCTGATCGATGATTCTCTCTTATCATGGATGTTTCTCTCTCTCTCTCCCCTCTCCCTTCCTCTCTGAAATCAATAAAGAAATCCTAGGTGGCATCAAGCGAGGGCGACGTTGACACAAGATGGCTGCCACAAGGTGGCTGGCAGGGGAGGGCAGTTAAAAGGTGACCAGGCCTGCAGGGGAAGGCAGTTGGGTGTGACCAGGCCAGCAGGGGAGGGCAGTTGGGTGTGACCAGGCCTGCAGTTGGGGGCCATCAGGGTGTGGCCAGGCCAGCAGGAGAGGGCAATTGGGGGCGATCAGGCCAGCAGGGGAGGGCAGTTGGGGGCCATCAGGCCAGCAGGGGAGGGCAATTTAGGATGACCAGGCCAGCAGGGGAGGGCAGTTGGGGGCCGGCAGGGGAGCAGTTAGCTGTCAATCAGGCTGGCAGGGGGGTGGTTAGGGGGCGGTCAGGCAGGCAGGCAGGCAGGCGAGCAGTTAGGAGCCAGCAGTCCCAGATTGTGAGAGGGATCCCTGCGGGATCGGGCCTAAACCGGCAGTCGCACATCTCCCGAGGGGTCCCAGATTGGAGAGGGTGCAGGCCGGGCTGAGGGACACCCCCCCACCTATGCACGAATTTCGTGCACCGGGCCTCTAGTGTATATTTTTAAACATATTAGAGAAGAAAAAGGTGCACGAAGGAGGCATGGGCGTTGAGGACGTGCGTTGACATGTACTTGTCACTCGCGAGCAGATGCTGAGTTCCGTACGTTCTTTTGTTTAAACCCCCCCGCCCCCTGCCTTCGTGAAGGAGGTGAGGAGACATAACGGCTCTTTGCGGTGGCAGGTACTGGGGTGCAGGGGGAGCCCTAAGTGACTCGTCCTGCCGGGGGGGTGGTGGGGGAGGCCTGGAGGTGGGAAGCCAGTTCCGCAGACCCAGATGCAGCCCTTTCTCACCCGATCGCGTCCCGTCTCCTCACTGGGGACACGGGACCCCCAGGGCATCGAGGGGCCTGGCCAGTGCTGCTCCCCGTTCGTGCTGTCTTGTTTTTCTCAGGGGGATGGGTGGGGTGCTGGGAGGAGGAAAGGGAGGCGCCCAGGGGCTGGGGGTGGTTAGAAGGCAGCAGCGAGTTCTGACCGAGAGAAACAATGAGGGAGTGAGGGACCCGGGTGATGTTTATCTTTCCAGCTCCGAGCTTCCCAAGGCTGAGCCGGTCCGTCCACCCCCGGCCGGCCCCCGGGGTGGGGAGTCTGGGTGTGGTCACTTCCCACCGTGTCCAAGGCGGTGGGGGGGTGGGGGGGGGGACAGGGCCGCTCCGCTGGGAAAGGGGTGTGACTTCCTCCCGAATAGGAAATTTATCATCCACACTTATCTGCAGAAGCAGCCGGGCCAGAGAGCCGCCCCGCCCAGGGCTGCACCCCGAAGGGGCCCAGGGAGCCAGGGGAGGGAGTGGGGGTCACAGCCCAGGACCCTGGCCAGGGAGGCCCCCCGCGGCCATGGTGTGTGCAGGGAGGATTCTGCCGGCCAGAGGCCTGCACCGACCCGGGACCCCGTGGAGTGGGGGCCCCAGTAGCTCCTCCAAAGGGGGGATTTGGGTCCTGGCCTCCGGGGAGTGGGGGGGTGGGGGCCTGGAGGCCTGTAATGAGCATCACAGCCCGTGGAAATTCCAGGGGCTCCACAAATAGCCCGGCCTGCAGGCAGCGTGGGGGGGGGGGGGGGGGGGGCGGGCGGGGAAGCACCTCTTACCGCACAGAACTGGGCAGGAAGGAAGCCGGCCCTACACCCAGAGGCAAACAGTCAAGCGTGTTAATGAGGTCACTTCAGTTTTCCTAAAGCCTTATTTTTTTAAAAATAGATTTTTATGGATGTCAGAGAGGAAGGGGGAGGGAGAGAGAGAGAGAGACACACATCAGTGATGAGAGAGAATCATGAATCGGCTGCCTCCTGCACGCCCCCTCCTGGGGATGGAGCCCGCCACCCGGGCCTGTGCCCTTGATGGGAATCGAACCCGGGACCCTTCAATCCGCAGGCCGACACTCTATCCACTGAGCCACACCGGCCAGGGCCAATCCATGTTTATTTTTAAATTGCCAGTGCGTGTCATATGTACCCGCTGGTTGGACGGTCGGACAGTCGGACGGACGGACGGATGGTCAGTCACTTAGCCTTTTATATATATAGACTAGAGGCCTGGTGCGTGAAATCGTGCACCAGTGGGGGTCCCTCAGCTTGGCCTGCAGGATCGGGCTGAAACCAGCTCTTTGACATCCCCTGAGGGGTCCCAGATTGTGAGGGGGCGCAGGCCAGGCTGAGGGACCTCACCGGTGTACAATCGGGGCTGGGGAGGGACCGCAGGAGGGACCGCAGGAGGGCTCCAGGGCGTGTCTAGCCTGTCTCGCTCAGTCCCGATCGGCCGGAGCGTCTTCCCTCTGGTGGTCAGTGCACGTCATAGCGACTGGTCGACTGGTCGACCGTCTGCCCCCTGGTGGTCAGTGCACGTCATAGTGAGCAGTTGAGTGGCCTTAGCATATCATTAGCATATCACGCTTTGATTGGTTGAATAGACGACTGGAACCTCAGCATGTTAGGCTTTTATTATACAGGATTCTTCCCGAAGTCTTATGTCTAAGTCTTACACATTTCCAGTCCAGGAGTTTGGAAAGGTTAAAACACACGGAGGGGGATCAGTTCACGGTGCCCCCAAATCCTGAGCTGGTAAGGACTCTAGTTTTTCATGTTAGGTTTGCGGTGTGGACGAAAGGGGCCACGTGCTGACCTGACAGCTCAGGGGAGGCCTGCGTGGCGGCCTTGCAAACTCAGAGACCTCACGTCACCCCACAGGATGGTCTGCACTTAAACTTGAACGAGAAGCAGGGATGGTGGGGGGTCACCTCCTAGGCCGGTCTCTTCCCGGACAAGGTCAGCCTTTGCCTTCACAGAGCCCGTCTGTCTGTTTGCATCTGGGATAACACCCCCTTGGAATGCCTGGGTACCTTGTCACTCCCCTTTTCCCGGACCCCTCGGGGCACAGCCTACTGTGCTGGGCGCCAGGACAGAGACCACAGATCCCCTCATTGTCATGTGAATTGTCCCTGCACCCACCTGAGTGTGTGTCCATCATTTCACGTTTTATCCAATCCCAGGGGTTCCCCGCTTTGCCTGCTCCCGCCTCTCTGGTCCGTCCCCAATGGATCTCATGTCACCCACCTGCGTCCCTCCTTCGATGGCAACGTGTAAACACAGATGGAACCCCCATTCTCCGGAGCATCATCCCCGTCCGCTGAGGTTCTGCTTCCCGGCAATTGTCCACAGTTTGGCTCCAATAAATTCACAGAAAATCTTTACCGGTTTCAGTGTTTTTTACGTTAACAGAGGATTTTCAGCAAAGAGGCGGAGCGCCATGAGAGCCGGGGGGGGGGGGGGGGGGGGGAGGGAGGGGGGCGTCGGTCTGGATGAATGAGCAGAAGTTCCATTGGGAAGTGTCTCCTAGGACATCCAAGAGGAGGAAGCATCCAGGTCAATAGAGGCGTTGCCGTGGAAAACCTCGAGCAACCGGATTCGCCGGGAGAAGCAGACAGGGATCTAACAGGCTTTTTAAAAATATATATTTCATTGATTTTTACAGAGAGGAAGGGAGAAGGACAGAGAGTTAGAAACATCGATGAGAGAGAAACATCCATCAGCTGCCTCCTGCACACGCCCCTACTGGGGATGTGCCCGCAACCAAGGTCCATGCCCTTGACCGGAATCGAACCTGGAACCCTTCAGTTCCCAGGCCGACGCTCTATCCACTGAGCCACACCGGTCAGGGCCTAACAGGCTTTTGATATCTGCCTGGCTCTTTGCCTCGGCGTGTACCACCGGGAGGGGTGTTGTCCTAAGTTCTAGAAGCCCCACCTACCATTCGCTTTGGGAACAGACACCCTCCCCGGGAGGCTGGGGGCTCCCGCCAGGGTCCCCAGGTCATCTTGTCACTGTTAACGTCCTCCTTCAGGGAAAGAGCAGTACCCGGTCCTGCCACACGGGGGCGCCATTGCCCAACCGTGGGCTCCAGCTCCGCCAAAGAGAGAGCAGGACAGACCTTGTCCTCACAAACACCTTCTTCTGGATGCGGTTACGGGTCGGGTGAGGGTCGGCCAGCGTGATGGCGCAAAAGCTGCAAACAGCTGCCAAGGGAGGCGCCGGAGGGATCTGAGCAGACACAGGCTCTCTCTCTTTTGTAAAAACATATTCTTATTTATTTACTAGAGGCCCAACGCACGAAATTTGTGCAAGAGTAGGCCTTCCTGCCCTGACCGGTGTGGCTCAGTGGATAGAGCGCCGGCCTGCAGACTGAAGGGTCCCGGGTTCGATTCCGGTCAAGGGCATGGACCTTGGTTGCGGGCACATCCCCAGGTGGGGGGTGTGCAGGAGGCAGCTGATGGATGTTTCTCTCTCATCGATGTTTCTAGCTCTCTGTCCCTCTCCCTTCCTCTCTGTAAAAAATCAATAAGATATACTTAAAAAAAAGGGGGTAGGCCTTCCTTCCCCTGGCTGCCGGCACCAGTTTCCCTCCGGCTGCCAGCACCCGGGACCCAGGCTTCCCTCACTTCATCCGGGAGGTCGTCCGGAAGGACGTCTGGTCTTATTAGCATATTACGCTTTTATTATTATAGACTAGAGGTCCAGTGCATGATTGAATCATGCATGTGTAGGGTCCCCTATAGGCTTTCGCTTTCGATCACGGGGGAGCTGGGTGCCTGTCCGCTGGTGCACCCGGCCTTTCAGAAGCCTCCAGCGCGGCGAAGGCTTCTGAAAGGCCTGGTGCCTGAGCGGACAGGCACCCAGCTCTCCCGCTTTTGCTGGTCCGCGGTGGGACGTGAGCTCGCTGCCCCAGAGGCCCCTTCTGTGCCACAGCACAGCCATGACGCAGACGCTGAGCTCGAGCCGCTGCTGGTGATGCAAGCTCAGCGTCCCGCCGGCCCAATCGGCCCCCCCCCCGGCCCCCCCAAGTCCCGCCCCCCTGTGCCTCCTGGCCAATCGCGGGCATAGCAAAGGTATGGTCAATTTGCATATTTGTCTATTATTAGGTAGGATGAGAGGGAGGGAGAGGGAACGAGAGAGAGAAACATCTATGATGAGAGAGAATCACTGATCGGCTGCCTCCTGCACGCCCCACACTGGGGATTGAGCCCGCAACCCAGGCATGTGCCCTTGACTGGGAATCGAACCCTGACCTCTTGGCTCATAGGTTGACGCTCAACCGAGGAGCCACGCTGGCCGGGCCATCCCTCCTCTTCACAAATCATTTTTTTAACATATTTTATTGGTTTTTTACAGAGAGGAAGGGAGAGGGAGAGAGAGTTAGAAACATCGATGAGAGAGAAACATCGATCAGCTGCCTTCAGCACACTCCCTACTGGGGATGTGCCCGCAACCAAGGTACATGCCCTTGACCGGAATCGAACCTGGGACCCTTCAGTCTGCAGGCCGGCGCTCTATCCACTGAGCCACACCCGTCAGGGCTCACAAAATATTTTAACAGATGTTGGCTCCCGCATGACGTGGTTTTATTGAATTTGGGATTCGCCATCTTGCAAATCCCGGGCTGGTCCTTGCTCTTGGAGCATGGAGGAGGGAGAACCACCGCCCAGCCCATACAAACATGGACCACCTCCCACACAGGAGCTAGTTCTTCCTTGTGAGGCGGTGACATTTGAATTCTCCCTCCCGCCTCCTCCTCCTCCACTGTTTTAGCTTCTACAGGGATCCCTGTTATTCTACCATCAGGGTGAAACTGCTCATACAAGTAGGCTGCTTCCTGGCCGGTGTGGCTCAGTGGACAGAGCGTCGGCCTGCGGACGGAAGGGTCCCGGGTTCCGGGTTCCCATCAAGGGCACATGCCCTGGGTTGCAGGCTCGGTCCCCAGTGGGGGGCGAGCAGGAGGTGTCCGATCCATGATTCTCTCTCATCCTGGATGTTTCTCTCTCTCACACCCTCTCCCTTCCACTCTGAAATCAATAAAATATATACACTGAGTGGACCGAAGATGATGATCTCTGAACGCATAATCATCTGGCCACTCAGTGTGTGTGTGTATAAATATATATTAGAGGCCCGGTGCATGAATTCGTGCATGGGTGGGGTCCGGCCAGCCTGGCCAGGGGCAGGGGACATGGGCGGTTGGCCGGCCTGCCTGCTGGTCGAACTCCTGGTCGAGGGGACAATGTGCATATTAGCCTTTTATCCTATAGGATCTACACTGAGTGGCCAGATGATTATGCGTTCAGAGATCATCATCATTGGGCCACGCAGTGTATATATATTTTTTATTTTATTTATTTTTTTTAAAGGCTGCACACAGGCTCTGTGGCCCTTGCAAAGCCCCTCTGCTGCCCGAGGTTCGGGGTATTCTCCTTTGACAACCATTCCGGGTGGGATTCTCAAAGGAAAAAAGCTGCAGGGGAACCCAGCTTTTCCTCTGGCCTGCCAAGCCATTACGTGCAGGGACCCCGGGGCGTGGCAGTGGGCGGGGCGGGGCGGGACAGAACAGCTCCGGGGGCGGGGCCGCTGTCTCTCATTGGCCGGCGGCGTCCACGCCTTGGCCAATCGCTGGAGGGCGGGCGGGTCGTCATGGCGACGGGCACGCTAACACAGCGGCCGCCGCCGCCTGGGAATGGCGCGGAACTTGTATGGTCCCGGGGTCCGGATGGGCAACTGGAACGAGGACATCTACCTGGAGGAGGTGAAGACAGATATGGCGGGGTGTCTCCGGGACCACCGCCCCCGCAACCCCCGCAGGCCCGCCCTCAGCCCCGCTGGACTTTGAACACCCCAAGGTTCCTTTCGCCCCCAGCACACCCCAGAGTCCCCCTCCAGTCCCACCCTCTCCGACCGCCCAGGAATCTGGTCGGAGGTCCTGCTGTCCCCTGCTCCTCACTCTTTCTTTGGGTCCCTTGGTTTTTCCCAAGATGCCTTGACGCTCAAGCCCTCCCCCACCCCCCCACCCCCACTCCACTCCACCCCCCTCCCCACCCCCACCTGTGCCTCCTCCTCAGTCTAGAGCGCCCTTCTGAGTTCCTTTCCCTCCATTCCCTAGACACTTACAGTCCCAGAGGCTGGGGTCCCGGTGAGGATGGGAGGAGGCGCCCCCACACCCCCCCCCCCACATGCCCTCCTGTCACCTGAGTGCCTCCGAGGTGTCCTATTACTGACCGTCCTCTCTCTGCCTTGAATTCTCCTAGGATGGTCTTTTTTTTTTTTTAGAAATATTAATTTATAATTGTGACTTCCTTTTTAAAAATATACTGTATTTTATTGATTTTTTTACAGAGAGGAACGGAGAGGGAGAGAGAGTTAGAAACATTGATGAGAGAGAAACATCGATCAGCTGCCTTCCGCACACCCCCCACTGGGGATGTGCCCGCAACCAAGGTACATGCCCCCGACCGGAATCGAACCTGGGACCCTTCCGTCCGCAGGCCAACTCTCTATCCACTGAGCCACACCGATCAGGGCTCCTAGGATGGTTTTGACAAGGCCCTGGGGCATCCGTGTATCAGACTTGTTGGGGGCTGGGGGGGTGGGGACTTCCAGTGTCTATCAGCATATCGCCAGGGGGACCTTAGCCGGTGTGGCTCAGTGGGTAGAGCGTGGGCCTGCAGACTGAAGGATCCCAGGTTCAATTCTAGCCAAGGGCACATGCCGGGGTTTCGGGCTCTATCCCCAGTAGGGGGCGTGCTGGGGGCCGCTGATCCATGATTCTCTCTCATCATGGATGTTTCTATCTCTCTCCCTCTCCCTACCAATAAAAAAAATATATAAACACACACACACACACACACACACACACACACACACACACAAAACAAAACAGAAGTTACTCATGCCTGTCGCTGGCGGGAGTAATTCTAGGCAATGTTTCCTTTTTTGAATCTTTTGCCATTTTCCTAAACACTGTACAGTGGGATAAAAATCTCTAATAACAAAAGTGTAATGTGCTAATTAGACAGAACAGCTGGAAGACCTTCCGGACGTCCTTCCAGATGCCCTCCCAGTCAAAGCTGGGGCTGCGAGGGCTGAGCCCCCTTGCACAAATTTTGTGCACTGGGCCTTTAGTATCAAAATAATGCTGCAAATATTTTCCCATGATGCTCCTATTTCTTTTTTCTGTTCTCAAATTTTTTTATTTTATTTTATTGTTTTTTTACAGAGAGGAAGGGAGAGGGATAGAGAGCCAGAAACATGGATGAGAGAGAAACATCAATCAGCTGCCTCCTGCACACCCCCACCGGGGATGTGCCCGCAACCAAGGTACATGCCCTTGACTGGAATCGAACCTGGGACCCTCCAGTCCGCAGGCCGACGCTCTATCCACTGAGCCACACCGGCCGGGGCTCTGTTCTCAAATTTTGTGTTTTGTTTTTTTCACTTCTGACCTGAAAGCTGTGGGTGTCTGCCATTCAGGACAATGGCTGGCCCTCCCTGTGGGTTTTATTCATTCGTGTGTGTGTGTGTGTGTGTGTGTGTGTGTGTGTTTTCCCTCACCAGGAGCTCATGAAAGACTTCTTAGAGAAGCGGGATAAGGGACAGCTTCTCATACAGAGGAACAGAAGACTAAAGAATCACCTTCTGCGACCGGTAATTTTAAATTCAGACGCTGTACCCGAAATTCTTCCCCATCAACCGTGAGACTACACTGAGTGGCCAGATGATGATCTCTGAACGCATAATCATCTGGCCACTCCGTGTCCTTCTCTTGAGTACCTCATTGATTGGATATCGAAGACACTATAAATCGTGCATCTGATCAGTTTCCCCTTTGCGCCGGCTGATAGAACGCTCAGGGCAGACAGGTGGCTGATCTCCAGCCAAAGTCTAGAATCCTTGTGGGACCCATTGGAGACACACATACACGGAGTGGACAGATGATTAAGTGTTCAGAGATCATCATTGTCTGGCCACTCGGTGTATGTTAAACAAGCGAGAATTCCAGAAACAAGTGATGGTTTAGGAAAACACCGGTTTTTCCCTTCTGGTCTGAAAACCACAATGTTTTAATGTCCCTCCGATTTCAGACACACGAGAGACATTTGCCATTAGTCCAGCCCGTGTTGCTCAGTGGTTGAGCATTAACCCCTGAACCAGGAGGTCCCGGGTTCGATGTACTGGTCAGGGAATATGCCTGGGTTTCGGGCTTGACCCCCAGTAGGGGGCGTGCAGGAAGCAGCGAATGGATGATTCTCTCTCTTCATTGATGTTTCTCTCTCTCCCCTTCCTCTCTCTGAAATCCATAAAAAAAAAAAAACATTTAAAGAAAAGAAAAGACGACATTAGTACACGGGTTAGTAAAATGTGCTGCAGTGGGTGCTGAAGGAATTTTCAGGGAATGTTGAATAAATTAAGAATGGACTCAACCCATGGGGTTGTTCATCAGTTTCATCATATTGATCTGGGTTATTTTTTTTAAATATATATATATATATTTTTAAATATATTTTATTGATTTTTTTTTTTACAGAGAGGAAGGGAGAGGGATAGAGAGTTAGAAACATCGATGAGAGAGAAACATCGATCAGCTGCCTTCTGCACGCCCCCCACTGGGGATGTGCCCGCAACCAAGGTACATGCCCTTGACCAGAATCGAACCTGGGACCCCTGAATCCGCAGGCTGATGCTCTATCCACTGAGCCACACTGGTCAGGGCTTGATCTGGGTTATTGGAGGGACTTTGATTTGGCACTTCGGGAGCAGGTGGGTGACAGGAAACGGAAGGCAAGGATTGGAGGGGATCCGGGTGAATCCCTTACTGAAATGGGCATAGACCTGTGGTCGGCAAACCGCGGCTCGCGAGCCACATGCGGCTCTTTGGCCCCTTGAGTGTGGCTCTTCCACAAAATACCATGGCCTGGGCGAGTCTATTTTGGAGAAGTGGCATTAGAAGAAGTTTAAGTTTAAAAAATGTGGCTCTCCCAAGAAATTTCAATTGTTGTGCTGTTGATATTTGGCTCTGTGGACTAATGAGTTTGCCGACCACTGTCAGAGAAGGAGAGGAGGCCCATGGGAGGTGGCACACCGCTGGCCGGTGAGGGATGGCGTGGTTTAAGTAGAAACACCCTTTCCCGGCCGGCGTGCTCAGTGGTTGAGCATCAACTTATGAACCAGGAGGTCACGGTTCGATTTCCGGTCGGGGCACAGGCCTGGGTTGTGGGCTCAATCCCTAGTGTGGGGAGTGCAGGAGGCAGCCGATCCATGATTCTCTCTCCTCATGGATGTTTCTCTCTCTCCCTCTCTTCCTCTCTGAAAGCAACAACAATATTATTTTTATTTTTTTATTTTTATTGATTTCATAGAGGAAGGGAGAGGGAGAGAGAGAGATTCATCCATGATGAGAGAAAATCATGGATCGGCTTCCTCCTGCACACCCCCTACTGGGGATGGAGCCTGCAACCCGGGCATGTGCCCTTGGACTCGAACCCTGGACCCTTCAGTCTGCAGGCTGACCCTCTGTCCACTGACCCACACCGGCCAGGGCCACAATGTATGTTTACAAAATATATTTTTTTATTGATTTCAGAGAGGTAGAGAGAGGGAGAGAGAGATAGAAACATCCATGATGAGAGAGAATCATTGACCGGCTGCCTCCTGCACGCGCCCCCTCCCCCCCCCCCACTGGGGATCGAGCCCACAACCCCGGTCATGTGCCCTTGACATCCTAGGTTGGTGCTCGACCTCAGAGCCACACCGGCCAGGCCCTAGCATTTCTTTTTTCTTTTTTTTCTTTTTTTAAATATAGTTTATTGATTTTTTACAGAGAGGAGGGGAGAGGGATAGAGAGTTAGAAACATCGATGAGAGAGAAACATCCATCAGCTGCCTCCTGCACGCCCCTCCACTGGGGATGTGCCCGCAACCAAGGTACATGCCCTTATCCGGAATTGAACCCGGGACCCTTCAGTCCGCAGGCCGACGCTCTGTCCACTGAGCCACACCAGCCGGGGCCACAATGTTTCTTTAAAGAAATAAACAGAAACACGCTGACTCCAACTGCAGATGCAGCTCTCGGTCACGGAGGACGGCTGCGTGCACTTCGGGGACAGCGTGATGCTGGTGAGCCCGGACCACCCCGAGCCCCAGGCCGACCTGTTTCTGCCCGGAGACCTGAGCCTGTGCCTGACCCCGGATGAGATCAGAGCCCACCTGAGCGACCGGTTCGAGCTGCCCTGCGGCCTCAGCGCGGCGCCCACCCGGATCCCCGTCGGCAGGAACACCTTCACCGTGTTGAGGTGAGCACGCTGCCCATGGCATCACACGTGTCTGCTTCCCTGGCAGCTCAAGGCCGTCCTGGGATTGGAGCCGGAGGGCTGCCTGGAGGCGGCGGTCCCGCGAACATTTTTTTAAAAAATATATTTTTATTGATTTTTTTACAGAGAGGAAGGGAGAGGGAGAGAGAGTTAGAAACATCGATGAGAGAGAAACATCCATCAGCTGCCTCCTGCACGCCCCCTACTGGGGATGTGCCTGCAACCAAGGTACATGCCCTTGACCGGAATGGAACCTGGGACCCTTCAGTCCGCAGGCCGACGCTCTATCCACTGAGCCGCACCGGTCAGGGCCCCCAAAATGTTCTTGCTTTGTTCCCTTGAGATTTGTTGTCGAGGGGCCTTTGCGGTTCCTTTGACCTTATCCATCTTGGTCACCTGTCACTCATGTTCCATTCAAAAGGCTCCATTCAAAAGCATTGGATCAGGGATGCAGTTCCTATTCAGTCTACAAGCGACGTGGGTTTTCCTCATCACCCCCTGGAGCTTGGAGCTCATGGGAGGCTCTCAATGGTTTTAAGGTAGCCGTGGTATGTTCACACCAGACCTATGTCATTTCACACAAGGTGGCATACCGCGGGGGTTTGCTCTTTTATCATGCATTGTCCCGCTCAGGGCACCTGCCCGGGTCGCGGGCTCGATCCCCAGTGGGGGGTGTGCAGGAGGCAGCTGATCCATGATTCTCTCCCATCATTGATGTTTCTCTCTCTCTCTCTCCCTCTCCCTTCCTCTTTCTAAAAAAAAAAAATTTTTTTTAAATTCACTGTCCACTATAAATATACTTGAGGATATTGTTTAAATGAGCATTTAAACCCTTAGAGAACAGACACATAATTACAGTTAAAAATATTGCTTCAGCCCGGCCGGTGTGGCTCAGTGGTGGAGCGTTGACCTAGGAACCGGGAGGTCACGGTTCAATTCCCGGTCAGGGTACATGCCCGGGTTGCGGGCTCGATCCCCAATGGGGGCCATGCAGGAGGCAGCTGATCGATGATTCTCTCTCATCATGGATGTTTTTCTCTCTCTCTCTCCCTCTTCCTTCCTCTCTGAAATCAATTAAAATATATCTTAAAAAATATTGCTTTACGTTGTTGCAAAATTGGTGATAGTCACGTTAATATTACTAGAATATAGACTCCCAAATCTTGAATTTAGATTTATTTTTGAATACAAGTAATTTATTTATTTCAAGTTGGCTCTTTTTGTATTTATTTATTTTTAATCCTCATCCGAGGATATTTTTCCATTAGCTTTTTTTTTTTGCTTTTTTTTTTTTTTTTTTTTTTTTTACAGAGAGAGAGGGAGAGGCAGAGAGAAACATTGATGGGAGAGAGACACATCGATGGGTTGCCTCCTGCACATGCCCCGACCCCGGGCCCAGGCCGGGGAGGAGCCTGCAACCAAGGTACGTGCCCTTGAGCGGATTCGAACCCGGGACCCTTCGGTCCGCAGGCCGACGCTCTATCCACTGAGCCACACCGGCCAGGGCTGAATCCCGGTCATTGACACGAGCCTCCAAGTTTCCTGGAGGATTAAGAGGGAAGATGGCATGAAGTGTCCACCAATGGGTTGTCTTGGTTTTCTCTAAAGACCTGGCCACGCAGGGGGCGCTCTGTGTCCGGGCCACGCGGGGAGGCGGCTGGACGTGCAGCGTGTGGCTAGTGACACAGCTGAGGCGTGGAACGTGGACATACGACGTGATCGGGAAGATTGCAAGCAGCGTGGCACACACACACAGTGTAGAGCGGTCGAATGGCTCTCGCTCGGGGAAATCGCATGACGCTTACCCTTCCCCGGCAGGGCGGACAGAGAGGCCACCGGCCAGGTCCTGAGATTCGGGCAGAACTTCCGCCTCGGGATCACCCTGGGATGTGACGACCAGATGGTGAGCCGTCCTGTGGACGTGGGGCGTGTGGATGTGGGACCGGCCGCTCTGGGCCCGGGCGGGCTCGTGGTTCCCCCCGAGGTGGACAGGGAGCTCCGTGGGCGTGGGCTGCGTCTCCACAGCTTTTCACGGGCGTGTGGGGCCAGTTCTTTCCTCCCAACTTTGCAGATATTTTTTAAAATATATATATATTTACTAGAGGCCCGGTGCACGAAATTCGTGCATGCAGGGGGTCCCCTCAGCCCAGCCTGCACCCTCTCCAATCCGAGACCCCTCGGGGGATCAGGACTAAACCGGCAGTCAGACATCCCTCTCACAATCCTGGAATGCTGGCTTCTAACCGCTCACCTGCCTGCCTGCCTGGTCACCCCTAACTGCCCTCCCCCCTGCCGGCCTGATCGCCCTTTACTGCCTCTGCATGCCGGCCTGATCGCCCCTAACTACCCTCCCCCCTGACGACCTGGTCACCTCCAACTGCCCCCTCCCTGCATGCCTGGTCGCTACTAACTGCCCCTACACACACACCAGCCTGGTCACCCTTTACTGCTCCCCTGCCTGCCTTGTCACCCCCAACTGCCCCCTCGGCCTGCCTGGTCACCCCTTACTGCCCCCCCTGCCGGCCTTGTCACCCCCAACTGCCCCCCCTGCCAGCCTGCTTGCTCCTCACAGCACCCCTGCCGGCCTGGTCGCCCCACGCAGCCTGCTTGTTCAGTCGTTTGGTCATCCCTCACTAACCCCCCTGCTGGCCTGGTCATAGGCAGCCATCTTGTGAGGGTGTGAGGGTTAATTTGCATATTACGTCATTATTATATAGGCTTGATTTCAGAGAGGAAGGGAGAGAGAGAAACATCAATGATGAGAATCATTGATCGGCTGCCTCCTGCACACCTGACACTGGGGATCAAGCCCACAACCCGGGCATGTACCCTTGACCAGGAATCTAACCTGGGACCCTTCAGTCTTCAGGCTGACGTGCTATCCACTGAGCCACACCAGGTAGGGCCTGACAACTTGTTTTGACTTTTTATTGTCCAACTTCTATTGGATCTGAGGGAAGGGCAATGAGAGACGCTGAAGTTTGCAGGAATCAGCCTAAGTGTTGAATAAATACTGAGGCAGACCCTGTGCCCTAAAGAAGAGGAGGGGATTAGGGACAGGCATGGGAACAGAGGGAGGCTGAGTCTAGTATTCCAAGAAGGAACAGCAGTTCGAGGTGATACAGAACCCGAGGTGGGTGGAGGAAAAATGCGTGTTCTCATACAGTCAGTCCTTGAGGACAGGGATTCCGGCCCAGCTGGTGTGGCTCAGCGCTTGAGCATCATCTCAGGAACCAAGAGGTCACGGTTCAATTCCGGTCAGGGCACATGCCCGAGTTATGGGCTCGATCCTCAGTGTGGGGCGTGCAGGAGGCAGCTGATCCATGATTTTCTCTCATCATTGATCTCTCTCTCTCTCTCTCTCTCTCTCTCTGCCTTCCTCTCTGAAATCAATGAAAGTGTGCTGGGCCAGCATAGCCAAGGATTTGGTGAGCCTGAGGAGGGGCGGTGAAGGATCAAAGAAAAGACAGACAAAGGGAATATAGCTGGGGCTTGGTGGATCTCCTGTGCCTGGATGAGGCCACAGAGAAAGATCCAGACGGCAGGCTGAGCCTTTATTTTATAGCCAGAGGTAAACAAGGCAGTGGTCACCATGGTTACAATGTTCTTGTGCGTTTCACTTGTTTTGGCAGCACCTGCTGCACCTCCCACAGCCCAGTAGCCACCCAGGAAGGATCTAGGGGGCGGCCATAAGGTCAAGCTTAATTCAGCGAAGAGGGCTGTGCCCTCCAAGCTGGGACGTGTTTGTGGCTTTGCCAACAGGTCAGTCCGAGGCTTAACTCTAGAGCCGCTCCCTACATAAAAGTATTAAAAAAAAAAAGAAAGAAAAGAAAAGGAACGGGGATTCTGAACATGACCTTTGAGCAGCGTTGCCGTCAGCCCGCGGATGGCTTCGCCTTCCCCAGCCACGTGCATCGAGCGATGTGGCCCCTCCGCTTGCTGTCCTTCCCAGCTGTACTTGTCCAGCGACCACAGGACCCTCCTGCGGTCGTCCAAGGTGTCCTGGCTCCAGGAGGTGTACCTGACCGACGAGGCCTCCTACCTGAACTGCTGGCAGGCCGCCTTCCCCGACCCCCAGCTGCGCCTGGAGTGGGAGGGCCTCCCCGTCCCGGTGAGCGGGGCGCCGCGTCGGGAGGGTGCATGTGTGGGCCCGCGCTGTTGTTTCTCTCTCTCTCTTGCTCTCCTCCTTCATTTGTACCTCAAGCTCGGAGGACACGATTTTTGCCCTGTGGCAGCACCCTGCATTGGTGTTTCCCCATGCTTCTCTCTCCCTCTCTGTAAGCATGTCCTCAGGTGAGGGTTTAAAAAAAAAAAAAAAAAACCACTGCCCGGCCGGTGTGGCTCAGTGGTTGAGCCTCGACCTGTGAGCCAGGAGGTCACAGTTCAATTCCTGGTCAGGTCCACATGTCCATGTTTGGGTCGATCCCCAGCAGGGGGCGTGCAGGAGGCAGCGGATCCGTTGTTCTCTCTCATCATGGATGTTTCTCTCTCTCCCTCCCCCTCTCCCTTCCTCTCTGAAATCAGTACAAATATATTTTTAAAAAATAACACCCCCAACCACATTTTATGTCGTCGGATGGTCTCCGAGATGACCTGGAATGAGTGTGTAATGTTTTACCATGTGAGTCTGTACCGTAATGCCTTTAGTCACTCTATCATGATTCGCCTTCTAGGTTATCCCATATATATGTGTGTGTGTTTTATTTCTATTTTATTTATGTATTTATTAATAAAGTGCACTAATGGTTTTTAAAAATATATATTTGTATTGATTTCAGAGAAGCAGGGAGAGGGAGAGAGAGATAGAAACATCCATGATGAGAGAGAATTATGGATCGGCGACCTACTGCATGGCCCACACTGGGGATCGAGCCGGCAACCCGGGCATCTGCCCTTGACCGGAATCGAACCCGGGACCCTTCAGTCCATAGGCCGACACTCTATCCACTGAGCCAAATCAGCTAGGGCTATATGTATACATTTTAAACAAATATGTAGTATTGCTGGACGTTGGGCGACATTTAACGCTGGTGGGTCTTGATCCAGCATCTAGAAGGGTTCAGCAATTTGGAAATGGGGCTGTGCATAGATTAAGTAAGAGTCCAGAGACGAAAGATAATTTTGAAAGGCACTGGGGGTCAGAGGAGCTTCCGCTAAAGGAGCTAAAGACTCTCTCCTTGTCTCAGGACCTCTTGCTTTTTATTAACACAATTTGTCCTAAGGTGGCGATAATACACAGAAGCATTGTCAGATTGGGGCATAGCCTACAGCTTGTTCAGGTGTTTGGCCAACAGGAGGCAATAACATGTAGACGGAGAAGCCCTGAGCTGTCTGGCAGCAGACAATCAATGTAATGCATCCTTTTCAGGTTTGGGGAAATGCCTTTAGCCATTCCCAACAGGCGATAACATATGTGACTCAGCCCTTGTTGAGTCCCCAGGTTCCATCCACCTTTCGATGAAACTCTTACAATTATGACATGCTGGAATTGGCATCTGGCACGTAGTAAAATTTACAGATTTTTGCTTTTAGGAACGTGGAGGCCTTAACTCATGCTGCAAATAGCGTCCTTTCTTTATCTTCAAAGGCAAACACCAGAATCCTCATCAATCACAGCCACACGAACCGGGGGCTGGCCGTCCACCGCCATCTCTTCTTAAGGTACTTGTGGTGCTGGGCACAGCCACACGTGGCTGTGGGCGGGGCTATAGGGGCTGTGGGTGGGACTGTGGGCAGGGCTGTGGGCAGGGCTGTGGGCGGGGCTATGGTAGCTGTGGGCGGGGCTATGGTGGCTGTGGGCGGGGCTATAGGGGCTGTGGGCGGGGCTGTGGACATCAGCAAAGAAGCTCCGATCAGAGTGTGGCAATAGACCAAAAAGTCCTTTGCTGATGAAATGTTGTCACCCAGAACTTTTCTGGTGAAGGGTCCCATGAGAGCCCCGTCAGATACCCAAGTCCCTGCCCTGGGGGGGTGTCAGCCGCAGTGGGGATCCCCCACCCCCAGCCTTTCCCACAGGCGGAGCTTCCGGGCACAGCCTGTACCGTAGAGCAAGCACATCACACTCACAGGCTAACATGGGCCAGGTTTGCGTGGATGTGGCCGCAAAAAGACAAAAGCTCCCATTCGCATAGACACGTAGGTTTGTTCTGATGGAGACGTGCCGACCACAAAGGGCTGAGATAAACGAGTCATCGTTCACATAAAGTAATAGAGCTTTTTCATAAAAATCACTATTTTTTCTTGAGACCGAGTCACGGCACACATGAATATGCGTCACGCACATAAACCCATTTTTCCCGTTCTCCGGAAGCGAGGCATTTCCTGTTGCGCACACCAAGCCGGTCAGTCCGAGATGAAGGACGTGGCCATCGGCTGCTAGAACGTTCGCTGCCGGTGTCAGTGGGGAGAGATGGTGCGCCTGCGCGTAAGGCGCGTGAGGGACGTGAATGCAACTCGATGACAGTCATCAGTCATTAGTGAGCGTTGTAGCTCGTTATTCGTAACTAGAGGCCCGGTGCATGAAGTTCGTGCACAGGGTGTGTGTCTGTCCCTCAGCCCAGCCTGCACCCTCTCCAATCTGGGACCCCTCGAGGGATGTCCGACCCCTCTCACAATCCAGGAATGCTGGCTCCCAACCGCATGCCTGCCTGCCTGCCTGCCTGCCTGATTGCCCCTAACCACTTCTGCCTGCCAGCCTGATCACCCCCTAACCACTACCCTGCCAGCCTGATCGACACCTAACTGCTCCCCTGCAGGCCTGGTCACCCCTAACTGCCCTCTCCTGCAGCCCTGGTCCTCTCCAACTGCCCTCCCCTGCTGGCCCAGTCCCCCCTAACTGTCCTCCCTTGCCAGCCTGGTCACCCCTAACTGCCCTCCCTTGCAAGCCTGGTCCCCCCACAACTGCCCTCCCCTGCCAGCCTAGTCACTCCTAACTGCCCTCCCCTGCTGGCTTGGTACCCTGCAACTGCCCTCCTTTGCAGGCCTGGTTACCCCCAACTGCACTCCCCTGCTGGATCAGTCACCCCTAACTGCCCTCCCTTGCCAGCCTGGTTGCCCCTAACTGCCCTCCCCTGCTGGTCCAGTCACCTCTAACTGCCCTCCCCTGCCAGCCTGGTTGCCCCTAACTGCCCTCCCCTGCAGGCCTGGTCCCCCCACAACTGCCCTCCCCTGCTGGCCTGGTCGCCCCCAACTGCCTTCCCCTGTAGGCCTGGTTACCCCCAACTGCCCTCCCCTGCAGGCCTGCTCACCCCCAACTGTGCTCCCCTGCCGGCCATCTTGTGGCAGCCATCTTTGCCCACACGGGGGCGGCCATCTTGTGTGTTGGAGTGATGGTCAGTTTGCATATCACCTCTTTATTATATAGGACCATGCACAACAGGATATTGTAAAAACTAAGTGACGAATTTTTTATTAAAACGTTTCTTACACACCGTCATATCGGCTGGTCCGCAAACATATCCGTTGTGGGCCGCATGTGGCCCGCGGGCCGTGAGTTTGACACGCCTGCTGCAGCACCCCCCTCCCCACACCCCCCCTCCCCGCCCCTCCAGGCCCCCTGCAGCATCTTCCGAGCCGGGAACGCCCCGGGGCTGGCCCGGTCCTGTGCACGCGCCCACGGCTCATTCTCTCCCGCCCCAGGACCTACTTCGGGAAGGAGGCCGAGGTGGCCGCGCACACCCACCTGGACACCCACCGCGTGGAGCTGCCGCGGAACCACTGGATGCTGGTGACCGGGAGCCCCAGGAAGGAGGCGTCCACCATGCTGGACGTGCCCAAGCCGCCGGTGGAGCGCGCGCCCGCCCTGAAGCCGGAGCCGGAGCCGGAGCCGGAACGGGCGGCCACCCCGGGGGCGCAGTGACAGCAGGCGCACTCCCGGGGGGCGGGGGGGGGGGTGCCCCGCGGTCCCAGGCTCCCAGCCCTCTGAGCGGGCGTTGGAATAAGGCGGTAGCGGATGACTGGGTTAGTGGCGGGGGGTCTAGAACACGGACTCATTAGTCCTGGGAACGGCTCAGCAACGAGAGGGACACGTGGGCTCCTTCGCTGATGACAAAGCGCGGCAGAACGGGGCCCCTCCGTGTCTCCCGCTGTGTGCCCCTGGGAGGCGTGTCCGCAATAAAGCGCGTGGCCTGTTCTGAGCTTCGCCCCCCCCGCCCCCGCTTCCTCCCCCTTCGGACAGCGTCCTGAGAGCCCAGCGCGCCGCTGTGAGCCGCGGCGACCTTGGGGTTGACCATGACCCCTTGTCCTTCCCGTTCTGCCTCTGGCTCAGGGGCGGCAGGAGCTCTACCTGACCAGCCACGTGTTGTTGTTGTTGTTATTATTATTATTATTATTATTATTTTAAATACTGGAGGCCCGGTGCATGAAATTCGTGCATGGGTAGGGTCCCATGGCTGGTGATCAGGGCCGATCTGGGCCTTCCGGCTGCTGCCTGCCGGGGCCTGCCTTCATTCCACGCCACCCTCTGGTGGTCAGTGCGCGTCATAGCGAGTGGTCGAACGCCCGAGGGGACAATTTGCATATTAGCCTTTTATTATATAGGACTAGGGGCCCGGTGCACGAAACTTGTGCACTGGAGGGGGGTGTCCCTCAGCCCAGCCTGCACCCTCTCCAATCTGGGGCCCTTTGGGGGATGTCCGACTGCTGGGATCGGGCCTAAACAGGCAGTCGGACGTCCCTCTCACAATCCAGGACCACTGGCTCCTAACTACTTGCCTGCCTGTCTGCCTGATTGCCCCTAACTGCTCCCCTGCTGGCCTGACTGATGCCTAACTGCTCCCCTGCTGGCCCGATGGCCCCCAATGGCCCTCCCCTGCAGGCCTGTTCACCCCCAACTACCCTCCCCTGCCGGCCATCTTGTGACAACATGGGGGCAGCCATCTTGTGATGACGCGAGGGCACAAGGGCCACCTAGGCTTTTATTACTATAGATTATGTTAAATATATTTTCATCAATTTTTTACAGAGAGGAAGGGAGAGGGATAGAGAGTCAGAAACATCGATGAGAGAGAAACATTGATCAGCTGCCTCCTGCACACCCCCCACTGGGGATGTGCCCGCAACCAAGGTACATGCCCTCGACCGGAATCAAACCCGGGACCCTTCAGTCCACAGGCCGACACGCTACCCACTGAGCCACACCGGCCAGGGCGCCAGTCACGTGTTATTCTGTGATGAGTTTTAAACGGCGGGAATCTCTTTCTCGCTACCTCGCTTGGAATCGGGCGCCCGCGTGGCCGGAACGTTCCGGACAAAATCCCCGTGTCCTCCCGGGCGTCCGCCCACCTGTTCCTTCTTTGAGGGGGGCCTGTGGTGGGCGGGGTGTCCCGAGGGGTGAAGGGAAGGCAGAGGTGGGACACGCGTGGCCAGCAGGCAGGCTTCAGCCTGCGTGGCCTGGCCCTTTAAGGGGTTGGGGGGAGGGCGGGCGCCGTCCAACCTGGGCTGGGCCCTGGGCTGACCTGGGGGGGGGGGGTCTGATGCCCAGGCAGCAGGTGGAGAGCCGCGGCGTGGGGCGGGGAGGAGGATGGCTGCAGGGGGAGGTGACTGGTGCCAGGTCTCACTGCCCGCACGGGGCTGTCCCGTGCACGGAGGTCTGCAGCACCCACCCGCTGGGGCAGCTGCACCCCTGTGCCGTGGCACCCCAAAGTGTCTGCGATGCCCTGTCCCCGGGCACCACTGCCCGGGCCTCCAGATGGTCTTCGCTTCCCGCCCACAGAGGATGCTGGGGGTGGGGGTGGGGGAGAGGGTTCCCTCCCGTTTCTCCGTTTCCTGTGGCGGATGCCCTGGTAGCCTGCGTGGGGCGCCCGCCCTGGCGTGGGTGGGGCCCGGGCGCTTTGTGCAGGTTGGCCCTGCAGGACGAGGCCGCGGACGGCGGGTCTGCATGCCGTCCCGGCGGGCGCACAGGCGGCCCTCGGAGAGGTGGCTGGGAAGGCCGGCAATTTCTGTGTGTGTCACTGTTTTAACCTTTAAAACGCAGGAAGGTGAGGACCTCCCTCGGCGAGCCTCACCCAGGGGCGGGGGGCGGGGGGGGGTGGGGGGTGTGTGTGTGTGTCTCCTGGACCCGCCCAGGTCTCTCCCCTGGGTTTGGTCTTGCACTTCCCCGACGTGGCCAGCAGGTGTCGCTGTTCAGAGCCCCAGCAGGTCCTCCCTGGCCCTGCTCCGCTGTCAGAAGTTCATTTCAAAACACGAGGGAGTTTCCAATGTGCGTTTTCTAAGAGGGGAAGAACCATAAAAGCGCTGCAGTCAGGGTATCGGTTCGCTTTTTTCCTTATAAAGAAAGAGGGCACGGGGCAGATGTAAGAGCTGCTGTAACAGCGTGTTCACAGGTACTGGAGCTGGGGGACGGTGAAGGGGGGGGGGTCCCCAGGGACTGGCCAAGGGGTTTCCAGTTTGAATACAGCCCCTCTGGAACCCCTGTAGACCTTCCATCGATGTCTAGAGTCCCCCCACTCCTCCCAGGAGAATGTACTCAGAACCCAGGCCTGGGGCCCCTGGTCCTCAAAACTGCCCTCCCCTGATCAACAGCTAACTGGTCCCCTGCTGGCCAGATTGCCCCTAACTGCCCTCCCCTGCTGGCCAGGTCGCCCCTAACTGCCCTCCCCTGCAGGCCCAATTGCCCCCTAACTGCCCTCCCCTGCTGGCCAGGTTGCCCCTAACTGCCCTCCCCTGCTGGCCTGATTGCCCCCTAACTGCCCTCCCCTGCAGGCCTGATTGCCCCTAACTGCCCTCCCCTGCAGGCCCGATTGCCCCCTAACTGTCTTGCCCTGCTGGCCCGGTCACCCCTAACTTCCCTCCCCTGCCATCTCCTCGCCAAGCCTGTTTACCCCATGGGGTAGCTCGCTTCCTCTCCGAGTTGTCGGAGGCCCAGCGCAACAAGAAAATGTATTGGAGAGCGGCCGGCGGGGCCTCTGGCATGACCCTGGCCGTGGATCAGACAGCACAGCACGGACACCGGCCCTCCCCTTGCTGTGTGACCTCTAAGTCACCCTGCCTCTTGGCGCCTCCATTTGTGCACGGGTTTAAAAACACGTTAAGCCCTGACCGGTGTGGCTCAGTGGATAGAGCGCCGGCCTACGGACTGAAGGGTCCCGGGTTCGATTCCGGTCAAGGGCACGTACCTCGGTTGCAAGTTCCTCCCCACCCGGGCCCTGGTCAGGACTCGTGCAGGAGGCAACCAATTGATGTGTCTCTCTCACATTGAAGTTTCTCTCTCTGTCTTTCCCTCTCTCTTCCACTCTCCCTAAAAATCAATGAAAAAAAAAAAAGAAAAAAGAGAAAAATATCCTCGGGCGAGGATCAACATCTACAAACAGGTCACGTGCGCCCATCGCGTGGGCGAGCCCTTGCCGGCACCAGGCGCTGTCCTGAGCCCTTTCCGTGTGTCAGCCCATTGGATCCTCACGCACGCCCCTGTGAGAGGGGTCCCACGTGCCTCTGAATTTGACAGGAGGGGAAACTGAGGCACGGGGAGGCGAACTGACCCCGGCGCTGAACGACTTAGCCAGGGGGAGCTGGGCGGCCTGGATGCAGGGCCCGGGGCACTTGGCCCCCGGGGGTGGGTGTCTGAGGCAGAGTGCCCGCGGGGATTTGTTGGGTTAGAGCAAGCATGTCACCCTCAAAGGCTAACACCACCCAAATACCCTGAGTGGCCAGATTAGGATGACCTCTGAACGAATAATAATGTGGCCACTCAGTGTGTGTGTGTGTGTGTGTGTGTATATATATATATATATATATATATATATAATCTAATAATAGACAAATATGCAAATTGACCATACCTCCGACACACCCACAAGCCACGCCCACAAGCCTCGCCCACCATCCAATCAGAGCGAGCATGCAAATTAACCCAAACCAAGATGGCTACAGCCACAGAGAACAAGGTTTCCTAGGTAACAGAGGAAGCCAAGCTTTCCGCCTGCCATTTCCAGGCCTAAGCCTCCACTCAAGCTACAAAGTTTCAATTATAGAAGGTAAACAAATTCAAACAAATGGCGGCAGAATGGAGCTTGAGAGAGCAGGCCAGGGTTGCCGCCGGCAACAGGGGTAGCAAAGCTTTCCACACACCCTGGCCGGGCCCACCCGCTTAAGGCTACAAAGTTTCAATTATAACCCCAACACAAATGGCTGCTGGCCTTGGAGGGAGCCCCAGGCTTGGCTCCACTCCAGGCTACAAAGTTTCAATTGTAGAAGGAAAATAAATTCCAGTCTGGGCTGGGGGACCTCAGGCCACACCCCCCATCCAGGCTATGCCCCCTGATCAGCAGGGCTTGACAAGGGTGGGACTGACTGGGTCTGGATCTAGCCCAATGGGGGTGGGCCGGCTGGGTCTGGGTCTCATGGGATTTTTGAGGTGCACGTGGGTGGGCGGGAACTTGACTCTGGGTCCTGTGGTGAGCCCCAGACTCTGATAGGAGGAAGGTTTTCATATACATTTTACTAATTTTCTTTCATCTCTGACACTTCTATTATAGAGAAAGGGCAAATAACAATATTAAATTATTTCATCTAATTAATCCCATTTTAATGTGCATGAATTTTGTGTACTGGGTCACTAGTGTATACACACACACACACACACACACTGAGTGGGGAGATTATTATGCGTTCAGAGATCATAATAATATGGCCACTCAGTGTAGATCCTATAGAATAAAAGGCTAATATGCAAATTGTCCCCTTGACCAGGAGTTGGACCAGCAGGCAGGCCGGCCAACCGCCCATGTCCCCTCCCACTGGCCAGGCTGGCCGGACCCCACCCATGCACGAATTCATGCACCGGGCCTCTAATACACACACACACACACACACACACACACACACACACACACACTGAATGGCCAGATTATCATGCGTTCAGAGATCATCATAATCTGGCCACTCCGTGTATTTGTTTCGGGCTGCATGCAGCCCATGAGCCACGAGTTTGACATGCTTGGGTTAGAGTGAATCAGTAGGATCGGAGATTGAGCCCCACCACAGTGCATTATGGGGAGTGGCCATGGGGGGGTGGGAGGAGCATGCAAGTCTGCGCTCAGACCCGCTGCACTGCGCCCTCCATGGGGGACGGGAGAGCCCAGCCTGCGGGCAGGGCTGAATGCCGGGTTCGGAGGCATCAGGGGCCCTCTCAGTGCAGGGGTGTCACGCTGGGGCAGCAGGCACAGTGGGGGGCCAGGGACAGGCAGCTCTCCCGTGCGGAAGGCGGTCCCCGAGCCCCGACACCGCAGCTGCCTCGCTGGCCTGGAAACCCGGTCACTCCGCCGCACCCTGCAGGCCTGGGCAGGGGGTGCAGGGGGTCCTATGGGGTCCCCGCTCTGTCCACGTAGAGGCTCTGGAGCCCCGTGCTGAGCGGGATGTGGGGACAGAGGCCATGTCCATGGAGTGGAGAGAGTGGTAGAGATGCCCCGTGTGTCCAGGAGGAGGCGGTGGGCCACGTGGGCCCGGGACTAGCCAGCCGGCCCCACCCTGCCCCTCCGGATGGACCCCAATGCCTGCCGCTCCCCAGGCCTCCAGGGCGGCCCGGAGCCTGCGTGGGGCTGTGGGCTCTGCCTGGGGAGCTGGCCACCCAGGCCCCAGCCTGAGCACAGGCACCTTGAGGGGGTCCCCAGGGGTAGCCTGCCCTCCTCCCAGGAAGCCCCGCCCCCATCCAGAGTCAGCTCCACCCCCATCCAGGGAAGCCCTGCCCTCATCCAGGGAAGCCCTGCCCTCATCCAGGGAAGCCCTGCCCTCATCCAGGGAAGCCCCGCCCCCATCCAGGGAAGCCCCGCCCCCATCCAGGGAAGCCCTGCCCTCATCCAGGGAAGCCCCGCCCCCATCCAGGGAAGCCCTGCCCTCATCCAGGGAAGCCCTGCCCTCATCCAGGGAAGCCCTGCCCTCATCCAGGGGCAGCTCCTCCCTTCTCCCAGGATGCTTCGCCCTCCTCCTGGAAAAACTCCTCCCTCCTCCTGGGAAGCTCCGCCCTCCTCCTGTGGAAACTCCTCCCTCCTCCTGGGAAACTCCGCCCTCCTCTGGGGAAGCCCCGCCCTCAGGGAAGCCCCGCCCCCATCCAGGGAAGCTCTGGCCTCCCCAGGGGCAGCCCACCCCCCTCCTGGGAAGCTCTTCCCTCCTCAGAGGGAAGCCCCGCCCTCATCCAGGGTCAGCTCCTCCCTCATCCAGGGTCAGCTCCGCCCTCATCCACAGAAGCTCCGCCCTCCTCTGGGGAAGCCCCGCCCTCCTCCGGGGAAGCCCCGCCCTCTCCAGGGAAGCCCCGCCCTCCTCTGGGGAAGCCCCGCCCTCCTCCGGGGAAGCCCCGCCCTCTCCAGGGAAGCCCCGCCCCCATCCAGGGAAGCCCCGCCCTCCTCCGGGGAAGCCCCGCCCTCTCCAGGGAAGCCCCGCCCTCTTCTCAGGAAGCCCCGCCCTCCTCCCGGGGCCGCGGGGCTGGTGCTGGTGCGGCCTGAGGCCATCTGCCCGCCCAGCTGCTGGCAGGAGCCGCGCTTCCTGCTTCCGCGGCCTGGGCCTGAGTGTTGGCTGGTGCGCGGGGCTGGGCTGCAGCCAAACATCTGCTCGGTCTCCTGGCGGGGCTCCCACTCGGACGCAGGCAGCAGCACCCGGAGCGCATGCCGGGGCGGGAGCTGACGGGCAGCTGAGCCTCAGCCTCTGACGGGGGTGGGAGGGGATGGGGGGGGGGGGTGCCAGGAGGGCCTCTGGGTGGCAGTCCTCCCTTCTTCCTGGGAAGGGACATTTAATATATATATTTTTATTGACGTCAGAGAGGAAGGGGAGGGAGAGAGAGAAACATCCATGATGAGAGGATCTTGGATCTGCTGCCTCCTGCACGCCCCACACTGGGGATCGAGCCCGCCACCCCGGCATGTGCCCTGAGCGGGAATCGAAGGTGACCTCCTGGTTCATAGGTCGACACTCAACCACGGAGCCACGCCGGCCGGCAGGAAGGGACCTTTCATGGGCGGGGATGCAGGTCATGGCTGGAGCGGGAGAGGGCTGTGCTCTAGTCCCCTCCTGCCTGGGAGTAGGGAGGAGGTCTGAGGAGGGAGGGAGGGAGAGGGAGGGCTGAGGAGGGAGAGCTGAGGAGGGAGGGAGGGAGAGGGAGGGCTGAGGAGGGAGAGCTGAGGAGGGAGGGGTGGGGAGGGAGAGCTGAGGAGGGAGGGAGGGCTGAGGAGGGAGGGAGGGGTGGAGAGGGAGGGCTGAGGAGGGAGGGGTGGGGAGGGAGAGCTGAGGAGGGAGGGCTTAGGAGGGAGGGTGGGGAGGGAGGGAGAGCTGAGGAGGGAGGGAGGGCTGAGGAGGGAGGGGTGGGGAGGGAGAGCTGAGGAGGGAGGGCTTAGGAGGGAGGGTGGGGAGGGAGGGCTTAGGAGGGAGGGTGGGGAGGGAGGGCTTAGGAGGGAGGGTGGGGAGGGAGGGCTTAGGAGGGAGGGTGGGGAGGGAGAGCTGAGGAGGGAGGGTGGGGAGGGAGGGCTTAGGAGGGAGGGTGGGGAGGGAGAGCTGAGGAGGGAGAGGTGGGGACGGAGGGGTGGGGAGAAAGAGCTGAGGAGGGAGGGTGGGGACAGAGGGCTTAGGAGGGAGGGGTGGGGAGGGAGAGCTGAGGAGGGAGGGTGGGGAGGGAGAGCTGAGGAGGGAGAGGTGGGGAGGGAGGGCTGAGGAGGGAGGGCTGAGGAGGGAGGGTGGGGAGGGAGGGCTGAGGAGGGAGGGTGGGGAGGGAGGGTGGGGAGAAAGAGCTGAGGAGGGAGGGTGGGGAGGGAGGGAGGGTGGGGAGGGAGGGAGGGCTGAGGAGGGAGAGGTGGGGACAGAGGGCTTAGGAGGGAGGGGTGGGGAGGGAGAGCTGAGGAGGGAGGGTGGGGAGGGAGGGCTGAGGAGGGAGAGGTGGGGACGGAGGGGTGGGGAGGGAGGGCTGAGGAGGGAGAGGTGGGGACGGAGGGCTTAGGAGGGAGGGATGGGGAGGGAGAGCTGAGGAGGGAGAGGTGGGGACGGAGGGGTGGGGAGGGAGAGCTGAGGAGGGAGGGTGGGGAGGGAGGGCTGAGGAGGGAGAGGTGGGGACGGAGGCTAGGAGGAGGGTGGGGAGGGAGAGCTGAGGAGGGAGGGTGGGGAGGGAGGGTGGGGAGAAAGAGCTGAGGAGGGGGAGGGTGGGGAGGAGGGAGGGGCTGAGGAGGGAGGGGTGGGGGAGAGGGGCTTAGGAGGGAGGGATGGGGAGGGAGGGCTGAGGAGGGAGAGTGGGGAGGGGAGGGCTGAGGAGGGAGGGGTGGGGAGGGGGGGTGGGGGAGGGAGAGCTGAGGAGGGAGGGTGGGGAGGGAGGGCTGAGGAGGGAGGGTGGGGAGGGGAGGGTGGGGAGAAAGAGCTGAGGAGGGAGGGTGGGGAGGGAGGGGCTGAGGAGGGAGAAGGTGGGGACGGAGGGCTTAGGAGGGAGGGGTGGGGAGGGAGAGCTGAGGAGGGAGGGTGGGGGGGAGGGTGGGGAGAAAGAGCTGAGGAGGGAGGGGTGGGGAGGGGAGGGAGGGCTGAGGAGGGAGAGGTGGGGACAGAGGGCTTAGGAGGGAGGGATGGGGAGGGAGAGCTGAGGAGGGAGGGTGGGGAGGGAGGGCTGAGGAGGGAGAGGTGGGGACGGAGGGGTGGGGAGGGAGAGCTGAGGAGGAGGGTGGGGAGGGAGGGCTGAGGAGGGAGGGTGGGGAGGGAGGGTGGGGAGAAAGAGCTGAGGAGGGAGGGTGGGGAGGGAGGGAGGGCTGAGGAGGGAGAGGTGGGACAGAGGGCTTAGGAGGGAGGGGTGGGGAGGGAGAGCTGAGGAGGGAGGGTGGGGAGGGAGGGTGGGGAGAAAGAGCTGAGGAGGGAGGGTGGGGAGGGAGGGTGGGGAGGGAGGGAGGGCTGAGGAGGGAGAGGTGGGGACAGAGGGCTTAGGAGGGAGGGGTGGGGAGGGAGAGCTGAGGAGGGAGGGTGGGGAGGGAGGGCTGAGGAGGGAGAGGTGGGGACGGAGGGGTGGGGAGGGAGAGCTGAGGAGGGAGGGTGGGGAGGGAGGGCTGAGGAGGGAGAGGTGGGGACGGAGGGGTGGGGAGGGAGAGCTGAGGAGGGAGGGTGGGGAGGGAGGGCTGAGGAGGGAGGGTGGGGAGGGAGGGTGGGGAGAAAGAGCTGAGGAGGGAGGGTGGGGAGGGAGGGAGGGCTGAGGAGGGAGAGGTGGGGACAGAGGGCTTAGGAGGGAGGGGTGGGGAGGGAGAGCTGAGGAGGGAGGGTGGGGAGGGAGGGTGGGGAGAAAGAGCTGAGGAGGGAGGGTGGGGAGGGAGGGAGGGCTGAGGAGGGAGAGGTGGGGACAGAGGGCTTAGGAGGGAGGGGTGGGGAGGGAGAGCTGAGGAGGGAGGGTGGGGAGGGAGGGTGGGGAGAAAGAGCTGAGGAGGGAGGGTGGGGAGGGAGAGCTGAGGAGGGAGAGGTGGGGACGGAGGGGTGGGGAGGGAGAGCTGAGGAGGGAGGGTGGGGAGGGAGGGCTGAGGAGGGAGAGGTGGGGACGGAGGGCTTAGGAGGGAGGGATGGGGAGGGAGAGCTGAGGAGGGAGGGTGGGGAGGGAGGGCTGAGGAGGGAGAGGTGGGGACGGAGGGGTGGGGAGGGAGAGCTGAGGAGGGAGGGTGGGGAGGGAGGGCTGAGGAGGGAGGGTGGGGAGGGAGGGTGGGGAGAAAGAGCTGAGGAGGGAGGGTGGGGAGGGAGGGAGGGCTGAGGAGGGAGAGGTGGGGACAGAGGGCTTAGGAGGGAGGGGTGGGGAGGGAGAGCTGAGGAGGGAGGGTGGGGAGGGAGGGCTGAGGAGGGTGAGGTGGGGACGGAGGGGTGGGGAGGGAGGGTGGGGAGGGAGAGCTGAGGAGGGAGGGTGGAGAGGGAGGGCTGAGGAGGGAGAGGTGGGGACGGAGGGGTGGGGAGGGAGAGCTGAGGAGGGAGGGTGGGGAGGGAGGGCTGAGGAGGGAGGGTGGGGAGAAAGAGCTGAGGAGGGAGGGTGGGGAGGGAGGGAGGGCTGAGGAGGGAGAGGTGGGGACAGAGGGCTTAGGAGGGAGGGATGGGGAGGGAGAGCTGAGGAGGGAGAGGTGGGGACGGAGGGGTGGGGAGGGAGAGCTGAGGAGGGAGGGTGGGGAGGGAGGGCTGAGGAGGGAGAGGTGGGGACGGAGGGCTTAGGAGGGAGGGATGGGGAGGGATAGCTGAGGAGGGAGAGGTGGGGACGGAGGGGTGGGGAGGGAGAGCTGAGGAGGGAGGGTGGGGGAGGGAGGGATGGGGAGGGAGAGGTGGGGAGGGAGGGCTGAGGAGGGAGTGGTGGGGAGGGAGGGCTGAGGAGGGAGAGGTGGGGACGGAGGGCTTAGGAGGGAGGGATGGGGAGGGAGAGCTGAGGAGGGAGAGGTGGGGACGGAGGGGTGGGGAGGGAGAGCTGAGGAGGGAGGTTGGGAGGGAGGGCTGAGGAGGGAGGGTGGGGAGGGAGGGTGGGGAGAAAGAGCTGAGGAGGAGGGTGGGGAGGGAGGGAGGGCTGAGGAGGGAGGGTGGGGAGGGAGGGCTGAGGAGGGAGAGGTGGGGACGGAGGGCTTAGGAGGGAGGGATGGGGAGGGAGAGCTGAGGAGGGAGAGGTGGGGACGGAGGGGTGGGGAGGGAGAGCTGAGGAGGGAGGGTGGGGAGGGAGGGCTGAGGAGGGAGAGGTGGGGACGGAGGGCTTAGGAGGGAGGGATGGGGAGGGAGGGCTGAGGAGGGAGAGGTGGGGACGGAGGGCTTAGGAGGGAGGGATGGGGAGGGAGAGCTGAGGAGGGAGAGGTGGGGACGGAGGGGTGGGGAGGGAGAGCTGAGGAGGGAGGTTGGGGAGGGAGGGCTGAGGAGGGAGTGGTGGGGAGGGAGGGTGGGGAGAAAGAGCTGAGGAGGGAGGGTGGGGAGGGAGGGAGGGCTGAGGAGGGAGAGGTGGGGACAGAGGGCTTAGGAGGGAGGGGTGGGGAGGGAGAGCTGAGGAGGGAGGGTGGGGAGGGAGGGCTGAGGAGGGTGAGGTGGGGAGGGAGGGTGGGGAGAAAGAGCTGAGGAGGGAGGGTGGGGAGGGAGGGAGGGCTGAGGAGGGAGAGGTGGGGACAGAGGGCTTAGGAGGGAGGGGTGGGGAGGGAGAGCTGAGGAGGGAGGGTGGGGAGGGAGGGCTGAGGAGGGAGAGGTGGGGACGGAGGGGTGGGGAGGGAGAGCTGAGGAGGGAGGGTGGGGAGGGAGGGCTGAGGAGGGAGAGGTGGGGACGGAGGGCTTAGGAGGGAGGGATGGGGAGGGAGAGCTGAGGAGGGAGAGGTGGGGACGGAGGGGTGGGGAGGGAGAGCTGAGGAGGGAGGGTGGGGAGGGAGGGTGGGGAGAAAGAGCTGAGGAGGGAGGGTGGGGAGGGAGGGCTGAGGAGGGAGAGGTGGGGACGGAGGGGTGGGGAGGGAGAGCTGAGGAGGGAGGGTGGGGAGGGAGAGCTGAGGAGGGAGGGTGGGGAGGGAGGGTGGGGAGAAAGAGCTGAGGAGGGAGGGTGGGGAGGGAGGGAGGGCTGAGGAGGGAGAGGTGGGGACAGAGGGCTTAGGAGGGAGGGGTGGGGAGGGAGAGCTGAGGAGGGAGGGTGGGGAGGGAGGGCTGAGGAGGGAGAGGTGGGGACGGAGGGCTTAGGAGGGAGGGATGGGGAGGGAGAGCTGAGGAGGGAGAGGTGGGGACGGAGGGGTGGGGAGGGAGAGCTGAGGAGGGAGGGTGGGGAGGGAGGGCTGAGGAGGGAGAGGTGGGGACGGAGGGCTTAGGAGGGAGGGATGGGGAGGGATAGCTGAGGAGGGAGAGGTGGGGACGGAGGGGTGGGGAGGGAGAGCTGAGGAGGGAGGGTGGGGAGGGAGGGATGGGGAGGGAGAGGTGGGGAGGGAGGGCTGAGGAGGGAGGGTGGGGAGGGAGGGCTGAGGAGGGAGAGGTGGGGACGGAGGGGTGGGGAGGGAGAGCTGAGGAGGGAGGGTGGGGAGGGAGGGCTGAGGAGGGAGAGGTGGGGACGGAGGGCTTAGGAGGGAGGGATGGGGAGGGAGAGCTGAGGAGGGAGAGGTGGGGACGGAGGGGTGGGGAGGGAGAGCTGAGGAGGGAGGGTGGGGAGGGAGGGTGGGGAGAAAGAGCTGAGGAGGGAGGGTGGGGAGGGAGGGCTGAGGAGGGAGAGGTGGGGACGGAGGGGTGGGGAGGGAGAGCTGAGGAGGGAGGGTGGGGAGGGAGAGCTGAGGAGGGAGGGTGGGGAGGGAGGGTGGGGAGAAAGAGCTGAGGAGGGAGGGTGGGGAGGGAGGGCTGAGGAGGGAGAGGTGGGGACAGAGGGCTTAGGAGGGAGGGGTGGGGAGGGAGAGCTGAGGAGGGAGGGTGGGGAGGGAGGGCTGAGGAGGGAGGGTGGGGAGGGAGGGTGGGGAGAAAGAGCTGAGGAGGGAGGGTGGGGAGGGAGGGAGGGCTGAGGAGGGAGAGGTGGGGACAGAGGGCTTAGGAGGGAGGGGTGGGGAGGGAGGGTGGGGAGGGAGAGCTGAGGAGGGAGGGTGGGGAGGGAGGGCTTAGGAGGGAGGGTGGGGAGGGAGGGAGGGCTGAGGAGGGAGAGGTGGGGACAGAGGGCTTAGGAGGGAGGGGTGGGGAGGGAGAGCTGAGGAGGGAGGGTGGGGAGGGAGGGCTGAGGAGGGAGAGGTGGGGAGGGAGGGCTTAGGAGGGAGGTTGGGGAGGGAGGGCTGAGGAGGGAGAGGTGGGGACGGAGGGCTTAGGAGGGAGGTTGGGGAGGGAGAGCTGAGGAGGGAGAGGTGGGGACGGAGGGGTGGGGAGGGAGAGCTGAGGAGGGAGGGCTGAGGAGGGAGGGATGGGGAGGGAGAGGTGGGGAGGGAGGGCTGAGGAGGGAGTGGTGGGGAGGGAGGGCTGAGGCTTGAGGGATGAGGGGTGAGGAGAGAGGGGTGGGGAGGGAGGGTGCAGGGATGCTGTGGAGTCGGGAAGACTTCGCCCTCTGGCCCCACAGGAGGCAGGAAGGGCCTGCGCACTCTGTGACCTGGATCGGGAGCGGCTGCCAGACTGGAAGCCGGTGCCTGGCTGAGCACGGTGGTCGGTGGTCGGGTCGCCAGCCGGTGGCCGGGGCCCTGGGGTCCGGGAGGTGGGAGGGGGCGGCCGGGGCCCTGGGGTCCGGGAGGTGGGAGGGGGCGGCCGGGGCCCTGGGGCCCGGGAGGTGGGAGGGGGCGGCCGGGGCCCTGGGGTCCGGGAGGTGGGGGGGGGGGGGGCCGGGGCCCTGGGGTCCGGGAGGTGGGAGGGGGCGGCCGGGGCCCTGGGGCCCGGGAGGTGGGAGGGGGGGCGGCCGGGGCCCTGGGGCCCGGGAGGTGGGAGGGGGGGCGGCCGGGGCCCTGGGGCCCGGGAGGTGGGAGGGGGGGCGGCCGGGGCCCTGGGGTCCTGGAGGTGGGAGGGGGCGGCCGGGGCCCTGGGGTCCGGGAGGTGGGAGGGGGCGGCCGGGGCCCTGGGGTCCGGGAGGTGGGAGTGGGCGGCCGGGGCCCTGGGGCCCGGGAGGTGGGAGGGGGCGGCCGGGGCCCTGGGGCCCGGGAGGTGGGAGGGGACGGCCGCTGGGTGAGCAGATGCCCCCAGACAGAAGCAGGGGCCGCTGGCTCCTCAGGACAGCCATCGGCTTCTTTGGGTAACGTGAAGAAAATGAAAGCCTTGGTCTCCTTCTCACTCACTGACTCTGCCGTGGGGCTGCCCGCCCTGTCGCACCCCTGAATCTGGGGGTTCATGGCCGGCCCCGAGCCCCGGCTCACGGGGAACACCCCGTCACCGACCCGCTGGCCGGGCTCCGGGAGGGACCGGGCACGAGTGGTGGCCGGGTGACGTGGGAGGACAGGGAGGATGGGGGGCGCACATGGGGTCCCCGAGGGACCGCGGCTCCCGGAGTAACAGGACGGATGGGGAACGGCCAGCGATGGGAAGTGGCCGCCTCCGGGTGACAGTTGGGGACCGGCTGAGGGTGTGGGGGGCCCGGGGGGCCGCCCAGTGGAATCCTGGCAAGTCCCAGGCAAGGTGTGACCTGACACCCACTGCGGATGGGACGGTGGTGCAGGGGGCCCGGACGCCCCAGGGCTGCAACGCCACACCCGTGGGTGCTGGCCGCTCACAGTGTTCTGGAGGGACAGGCTGGGGGCCTGGGGGAGAGAGAGAGAGAGAGAGAGAGAGAGAGAGAGAGAGAGAGAGAGAGGGAAAGAGAGAGAGAGAAAGAAAGAGAGAGGGAGAGGGAGAGAGAGAGAGAGAGAGGGAGAGAGAGAGAGAGAGAGAGAGAGAGAGAGAGAGAGAGAGAGAGAGAGAGAGAGAGAGAAAGAGAGAGGGAGAGAGAGAGAAAGAGAGAGAGAGAGAAAGAAAGAGAGAGGGAGAGAGAGAGAAAGAGAGAGAGAAAGGGAGAGAGAGAGAGGGAAAGGGAGAGAGAGAGAGAGAAAGAGAGAGGGAGAGAGAGAGAAAGAGAGAGAGAGAGAGAGAGAGAGAGAGAGGGAGAGAGAGAGAAAGAGAGAGAGAGAGAGAGAGAGAGAGAGAGAAGAGAGAGAGAGAGAGAGAGAAAGAGAGGGAGAGAGAGAGAGAGAGAAAGAGAGAGGGAGAGAGAGAGAGAGAGAGAGAGAGAGAGAGAGAGAGAAAGAGAGAGAGAGAGAGAGAGGAGAGAGAAGAGAAAGAGAGAGAGAGAGAGAGAGAAGAAAAGAGAGGGAGAGAGAGAGAGAAAGAAGAGAGAGAGAGAAAGAAAGAGAGAGAGAGGGAGAGAGAGAGAGAGAGAAAAAGAGAGGGAGAGAGAGAAAGAGAGAGAGAAAGAAAGAGAGAGGGAGAGGGAGAGAGAGAAAGAGAGAGGAGGGGTAGAGAGAGAGAGGGAGAGAGAGAAAAAAAAGGGAGAGAGAGAGAGAAAAAGAGAGGGAGAGGGAGAGAGAGAGAAAGAGAGAGAGAAGGAGAGAGAGAGAGAAAGAAAGAGGGGGGGGGGGAGAGGAAGCTGGGCAGGGAGTCTGGAAAGAGCAGAGGGTGTGGTTGCTGGAAGGCAGAGGGCCATCCCGCTGCCAGAGAAAGAAGGGAGGGAGGGAAGGAGGGAGGGAGGGAAGGAGGAACCTCAAAGGAAGGCCTGGGGCTGTGTGAGGGCCTCAGCCCTATGACAGCCCGGAGACCCAAGCGTGAACAGGGAGCAAACGGGCTCAGGAGCGGCCCCCAAGGAGGACGGACTGTCCAGAGAGCCCCCCTCGGATGTGGCCGAGGAGGCAGTGCCGAAGAACGTTCCAGAATGCGTGCCAGGAGGGCAGTCGCCAAGGCAGGGCCCTCCCCAGAGCAAAAGAAAGGGCGGACTGCTCGGGGACACCCGCCCTCCCGGACTTCAGAATCTGAGCACCAGGAGCCACCGGGTGTCTGCCGGGTCCCTCCCCTGTGAGGGGATGTGTGGCTACTGTCCTTTTATTGTTTTTAAACATTTATTTTTTTAATTTTTATTGATTTTTTACAGAGAGGAAGGGAGAGGGATAGAGAGTCAGAAACATCGATGAGAGAGAAACATCCATCAGCTGCCTCCTGCATGCCCCCCACTGGGGATGTGCCCACAACCAAGGTACGTGCCCTTGACCGGAATCGAACCCGGGACCCTTCAGTCCGCAGGCCGTCGCTCTATCCACTGAGCCACACCGGTCAGGGCTGTGGCTACTGTCTTGTCCCTGTCGCGCCATGAGGTGAGCAGGGCGCTGCTAAGTGCACTTTTCAATAGATTTGTATTGATTTCAGAGAGGAAGGGAGAGGGAGAGATAGAAACATCAATGATGAGAGAGAGTCATGGATCAGCTGCCTCCCGCACACCCCACACTGGGGATGGAGCCCACAACCCAGGCATGTGCCCTGACTGGGAATCGAACCCGGGACTCTTCAGTCCACAGGCTGATGCTCTGTCCACTGAGCCCCACCAGCTAGGGTGGTAACTGCACTTTCCAATGGATTTGTATTGATTTCAGAGAGGAAGGGAGAGGGAGAGATAGAAACATCAATGAGGAGAGAGAGTCACGGATCAGCTGCCTCCTGCACACCTCCTACTGAGGATCGAGCTCACAACCTGATTGGGAATCGAACCCGGGACCCTTCAGTCCCGCAGGCTGGCGCTCTGTCCACTGAGCCACACCGGCCAGGGCCTAACTGCACTTTCACCTCGTACGACCGCCCGCTGGCCACTGCAGCGCCCTGCCCGTGACTGTGATGGAGGCGTGACAGGCGCACGGCCAGGCCGGTCCATGTGCGGACCGTCTGTGCTGCTGTGGGGCTACCCCGACGGAGCAAGTCATCGCTACAGGGACTTCCTGGCCCCCAGGCAAACACCCTGACTGTACGGCCCTTTAAGGACACGGTTGCTCCTGCCTGTTCTCGAAAGACCGTCCTCGGGACCGAGAGAACAGATGCTGGCCGCAGGGGAGCTGGGTGCTGCGGGCGGGGGCACTGAGGTCATCTCCCCTGAGAACGAGGAGGGGACAGTCTGTGTCCCGGGCACCTGCAGAGTGGCCTGCCTTGCATCAGACTGTGAGTGTGGAATAACCTCCTGTCTATACTAATAAAAGCCTAGGTGGCACCTGGCCCTCGCGTCATCACAAGATGGCTGCCCCATGTCATCACAAGATGGCCACCACAAATGGCTGCCCCCATGTTGTCACATGATGGCTGCCCCCACGTCATCACAAGATGGCCACCACAAGATGGCCAGCATAGGAGGGCAGTTGTGGGCAACCGGGTTGGCAGGGGAGAGCAGTTAGGCGTCAATCAGGCTGGCAGAGGAGCGGTTAGGGGGTGATCAGGCAGGCAGGCAGGCAAGCGGTTAGGAGCCAGCAGTCCCGGATTGTGAGAGGGATGTCCGACTGCCGGTTTAGGGGATTGGGCCTAAACCAGCAGTTGGAAATCCCCCGAGGGGTCCCAGATTGGAGAGGGTGCAGGCCAGGCTGAGGGACACTGCCCCCCCCATGTGCACAAATTTCGTGCACCGGGCCTCTAGTCCTATATAATAAAAGCCTAATATGCTAAGTGTCTGGTCAACCAGTCAGCTGTTCAAACAATCAAAGCGTAATATGCTAATGATATGCTAAGGCTGCTCAACCACTCAGTATGACGTGCACTGACCACCAGGGGGCAGACACTGGGGTGATGCTCCAACTGGTAGGTGAGCTTGCTGCTGAGGTCTGGCTGATCCGACTAAGTGAGATGGGCTGGACATGCCCTGGAGCCCTCCTGCGGTCCCTCTCTGGCTGTCCAACCTCTCACGTCCCTCCCTGGCCCAGATCATGCACCAGTGGGGTCCCAGGGCCTGGCCTGCACCCTCTTGCAATCTGGGACCCCTTAGGGGATGTTGGAGAGCCAGTTTTGGCCTGATCCCGCAGGCCAGGCCGAGGGACCCCGCAGGTGCACGAATTTGTGCACCGGGCCTCTAGTGAGATTATAATGCTGCCATCCCAGCTGAAATCTATTCTGCTCAATATGCTATACATCACAACTGTCTCATAACGTAAATAAAATGGAGTTTATATGTGTATACAACTGACACTCATTGTGCAATTTTATTTTTTTAAATATATTTTTATTGATTTCATGGAGGAAGGGAGAGGGAGAGAGAGGTAGAAACATCCATGATGAGAGAGAATCATGGATCGGTTGCCTCCTGCACGCCCCACACTGGGGATCAAGCTTGCAACCCGGGCATTTGCCCTTGACTGGGAATCGAACCCGGGACTCTTCCGTCCTCAGGCTGATGCTCTATCCACTGAGCCACACCAGCTAGGGCCACCTCCTCTTCTTTTCCTTGGCACCTCCCCACTTCCGGCTGCCAAGTGTCTTCGGATAGACTCTTGGACATCCGACCTTTGGTTACATAAAGTGCAGATGAATCATGAACACGTGGGTTATGCTTGTGTTCCAACGCACGGGGCGTTCGGTTTATGGGGAAAGGGCCGTGGGCTGTACACATGAGCGCTGGGTTGGGGAAATCGGTTGAATCGCTGACCAGATCCTCCCTTCTGTCCATGTGCTCCCCCTAAACGTTTCCCGTCTCAACACCTTAGCAATGACGGCTGTTGAATTCCAGGGATGCCGAGAGCTCGTCTCTCCTCCCAGAAAGATGGGAGGCCAAGCTAGTTGCCAGAGGTTCCCAGGGGGCACTGGTGTCGTCTCCAAGCCAGTGAAGATTAAATGAAATGCACCATGGGTCCTCCCTGCCCCGGCCTCTGTGTTGAAACTGCCTCAGGTTTTATCTCGTTAGTCTCTTCTCTGGCCTGGCGCTGCCCACCTCCTCCGCTGCCTGCCCCTGACGTGCTGGGATTCCTGAGACTTCCTCCTGAGCCCGCAGTTCTGACTGCCCCTTCTCGGTTATTTCCCTGCCGAGTTCCTGGTCTGCCGAGTCTCTGTGCCCTGACAGTGCTCCCCCAGGTCTCTCTCCCACCTCCAGTTTCTACATTCACGTGCCCACCAGACGTCTCTACTCTCCGGAACCCATAGATGCCCCAGACACACTGTGTGCAAACTTCACTCCTCCCTTCTACACCCCTCCCCTTCCACTCCTCCACCATCGTATTCATCACCATCATCTCCATCGTTGTCACCATCACCATCATCACCACCACCATCACCAACACCATCACCATCACCACCACCGTCATAACCATCACCATCACCACCACCATCATCACCATCACCATCACCACCACCACCATCATCACCATCACCATCACCACCACCATCATCACCATCACCATCACCACCACCACCATCATCACCATCATCACCAACACCATCACCATCACCACCACATCACCATCATCACCACCACCATCATCACCATCATCACCATCATCATCACCACCATCATCAACACCAACATCATCATCATCACCACCACCATCATCACCAACACCATCACCATCACCAACACCATCATCTCCATCATCATCACCATCATCACCAATACCATCACCATCACCATCATCATCACCACCATCATCACCACCACCATCATCACCATCATTGCCACCACTATCATCACGACCATCATCATCACCATCACCATCGTCACCTTCATCAACATCATCACCTTCGTCACCACCATCACCTTCATCACCGTCATCACCACCATCACTATCATCTTCATCACCACCATCACGTTCATCACCTTCATCATCTTGGGGTGGCCTCCTGCAGTCCAATGCCGCCTGCAGCTCCTGTCTGCCGCTCCCACGGCTTGGCCTGCACCAGGCCCCACTGCACCTGCCGCGGGCTCGCACCCAATCAGTCCCGATTGGGAGAGGCTCACGTGGTCACATCGTCGCTCCCACCCTGTGCCATGTGTCTGGTGCCCTTCCGAGGGGAGTGGCCTGCGGGATCGGGCTGTAACTGGCTTTCCGACATCCCCCGAGGGCTCCCGGATTGCGAGAGGGTGCAGGCCAAGCCGAGGGACCCCACCGGTGCACAATTAGGGCCAGGGAAGGACCGCAGGAGGGCTCCAGGGCGTGTCTAGCCCATCTCGCTCAGTCCAGAACGGCCCGACCCCAGCAGCAAGCTAACCTACCAGTCAGAGTATCTGCCTCCTGGTGGTCAGTGCATATCATAGTGACTAGTTGACCGTTTGACTGTCTGCCCCCTGGTGGTCAGTGCATGTCACAGCGAGCGGGTGAGCAGCCTTAGCATATCATTAGCATATTATGATTTGATTGGTTGAACAGTTGACCAGTCACCAGACAACTGGACACTTAACATATTAGGCTTTTATTATATCTATATATATAAAAGCCTACGTGACAACTGGAACAGCCAGTCAACATGCCACTATGACGTGCACTGACCCCCAGGGGCAGACGCTCAACACAGGAGCTGCCCCCTGGTGGTCAGGGCACTCCCACAGCCAACCTCCTGTGGGCCCCTCCCCTGGCCAACCTCCCGCCGCCCTGATGGGCCCCGATCGCTGGCCAGGCCGAGAGACCCCACCCAGGCACGAATTCGTGCACCGGGCCTCTAGTAGGATATATTAGTTATTGATTTCAGAGAGGAAGGGAGAGGGAGAGAGGAATAGAAACATCCATGATGAGAGAGAATCACGGATCGGCTGCCTCCTGCACGGCCCCACACTGGGGATCGAGCCCACAACCTGGACGTGTGCCCTGACCGGGACTCAAACCCGGGATCCTTCAGTCCGCAGGCCGACGCTCTACCCACTGAGCCACACCGGCCAGGGCCGGGGTTACTTTCTTACTGTTCCTGAGGTCAGGAGTCCACAGTGGGTCTCACAGGGCTGTGTTCGCCATGCTGGCCGAGAGAACATTCCTTCCTGGAGCTGGGGGAGGTTCCGTGTCTTAGATTCCCAGCTTCCGAGGCACCCGCGGCCCTGGCTCCTGGCCCTCCCCCCGCCCCCTCCTCCCTGTCGGCAGAGCAGGGCGTGGCTTCCGCCAGTCTGTCTCCCGCCCTGACCCCGCCCCCTCCACCCCCTCCGGCTCCCGGTCCCAGCTGGAGATGGAGAATAACCCCTTTGGTGTAAGGTCGTCAGATGACCATCCTCAATGCCCTCCCGTATCATGATCCCAGGTTCCGAGAACAGGATGTGGGCGGCGTTGGGGGGCGCCGTTGTTCTCTCCCCCACACCAAAGAGCTCTTCCTTTGTCCAAGGCTGGGTTCTTAGGACTGGAGGCCCTGCCTTTCCAAATCGCAGCCTTGGCCATTGCGTGAGCAGAGTCCACGTGGGAGCTGCAAAGGCAATGGTTTAACTAATAAAAAAACAAAAAAAACTTCTTTCAGTAAATTTTTTTTTCTATTATTCTCTAAACCGGCGGTTCCCAACGTGGGGCACACGCCCCACAGGGGGGACGTTTGATGTTTGGGGGGGCCATTGGAGGATGAGTTATTCACAGGGAATTTTTTGCATTTCTTAGGGTTCTAGGGGCCTCCTAGGCAGGCTATCCTATATAATAAAAGGCTAATATGCAAATTGTCCCCCTGGGAGTTTGACCGACTGGGAGTTCGGCCGCTCGCTATGAGGTGCGCTGACCACCAGGGGGCGGCGCGGAATGAAGGAAGGCCCTGCCAACAGCTGGAAGGCCCTGATTGGTCCTGATCGCCGGCCAGGCCTAGGGACTCTACCTGTGCACCAATTTCGTGCACCGGGCCTCTAGTAAATATACACTGAGTGGCCAAATGATGATGATCTCTGAATGCATCATAATCTGGCCACTCCGTGTATGTCCTATAGAATAAAAGGCTAATATGCAAATTGTCCCCTTGACCAGGAGTTCGACCAGCAGGCAGGCCAGCCAACAGCCCATGTCCCCTCCCCCTGGCCAGGCTGGCCGGACCCCACCCAGGCATGAATTCATGCACCGGGCCTCTAATATACATATATACACTGAGTGGCCAGATTATTATGCGTTCAGAGATCATAGTAATCTGGCCACTCAGTGTATATTGTGCCATATTTATGTATTTCAGTTCTCTATTCTACTTTTTGAAACTTTGCTATTTTTTTCATATCACTTCATATTATTATTATTATTTTAACCATTTCTTAGTGATTTCTCCCTCAAACTTCCACGGTTATTTTGCTCTTTTATTTCTCTCTCTCATGGATGCCATGTTCTTTGGAAGCTTGTTTAGACCAAGTTCATGGCCTTTTGGGTTTCCTCCACGTGAATAGGAGTTCACTTTTTTAAAAAATATATATTTTATTGATTTTTTACAGAGAGGAATGGAGAGGGATAGAGAGTTAGAAACATCAATGAGAGAGAAACATCGATCAGCTGCCTCCTGCACACTTCCTACTGGGTATGTGCCCGCAACCAAGGTACATGCCCTTGACCACATGCCCTTGACCGGAATCGAACCTGGAACCCTTCAGTCCGCAGGCCGACGCTCTACCCACTGAGCTAAACCAGTCAGGGCTCACTTTTGTTTTAATATTTTTTTTATTGTCTAAAGTTTTGCATATGTCTCCTTTTCCCCCAATTGACCCCCTGTCCCCAGCTATTCCCACCCCCAAGGGCAAGTCCCCACCACCCCAGTGTCTGTGTCCATTGGCCATGCTCATACGCATGCGTACAAGTCCTTTGGTTGCTCTCTAACCCCCCCTCCTCCCCTGCAATTTGTCTCTGGATCTATTCTTGTTCATCAGTTTATGTTGGTCATTATATCCCACAAATGAGTGAGATCATGTGGTATTTATCTTTCTCTGCCTGGCTTATTTCGCTTAGCACAATGCTCTCCAGTTCCATCCATGCTGTTGCAAATGGTAAGAATTCCTTCTTTTTCACAGCAGCGTAGTATTCCATTGTGTAGATGTACCACAGTTTTCTAATCCAGTCATCTGCTGATGGGCACTTAGGCTGTTTCCAGATCTTAGCTGTGGTGAATGGTGCTGCTGTGAACATAGGGGTGCATATATCCTTTCTGATGGGTGTTTCTGGTTTCTTGGAATAGATTCCTAGGAGTGGGATCACTGGGTCAAATGGGAGTTCCATGTTTAGTTTTTTGAGGAAACTCCACACTGCTCTCCACAGTGGCTGCACCCGTCTGCATTCCCACCAGCAGTGCACGAGGGTTCCTTTTTCTCCGCACCCTCGCCAGCACTTGTTTTTAATGAGGCGTTCACTTTTTGAATAATAAGAATTCTTTGTCACGGGGGGAGGAGGCGTCAGGATGTTAGAGATGCTTAGGGGGCGTGGCCAGAGAAAGGTTGGGGACCACCGCTCCAAATGGTTTGAGTGGGAAGTTGCTGCTGTTCCCTGAATTGGGGGGGCAGCACAGAGGTATTGGGGAGCCCGGATGGCTATGGGGAAAGCTCAGGCGGGAACAAACAGCCCTCCATGTTACTTCTCCGCATAGAATCGCGTTCCGTGGATATGACTGGGACCACGTAGCCGCCTCTGTGGCCGGATCGGTTCGCTCAGCCACATCCTGCAAACATCTCTCTGTCACAGCGAATCGCTCTAATTTCTGTGAGGCGTCCATCCGCACAGAGCAGCAGGCCAGGCAGTCCGGCCTAGGGTTCAAGGCACAGCGAGGCCTCTCGAACGCCCAGGCCCGGCCTTACGTGTTACTCAGAGCCGTGGCTCTGTCGGCGGGAGGGGGGACAGTCCCCTGCGGCCCCAATCCTCCTCCTCGGGGCGAGGCTGACTGTGGGGAGCTGTTCTGACCCCGGGTGCCGAGAGCCGGGGTTTCTGGCCACACAGCACCGCCTGAAGAATATGGTTATTCAAGGTGTGTGTGGCCCTGGCCGGTGTGGCTCAGTGGATAGAGCATCAGCCTGCAGACTGAAGGGTCCCAGGTTCGATTCCCGTCAAGGGCACATGCCCAGGTTGTGGGATTGATCCCCAGTAGGGGGCGTGCAAGAGACAGCTGATTCTCATCATTGATGTTTCTTTTTTAAAAAATATATATTTTATTGATTTTTTTTTTTTTACAGAGAGGAAGCGAGAGGGATAGAGAGTTAGAAACATCGATGAGAGAGAAACATTGATCAGCTGCCCCCTGCACACCCCCTACTGGGGGGATGTGCCCGCAACCAAGGTACATGCCCCTGACCGGAATTGAACCCGGGACCCTTCAGTCCACAGGCTGATGCTCTATCCACTGAGCCAAACCGGCTAGGGCACATTAATAAAGAAACATTAAAAAAAACACACACACCAAAAAAACCCAAATGAAAACAAATGGGTCTTTAAAATAATAGTCCCTCTTGTCCATCCAAATCTAAAAATAGGTCCTCCTGGTAGGCGCAGGCAGGGACCAGGGCCACCGGGCTGAAAGGACTCCAGAGCCCGAGCCGGGGCGGGGCTGGCGGGGCCCCTTCCCCCTCCCTCCCTCCCTCCCTCCCCCCTCCCCGTCCCGTCCCGTCGGGGGCCGGGGTGACTGCGTGTCTTGATGGAAGCCAGCCTCCCTCCACCTCGGCCGCGCGCGCCCTGCCCGGCCGGGGACACAGGCCGCATTGAGCCGGCGCCCGGCCGGGGCGGGTTTGTGCAAAGCGTGCTCTCTGCGCGCCCAGGAGGGAATGAATCACCCGGGCCGGCGAGGGCGCGCGGGGCTGTGTGTGCGCCGCCGGCCAGCCCAGACACACGCCCGCGCTCCTGCAAAGAAAAAAGTGTGTGTGTGTGTTTGGGGGGGTGCGGGGGGGGGGGGGGGCCAAGACTGTAGCAATTGCCACACCTTGGACGCTGTTGCCGGGCTGCGAGGCCAGAGCGAAGCCTGAGGGTTTTGCAATTCTGTGTGGGGCGCAGGGAGAGGCGCAGGGTCCCCGGCTGGCTCGCTGGCTTTGGGGGTCACCTCGCTCCCGGCGCGCTCGCCCGCTGTTGCGCGCAGGGCTGGGCTGCAGCGCGCGGCTCCCCGACGCTCGCTCAGGACTTGGACTTTCGGGCTCGGCTCCGGGGCTCCGGCAGGGACCCCCCTCTCCTCCTCCCGCCCTGCCCAGGAGAGCGTCCCAGCGGAGTTTTAGGGGAGTTTCAACTCATCGGCACATCCTCCCCCGCCGCCCCGGAGGCCGCCGCCGCGTCCCCGCCGTCCTCCAGCCCCACGGATGGGTCTGCACAAGCGGATCTTCCCTCGCAGGGGGGCCGGTGAGTGAGTGGGGGCTCCGGGGATGGGGGGGCGGGGAGGAGGGGAGGGGGGTGCGCAGTGGCTCCCGGGGATGGGGAGCCGCGCAAGGGTGCGTGTGCGTCTGCTCACGTGTGCGGTGCCTGTGCACACGTGTGTGTGTGTGTGTGTGTGTGTGTGCGCGCGCGCGCGGAGGGGCAGGGCCCGCTCTGTTGTCAGTGTCCTGGCGGAGCTCCCCAGCTGCTTGGCAGGGTGCGTGCGTGTGTGTGTGTGTGTGTGTGTGTGTATGTGTGTGTTGGGGGGGGGGGCTCGCCAGACCCCCAAGAGGGGAGACTGAGCCGGAGCCGGCCACCCTTCTCTTCTCCTCCTCCCCCTCCTCCTCCTCCTCCTCCTCCTCCTCCTCCTTCTGATATTTTTTATTGATCTCAGAGAGGAAGGGAAAGGAGGGGGGAAGAGATAGAAACATCCATGATGAGAGAGAATCACGGATGGGCTGCCTCCTGCACGCCCCCCTACTGGGGATGGAGCCCGCAACCCGGGCCTGTGCCCTGTCCGGGAGTCGAACCCAGACCTCCTGGTTCACAGGTCAGCGCTCAGCCACTGAGCCACACCGGCCGGGCCAGGGCAGCCTTTCTAAGCGTCCACTTCCTCTGTCGGTGTTGGAGGCACCGCCCAGGAGCATCAGGTGTGAATGAATGCCAGGGGGCAGGGTCCCCCCGACCCCGCTGGGCTGGGTCCTGCAGGGGCCCCCGGAGACTCCCAGACCCGTGCACTCCGGTGGTCCCTGTCCCCGGCACTTGGGGTCCGCATCCCAGGCAGAGACACCCACATCAGTGGGTTGCTCAGGACCGGCTCCTCCTTTCCCTCCAGAAACACGCGCTGGAAGCAGGGGGCAGGGGGCGGGGCTGAAGAAGGGGGGCGGTGGGGGCGGGGCCGGGCGACAGGGGGCGGGGCCGGGCGGCAGGGGGCCTGGCCGGGGAGGAGCGAGGGCAGGGGGCGGGTCCAGGCAGCAGGGGGCGGGGCGTGGCCGGGGTGTGGCCGGAGGCAGGGGCAGGAGCAGCTCTGAGCCCTCAGCTTCACAGGGAGCCCTGGCCAGGCCAGGGCAGTGGGCGGGCCCGGGGCAGTGGGCGGGGCCATGGCAGTGGGCGGGGCCTGGGCAGTGGGCGGGGCTGGTGCAGTGGGCGGGGCCTGGGCGAGGGCACGAGCAGCTCTGAGCCCGTGGGCTTCACAGTGAGCACCGGCAGAGCGTCATTGCTGGGGGCTGGCATCCCAGCAAACACATGTTTTCTTTAGGGACAAGCAGGCGAGGCCCGGCTCCGGGCCCCGCGTGCTCGTCAGGAGCTGCTCTGAGCTGTGCGGGCTGCGGGGTCCGGACCAGCCTGTCCACTGCTGGGGCTCACGGCGACCTCTGGGCACCCGGGCCACGGCGTCCGGTCCCGGTCCCTCGTGGAACGCGGGCCAGGCGCTCACCCTGGGGGTGGATGAGGCACATTTACCCCGCGGAAGTCCCCGGGCTGGGCCGGGGGTGTGGGTGCCCCAGGAGGCCTTGCCACGTCCGGTCCCAGCCGTGTGCCGTCTGGGGTCGGTTTCCCTGGTAACAGACCCCAGGCACTGTGGTCAGGGTCACTGCAGAGCATTTGTGGGAGCCCCGCCTGTGAGGGCGAGGGAGGCAGAGCTGGAGGGGGAGATGCCAGCCAGCCGACCCCCTGGGACCCGGACCCTGCAGTGGCCTCTCACTGCGCCTGGGGCTGCCCGAGGCCATGGCCTTGCGGGGGAGGGGGGGGACGGTGGTGGGTGCAGCCCAGGACAGTTCCCCAGGGGAGGCTGGCTGGGAGCTCTCACAGAGCCGTGCCAGCCGTGGGAATGGGTGCCCCGTACCCCGTGCCCTGTGCCCTGTGCAGCGGCTCTGCTGGCCACTCCCCTCAAGGGCTCCGGATAAAGGCGGGCGGGGCCCTGCTTTGCTCTGCGCTTGCTCTGCTGTGGGGAGGCTGGGCAGTGAAGCCCGGACACCCGGACACCCGGACACCCCGAAACCCGCCGGCCAGGCCTGGCACAGCAGCGCTAGGGACACACCCTCCTGAGGCTGGGACACGCCCCCGAGGCTGGGACACGCCCCTGAGGCTGGGACACGCCCCCGAGGCTGGGACACGCCCCCGAGGCTGGGACACGCTCCTGTGGCTTGGACACACCCTCCCGAGGCTGGAACACGCCCTTCCCAGGTTGGGACACGCCTCCAAGGCTGGGACACGCCCCTGTGACTGGGACACGCCCCCCGAGGCTGGGACATGCCCTCCCGAGGCTGAGACACGCCCTCCCGAGGCTGGGACACGCCCCCGAGGCTAGGACACGCCCTCCGAGGCTGGGACACGCCCTCCTGAGGCTGGGACACGCCCCCGAGGCTGGGACATGCCCTCCTGTGGCTGGGACACGCCCCCCGAGGCTGGGACACGCCCTCCAAGGCTGGGACACGCCCCCGAGGCTGGGACACGCCCCCGAGGCTGGGACACGCCCCCCGAGGCTGGGACACGCCCTCCTGAGGCTGGGACACGCCCTCCCGAGGCTGGGACTCGCCCCCCGAGGCTGGGACACGCCCTCCTGAGGCTGGGACACGCCCTCCCGAGGCTGGGACACGCCCTCCCGAGGCTGGGACACGCCCTCCTGAGGCTGGGACACGCCCTCCTGTGGCTGGGACACGCCCTCCCGAGGCTGGAGCACTGTTCTGTGCGCAAGTGCAGGTTCCTGGCACGTGGCCTGCTGGGTGGTGTGTCCCCAGCGCTCGGTCCTCCACGGGGGCCTCCATCCTTCTGCTGGGACATGGATTCACACACCTGGGGACCAGGGAGCCCCAGGCCGGCTGTGGGCAGGGAGGGTGCATGGCGGGGGGTACCGGGCGGGAGCAGGTTTGAGGGGGATTCTGCTGCAGCTCCTCCCCGCCCCCCATTCTCCCTTCCCCCCAACATTTCTTGGGGGGAGAAAGTAAAGCCACAGGAGACTCTGGTAGTCAAAGCTACCTAACGGAGCGTGTTGGGGACAAGCGCAGGTGTAGCCGGGGCGAGGTTACTGCCCTCCGGCCCAACAGCCCACTTTCTATTTACCTTCAACCAGCAAAGGGTGATGTCGCTTTCTCCAAAGCTCGGAACGCGCGTCCAGCCCACGTGTCCAGGGCGTGCCGTGCCCCAGCGCTGGGCTCCAGGGAGCAGCGGGGCACATGGGACCGTTTCACACCCAAACGAATGGCCCAGAGGGCCAGGGGCCGGGTGCTCTCACTGGGGAGCCGACCTAGCCTGGTGGTCAGGGCGGGCTTCTCGGAGGAGGAGGTACTGCCTGAGGAGTCGGGTGGGAGCCAGGCCTGGGAGCTCTGCAGTGCACTCCCATCCAGTCTGTGTGGCTGGCAGCATCTATATCTATAAAAGCCTACTATGCAAAGTGTCCCCGCGGGAGTTCGACCCACTGGGAGTTCGATCGCTTGCTATGACGTGCACTGACCACCAGAGGGCAGCGCGGAATGGAGGGAGGCCCAGGCTGGCAGCCCGCAGCCACTAGGGACCCTGCCCATGCACGAATTTTGTGCACTAGGCCTCTAGTTTTTTGAAAAATAATTATCGAGCCCAGCCCACGTGGCTCAGTGGTTGAGCGTCAACCATGAACCAGGAGGTCACGGTTCGATCCCAGGTCAGGGCATATGCCTGGGTTGCGGGCTCAGTCCCCAGTGGGGGGCATGCAGCAGGCAGCCGCTCCATGATTCTCTCTCCTCATTGATGTTTCTCTCTCTCTCTCTCCCTCTCCCTTTCTCTCTGAAATCAATAAAAATATATTTAAAATCCTATATAATAAAAGCCTAATATGCTAAGTGTCCGGTCATCCAGTTGGCCATTCAACCAATCAAAGTGTAATATGCTAATGATACGCTAAGGCCGCTCAACCGTTTGCTATAATGTGCACTGACCACCAGGGGGCAGACGCTCCAACCGGTAGGTTAGCTTGCTGCTGGGGTCCAGCTGATCGGGACTGAGCAAGATGGGCCGGACACATCCTGGAGCCCTCCCACGGTCCCTCCCTGGCTGGCCAACCTCCCACGTCCCTTCCCGGCCCCAATCGTGCACCGGTGGGGTCCCTCAGCCTGGCCTGCGCCCTCTTGCCATCTGGGCTGTGGACTCTTTCCCCGCCCCCGCCCCCCACCAGTGCATGAATTTCGTGCACCAGGCCTCTAGTAAAGAAAATAAAAATAACCATAGGAACTCCTGAGCTCGGGGAGGGGGGGGACGTGTGTGTGTGTGGGGGGTCAGAGCTTTTGCTGGTGGCACGAAACCTCAGGAGCCTTATCTCTGTCCCCACAGCTGGTGTCCTGGGAACCCGCCTGTCCCCCCTCCCACACCCACACTCTGGCCCTGAGCCCTACACTGAGCGGAAACCCAGCCGTGGTCCCCGCGCACCTGCTGCTCCCATGCTGGTGCCCCATGGCGCAGGGTCAGAGGTCACCTCCCAGTCCCTGCACAGGCGTCAGAACCACCCTTCGCGGTGACCTCGAACCCCAGCCCTCACGGATCTCCCTGCTCAGTTGCACTTTCCCAAGATGCGCCTATCACGATTTCTCACTCACAGGACGGTGGAGGGAACGGCTGTCGGTGGGCAGAGCCACCCTCCAGCGTCCGTCCGCGAGCCACATGGACTCCGCGTGCCTGCCCCGTGGCCTTCCGCCTCGCCGTCCCTCTGTCCGTCCATGCGTCCTCCTTGTTTTTCAATGCATTTCCAAACGGATTTCAGGCAACGCTGCACTTCCCGCCTAAGCCCTTCAGACCGTGTGTAAATAACTGGGTCCATATCCGTTTGCTGTTCTTTTATTTTTATTTATTTCTTTATTTATTAATAAACTAGAGGCCCGACGCACGAAGATTCGTGCAAGAATGGGCCTTCCTTCCCCTGGCTGCCGGCACCGCCTTCGCTCCGGCCCAGAGCCGCCTTTCCGCCTTCCCACGCTGCCCAGAGTGCCGGAGCAGCTGGGGCGGTGCAGAACGCCACTGAGCGCCTGTGTATGCAAATTAACCCGCCATCTTTGTTGGGGGTAATTTGCATACTCACGCCTGATTGGCTGGTGGGTGTCACGAAGGTTCGGTCCATTTGCATCTTACTCTTTTATTAGTGTAGATTTTTATTGATGTCAGAGAGGAAGGGGAGGGAGAGAGAGAGAGATAGAGATAGAAACATCGATGACGAGAGAGAATCACGGATCGGCTGCCTCCTGCACGCCCCCTACTGGGGATCGAGCCCACCACCAGGGCATGTGCCCTTGGCCGGGACTCGAACCCGGGACCCTTCAGCCTGCGGGCCGATGCTCTATCCACTGAGCCCCACTGGCCAGGGCTCGCATACTGGTCTTTTAGGTACAGTTTACATGCAGGGACGTGTCAGTATCATTCGCACACCCTTCAGTTAATTCTGAATAACGGCCACAGACTGTTCAAGACAGACTTTAATATATAGATATATATTGATTGATTTCAGCGAGGAACAAAGAGGGAGAGAGAGAAACATCCAGGGCGAGAGAGATTCATGGATCGGCTGCCTCCTGCACGTCCCCACACTGGGGATGGAGCCTGCAACCCGGGCACGTGCCCTTGGCCAGAATCAAACCTGGGACCCTTCAGTCCGAAGGCCGACGCTCTATCCACTGAGCCACACCGGCCAGGGCTCAAGACGGACTTTTCCATGATGTGGCTGCTCACCTTCGCCCCAGACACCCTCCCACGGCCCCTCTGAGTGGCCTTCAGTCTTTACTAACAACATAGGCGGTCTCCCTCCATTTAAAGGTACAGTGCCCTCTCTATCCCGCCTCGGCCGCTGGCCGGGGACACGGCCCTGGGCAGACCGCGGAGGACGGAGCAGAGGCGGCAGGTCCTTGGGGCTGAAGGGCACCCAGGGCAGAGGTGCAGGGTGCGGGCATGGGGTGAGGGTCAGGGCGGGGCTCTGGGCTCTGACAGACGGGGAGGGGCAGGCCAGGACGGAGGGGAGGGAGCCGCGCCCCGTCCTGGGATCTGGGGCCTGGGGCCTGGGCCGGTGGGGTGGGGAGCTAGGCCAGGGCTGAGTGTCTGTGCGGCAGGCAGAGACCCGACCCTGTGGCAGGTGATGGCCCCCTAGGGCTGCCCTTGCACTTCCTGCCGCCTCCAGGCTGGTCCAGGGATTGGAGGCGGCGGGCGGATGGGTGTGCCTGTCACTGGTTATTCATTCACAGAGAAGCAGCCAAGAGGGTGCAGGCCGTGTGGTGGTGGTGGTGGTGGGGTGATGGGGGGGACTCCTGGGGCCTGCGCCCACCCTCTGGCCTCCCCTCTGCGGGCGGAGGGGGTTCAGGGAGGCAGAGCTGGCGTCGATGGGACCACGGCCAGGCCACGTGCGTTTCACAGCCAGAGCCCTGATGCCTGCGTGCTGGCCGCAGCCACTTCCCTCCATCGCTCCGTGTCCCTCTGTCGGCGGGTGACCACCGAGACCCCGCTCTCCCGCTCCCTTCTCTCCTTCTCTTCTCTCAGCCCCTCCTCTCACCGCCCTTTGGCGCCCACGGAGGCCAGGCGCTGCGTGGGGCCACGGAGAGAAGGAGGGCATAGTCCCTGGCACCCTGGGCCTCGCAGCTCCTGGCTGAGACCAGGTGAGAGAGGGCAGCCGGGAGTGCATCACGGCAGACTGCCTGGAGGAGGTGACTCGCAGCCAGTCCTTGAAAACCCAGGCCAGCTGGCCAGCAAGCAGGGTGAGAGCCAGCAGAAAGGGCAGGGCAGGCGCCTGCTGGGGTGCGGAGGTGGGAGGAGGCGAGGGGCGTGGCTGGAGCGGCCTCAGGCGCGAGGGGGTAGGCAGGGCGGGCAGGGGCCTTGCATTCTTGGGCACTGAGTCAGGCCTGTCATGACAATAACAAATTAAGAAGAGAAAGCGGGGATTTCTTCATCTTGAAACATCTTGCTTTCTGATGTGCGGTAGGCGGCTGCGTTCCTCAGATAATTGTGTGGGCAGATGGACTGCAAGCGGGCACGGACAGACGGACAGACGGACGGAGGGGGGGCAGGGGGGGACAGAGAGCTGCCCGGCGCGGCCCAGTCTGAACCCTCAGGAGGGGCTGGCCCTGGTCTGGGGGTCCCTGGCATCCCTGTGAAAGCAGAAAAGACATGACTCACCCCGGCTGGTGTGGCTCAGTGGATAGAGCGTCCGCCTGTGGACTGAAGGGTCCTAGGTTGATTCCCAGTCAGGGCACATGCCCAGGGTTGCGGGCTCCATCCCCAGTGTGGGGCATGCAGGAGGCAGCCGATCCATGATTCTCTCTCATCATGGATGTTTCTCTCTCTCCCCCTCTCCCTTCCTCTCTGAAATCAATAAAAAACACTAAGAATGGAAGAAAGAAAAAAAGATAGAAAATAAGAAAGTAGTCCTAGCTGGTTTGGCTCAGTGGATAGAGCGTCGGCCTGTGGACTGAAGGGTCCCGGGTTCGATTCCCGGTCAGGGCACATGCCCGGGTTGCAGGCTCGGTCCCCAGTGGGGGGCGTGCAGGAGGCAGCCGGTCCATGATTCTCTCTCATCATGGATGCTCCTCTCTCTCCCTCTCCCTTCCTCTCTGAAATCAGTAAAAATATATTAAAAAAAAATAAAAAGAAAGACAGGACTCCATGGCCTCCACTCTCTTGTGAAGGGAGAGGTCCCGGAGGCACCCAGCGTTCCTGCCCCGGCCGCTGCACAGACACATCCCCCGGCGTGTCCTCCATCAGCACCTGCCTCCCCTGTGGGCTGTGCAGGGAGCTGCCTGCACCCAGCCTCCTCGAGGCCTGGGAACAGCACCCCGTGGCCGGCCATCCCTCCCGCTGGGCTGTCTCATCCGTAGCGAGCCCAGCCGATGGGCCGACGGGGGGCGCCTGCCTGGGGTAACTCATCAGCTGTTATCCTGAGGACCCGATGGTCAGAGGAGCTGGGGCTGAAGCGCTGGGGCTGGGCCTGGGGAAGGTCAACGCCCCCCCCGGCCCCCCTTCAGGAACCTGGGGAGCTGAGGGCAGCCCCCAGTTAGGTGTGGGAGGCGGGTGTCCGTGCCGCGGTGTCTGGCCCACGGCGATGGCAGCGTGACTGTTACCCATCGGTCTCGGTTCTGTGTCTGCAGCGTGTTCCCTGCGTCTCATCGCTTAGAGTCGACCGAGGGATGCGCTTGCCCCATCCAGGGTCCCCAAAGCTCGAGGGAGCCCGCCCTCTCCTCCCTCCACCCTCACCCGCGGCCTGGAGGCGCCAGGAGGGAGTGAATACGGTTCTCTAGCCTCATGTAAAATCTGAGCCCAGCCCGGCTGGCGTGGCTCCGTGGTTGAGCATCGACCTAGGAGCCAGGAGGTCACGATTCGATTCCCGGTCAGGGCACATGCCCAGGTTGTGGGCTCGATCCCCAGTGTGGGGCGTGCAGGAGGCAGCCGATCCGTGATTCTTTCTCATCATTGACTAGAGGCCTGGTGCACGAATTCGTGCACGGGTGGGGTCCGGAGGGGGTGGAGGGGAGCAGGATGCAATCGGCCCTCCAGGCGGTGGTGGGATGCCCTTGCCGGCCCGGTGACATTCCCGCTGGTTGTCGGGAGCCACCTGGCGGCCGCTTTTATATTGTGTCGTCCTTGCAGAGCGTCTAGGGAGGGGAAGCGGCCGCAGTGCCCAAGGCCGACTTCCAGGAGGCTGGCAGCGCCAGTGCCTGGCACCTTCTTTGGCGACTGGACATACTGGACGACTGAGGGAGGGAGTGGCTGTCACTGGGCTGGTGGGCCACCGGGACGGGTCGGTCAGCTGAGCAGCGCTCCCCCTGTGGGAGCGCACTGACCACCAGGGGGCAGCTCCTGCATTGAGTGTCTGCCCCCTGGTGGTCAGTGCGCGTCATAGCGACCGGTCGTTCCAGTCATTCCGGTCGTTCAGTTGTTTGGTCCCTTAGGCTTTTATATATATAGACTAGAGGCCTGATGCACAAAATTCGTGCACAGGAGGGGGAGGTCCCTCAGCCCGGCCTGCACCCTCTCCAATCCGGGACCGCTCGGGGGATGACATGCCTCTTGCAATCCAGAACCACTGGCTTCTAACCGCTCGCCTGCCTGCCTGCCTGCCTGATCGCCCCTAGCCCCTCTGCCTGCCTGATCGCCCCTAACCTGCCTCTGCCTCGGCCCCACACCCAGGACCCAGGCTTCCCTCCTCTGGCCGGCCACAGACACCCAGGACCTGGGCTGGCATCACCCAGGCCAGCGCAGGCGCAGGCACCCGGGACCGTGGGCAGGCGGCTGCTTCCTGGCCCAGCTTTGTCAGGAAGGATGTCTGGAAGATGTCTGATCTAATTAGCATATAACCCTTTTATCAGTATAGATTAGAGGCCCGGTGCACGAAGATTCGTGCAAAAATAGGCCTTCCTTCCCCTGGCTTCTCCCGGGATCCTACAAGTCCTTGTTCCCGGCAGGAGTGCTGCTCCTGTAGCTCCCTCCGCCCCCCGCCCTCCTCCTCATAGCAGGCGTCCCGCCCTGCCCGACCGCTCCGCGCCTGCATATGCAAATTAACCCGCCATATTTGTTGGATTAATTTGCATACTCACTCCTGATTGGCTGGTGGGTGTCGTGGGGGTATGGTCAATTTGCATATTTCCCTTTTATTAGTGTAGATTAGAGGCCTGGTGTACGTGTAGGGTCCAGCCCCACTCTCCCCAATTGGGGCCAATCAGGGCTGGTCCCGCAGAGGGGAGGGGCTGCGGGCAGTTGGCTGGTGGGCCCCGCCCCCTGGTTGAACTCCTGGTAGAGGGGGCAATTTGCATATTAGGCTTTTATTATATAGGATGTTTCTCTCTCTCTCCCTCTCCCTTCCTCTCCGAAATAAACAAAAACATATTTTAAAAAAAGCAGAGCCTAACCACACGGGCCAGAGGAAGGCCATGCCGAGTGCTCAGTACGTTCTCAGATGTGCACACACATGGAAGCGTCGTTTATTTACACGTGCAGTTTGGGTGGATTCAGTCCGTGAGCGTTTGTTGGGCTTGTGGGCCGGGCATGCCCCAGGCTGGGGCTCTGCCGCAGCCGCTGCTGAGGGCCTGTTGGGGTGCCCATGGTCCAGGGGGGACCCACAGATGGGGCACATGTACCTGAGGAAGCCAAGGGGACGCCTTCAGAGGGCGACCAGCTCCTAAGGAAGGAGGTATAAGAAGGGGTAGCTCACCGGGTGGGCAGCAGCGGCCACGTGGGCGGCCAGGCTGGGAGGAGCCGGCCTATGGAGACGTGGGAGGGGACCTTGTGTGTGTGTGTTGGGGGGGGGGACCAGCAGCTGGGGCAGACGCCTTAGGGTGACATGGACGTGGCCTCTTGGAAAAGGGAAGATGATGGGCATCGTAGGGACGTGGCGAGGAATTTGCATTTTGTCCTGAGAACAATGCACAGCATGGGGAGGTCTGACGGCGTGGGGCGGGGGTGTGGTCAGGGCAGGGGCGCACCTTCCTGCATAGTTCTGCCATGACAGGTGCGTGACAGGGTGCGTTGTCGGAGTCCATGGGACCTGCAGCACGGGGGTGAGCCCTGCGGACTTGTCTGAGTTCTTTGTTCTGGACATTAACCCCTTACCATACGTACTAGAGGCCCGGTGCACGAAATTCATGCACGGGGGGAGTGGAAGGGGGAGGGGGTCCCTCAGCCTGGCCTGAACCCTCTCCAATTACGAGATCGGGCCTAAACCGGCAGTTGGACATCCCTTTCGCAATCCAGGACCGCAGGCTCCTAACTGCTCATCTGTCTGCCGGCCTGATCCCCCTAACTGCTCTCCCCTGTAGGCCCGATCTCCCTAACTGCTCTCCCCTGCCTGCATAATCGCCCTAACAGCTCTCCCCTGTAGGCCTGATCCCCCTAACTGCTCTCCCCTGCCTTCCCAATCTCCCTAACTGCTCTCCCCTGCCGGCCTGATCCCCCTAACTGCTCTCCCCTGCTGGCCTGATCCCCCTAACTGCTCTCCCCTGCCTGCCTGATCCCCCTAACTGCTCTCCCCTGCCTGCCTGATCCCCCTAACTGCTCTCCCCTGCTGGCCTGATCCCCCTAACTGCTCTCCCCTGCAGGCCTGATCGCCCTAACTGCTCTCCCCTGCAGGCCTGATCCCCCTAACTGCTCTCCCCTGCTGGCCTGATCCCCCTAACTGCTCTCTTCTTCCTGCCTGATCCCCCTAACTGCTCTCCCCTGCAGGCCTGATCTCCCTAACTGCTCTCCCCTGCCAGCCTGATTGCCCTAACTGCCCTCTCCTTCCTGTCTGATCGCCCCTAACTGCCTCTGCCTCGGCCCCACCACTATGGCTTTGTCCGGAAGGACGTCTGGAAGGTCATCCGGAAGGTGTTAGGTCTAATTAGCATATTACCCTTCTATTAGTATAGATTATTGGGAGCATCTTCTCCCATTCACTGGGTCGTCTCATTCGGGATCTTAAGGAAGATGCGTTTAGTTGTCACTGTTGAGTTGGGCGTTAGCTGTGGGTTTGTCATGTGGCCTTTAATACGTCGAGGTACATTCCCTCTGGTCCCACTTGGCTGAGGGTTTTTAATCATCAGTACACGTTGGATTTTTTTCAGATGCTTTTTACACATACAGTTTCACATACTTACCACTGTGAACCCACTTTTGCCCACCCCTATATTTATATGAACACTAGAGGGCTGGTGCACGAAAATCATGCACTGGGGGAGGGGGTCCCTCAGTCTGGCCTGCACCCTCTCGCAGTCCGGGAGCCATCATCGGACATCCTTAGCACTGCCAGGGAGGTGGGAGAGGCTCCCGCCACCGCCGCTGTGCTCGCCAGCCATGAGCCCGGCTTCTGGCTGAGCAGCTGCTCCCCCAGTGGGAGCGCAGTGACCTGCATTGAGCGTCTGCCCCCTGGTGGTCAGGGCACATCATAGCGACCGGTCGTTCCGCTGTTCGGTCGATTTGCATATTAGCCTTTTATTATAGAGGATAGGATTTCTAGTCTGCATTTTGTGTAGGTGATGTATCATGTTAATTGATATTTGGATTTTGTACCAGCCTTGCATTCCAGGAATATTTCTCACTTGATCATGGTGTATGATCTTTTTTAAAAAAATATATTTTTTAAATTAATTTCAGAGAGGAAGGGAGAGGGAGAGAGAGAGAGAAACATCCATGATGAGAGAGAATCATGGATCGGCTGCCTCCTGCACGCCCCACACTGGGGATCAAGCTCACAACCCAGGCACGTGCCCTTCTCTGGAATCGAACCTGAGACCCTTCAGTCCATAGGCTGATGCTTTATCCACTGAGCCACACCAGCTAGGGCTCAAGATAATTTTTTATTTACTCCTTGATCTCCGTGTTAACCTGTTCTTTGTTTTTGCAATATCTTATCTAGCCTCCGTGTGTTTGTGGGTGTGTTTTTCTTCAGTTTTCTTCTTGTAATTGATTCCTAGTTTCATACCGTGTGGTCAGAAAAGATGCTTGATATGAGTTCAATCTTCTTCAGTGTGTTGAGTCCTAACATGTGGTCTATTCTGGAAAAGAATGTATATTCCGCCTGGCTGGCGTGGCTCAGTGGTTGAGCATCGACCTTTGAACCAGGAGGTCATGGTACGATTCCCGGTTGGGGCACATGCCCGGGTGGCGGGCTCCATCCCCAGTGTGGGGCACGCAGGAGGCAGCTGATCCATGATTCTCTCTCATTATTTTTTTAATATATATTTATTGATTTTTTTACAGAGAGGAAGGGAGAGAGAGAGAGAGTTAGAAACATCGATGAGAGAGAAACACCGATCAGCTGCCTCCTGCACACCCCCACCTGGGGATGTGCCCACAACCAAGGTACATGCCCTTGACCGGAATCGAACCCGGGACCCTTCAGTCCGCAGGCCGATGCTCTATCCACTGAGCCACACCGGTTAGGGCATCTCTGTAATTATTGATGTTTCTCTCTCTCTCTCTCTCTCTCTCTCTCTCTCTCCTCTCTCTCTCTCCTTTCTCCCTCTCCCTTCCTCTCTGAAATCAATAACAAAATATTTATTTAAAAAAGAGAGAAAAGAATGTACATTCTGCTTTGGGGTGAAATGCTCTAAAAATATCCGTGAACTCCATCTGGTCGAATGTGTCATCTAAGGCCACCACGTGCTTTTCTCTCTGGAAGATCTCCTCCGTGATGCGAACGGGGTGTCCACACCCCCTCCCGTTACTGCCCGTCTCCGCCATTATGGCCATCGGGGTCTGCTTTATCTATTTAGGTTCCCGTGGTGGGTACGTACCCTCCCGTCGGGCTGGTCTTTGTATCCTGATCTAATGCCCTCCGTCTTTATGCCCTACTGCCACCCCCACTCCCCCCTCCTCCCCCATTTCACGCAATATCTCTTTCCAGCCCGCGTGTGTTTGTCGATCGGAAGTGGGTCTCGGGCACTCAGCCCGTGTGGGGGGTTTGGTGTCTTACCCAGCCAGCCACCCCGCGTCTTCTGATTGGGGCATTTCATCCATTTGCATGTAAAGTCATTGTGGATGGATAGTCAATTTACTGCCACTTTATTCATGTTTTAAATATATATTATTGATTTTTACAGAGAGGAAGGGAGAGGGATAGAGAGTCAGAAACATCGATGAGAGAGAAACATCCATCAGCTGCCTCCTGCACGCCCCCCACTGGGGATGTGCCCGCAACCAAGGTCCATGCCCTTGACCGGAATCAAACCTGGGACCCTTCAGTCCGCAGGCCGACGCTCTATCCACCGAGCCAAACCGGTTAGGGCTTATTCATTTTTTTGATATATATTATTTTCTTCTTCTCCAAGAGTACGCTTTCGCATGTCTTGTAATCCTGGTTTGTAGTTATGGACGCCTTTAGTATTTTTCTTTTTAAAAAAATATATATTTCTTTATTGATGTCAGAGAGGAAGGGAGAGGGAGGGAGAGATAGAAACATCCATGATGAGAGAGAATCATGGATTGGCTGCCTCCTGCACGCCCCGCTACTGGGGATGGAGCCCGCAACCCGGGCATGTGCCCTTGAGCAGAATCAAACCCGGGACCCTTCCGTTGGCAGGGCAATGCTCTATCCACTGGGCCACACTGGCCAGGGCGACCTTTGCCATGTTAATTACAAGGTACCTTGGTGTGGGCGTCTGTGGGTTCATCTTGTTGGGGACTCTCCGTACTTCCTGGACTTGTGTGTCTATGTTCCCTTGGCCTCCTGAGCGTGTCGACGTGCTACAAGCTACACGCATGACTTTAGTCATTTAAAGAAAGGCAGGAGCCCTAACCGGTGCGGCTCAGTGGCTAGAGCGTCAGCCTGTGGACTGAAGGGTCCTGGGTTCGATTCTGGTCAAGGGCACGTACCTTAGTTGCAGGCTCCTCCCCGGCCCGGGCCCTGGTCGGGATGCATGCAGGAGGCGACCCATCTCTCATATCGATGTTTCTCTCTGTCTCTCCCTCTCCCTTCCACTCCCTCTAAAAATCAATGGGAAAATACCCTCGGGGGAGGATTAAATAAAATTAGCCCTGATCCCAGGGGGAGGGAGGCAGGAGCCGACTCAGGCGCAGCCGGCGAGGGGGGCTCAGGCCTGTGTGGGAGGCGGGGGTCCGGGTCCTTCCGGATCCTCGGGGTCTGGGAGGGCGAGGTGGCTGGGATGCCAGCTAGCAGCCTTGGGGCCGACCTGCGCTGAGCCCAGTGGGGTTACGGGGTGAGCAGAGCAGGGCCAGGCGCGTGGCCGGTGCCCTGCCCTTGGTGGCCGGCTCTCTGCAGTGAGGAGCAGCCCCCACACCCCCCGCCACCCCCCGAACAGAGGCAGCTCTGTCTCCACGCGCCTCCCCGTGACCGTGACCATGACCATGACCGCGGCCCCGACCCCGGGAGGCCAGGGCTCAGCCTCGCAGGGGATTCCAGGCTCCCACGGGGACACCTTCTTCCTCATGAAAGCCCAGGATGCCCTGAGCGTGGCGGGGAGCGTGGGAAGGCATCGGCATCCGCTCTCTAGAAGAGAGGGCCACGCAGATGTGTCCGGGGGCACACAATGGCGCACACAGGCTGTGCCCAGGAGCGGCGTGTGGGGCAAGCGTCAGGGGGCCGCTGGGCGAAATGTCACCCTTATCTTATCTTAGACTAGAAATTCGTGCATGGGGCAGGGGTCCCTAGGCCTGGCCGGCGATCAGGGCTGATTGGGGCACTCTAGCTGCTGGCTGGGCCTCCCTTCGTTCCATGCCGCTCCCTGGTGGTCAGCGCACGTCATAGCGAGCAATTGAACTCCTGGTCTACCGGTCCAGGGGACAATTTGCATATTAGGCTTTTATATATATAGACTAGAGGCGGGTGCACGAAATTCGTGCACGTGGGGGTGGGGGGTGTCCCTCAGCCCAGCCTGCATCCTCTCCAATCTGGGACCCCTCAAGGGATGTCTGACTGCCCATTGGGATCGGGCCTAAACGGGCAGTTGGACATCCCTCTCACAATCCAGGACTGCTGGCTCCCAACTGCTCGCCTGCCTGCCTTCCTGATTGCCCCTAAGTGCTTCTGCCTGCCAGCCTGATCACCCCCTAACCACTCCCCTGCCAGCCTGATTGATGCCTAACTGCCCTCCCCTGCCAGCCTGGTCACCCTTAACTGACCTCCCCTGCAGGCCTTGTCTCCCCCAACTGCTCTCCCCTGCAGGCCTGGTCACCCCCAACTGCCCTTCCCTGCAGGCCCAGTCACCCCCAACTTCCCTCCTCTGCCGACCTGGTCACCCCAACTGCCCTCCCCTGCAGGCCTGATCCCTCCCAACTGCCCTCCCCTCCAGGCCATCTTGTGTCCACATGGGGGCAGCCATCTTTGACCACATGGGGGCAGCCATCTTGTGTGTTAGAGTGACAGTCAATTTGCATATTACTCTTTTATTAGATAGGATGAGGCCCTCTGAGGGGCTGTGAAGGGGACAGCACCCCCGTCACGCGCCAGGACAGAGATGCCTGGGCCTCGTGCTGTGTGTGTGAGTCCTGGGTCAGGACACGGGCGGGCCTGGCCTCAGCTCCGGGCTCGGGGGGAAGGGCACGTGAGAAAGTGGGTTTCTAGTTGGCGACGCGGATTCGGCCACCCGGGGACCGGATGAGCCACGGAGCTGCCCCTGGGTCCCAGGGGCCGGCCTGTGAGTACAAGGCCGGCCTGGACAGACGGGCAGCGGGAGGCCCTGCAGACAGCCAGGCATCAGCATCGGCATCGGCATTGGCGGCCTTTTTTTGTTTTTTTTTAATCCTCCCCCGAGGATAGTTTTCCATTGATTCTTAGAGAGAGTGGAAGGGAGAGGGAGAGACAGAGAGAAACATCGATGTGAGAGGGACACATCCATGGGCTGCCTCCTGCATGCGCCCCGACCAGGGCCTGCAACCCGGGCATGTGCCCTTGACCGGAATCAAACCCGGGACCCTTGGGTCTGCAGGCCGATGCTCTATCCACTGAGCCACACCAGCTAGGGCAGTATGGGCGGCTCTTGATCAAGCTCCTGGCTAGCTCACATGCTCGCTGGGTGAGCTGCTGACCAGGGCTGTGCTGGGCCTGATCCCGGCCTGGAATACAGGTACTCGATGAATTATTTGTTTGTTTGTTGTTAATCCTCACCCAAAGATATTTTTCCATTTTTTTTTTTTAGGGAGCATGGAGGAGAGACAGAGAGAAACAGCGATGTGAGAGAGACACATCGATGGGTTGCCTCCTGCACGAGCCCTGACCAGGGCCTGGGCCGGGGAGGAGCCTGCAACCGAGGTCTGTGCCCTTGACCCGAGGTACATGACTGGAATCGAACCCGGGACCCTTCGGTCCGCAGGCCGGCGCTCTACCCACTGAGCCACCCCGGCCGGAGCCTGATGCATTCTTGTGCAGTGACTGTGTGGCCTGTAAAACGGGTCTGGCGATCCATACGAGGTTGATGACAGGATTGTGTGGCCGGCGTTGATGCAAAGCTCCTACTGTGTGCCGGGCGCTTAGTAGGCACCGTGCAATGTCCCTGTCCCTTCCTGCCTCCTCCTCCCCCCCGCCCCCCTCAGCTGCTGCCAGGCTGTCGGGGGAGGCGGGGGCCTCGTGGGGTGCTGCTGGCCCGGCCCCCGCTGTCCTCTGCCAGCCCAGCAGATGGTGAGCTTTGCTCCGAGCCCCCCCACGCCAGCGGCCCCTCCTCGGAGCAAGCCTTTCCCGCGGAGACGTCAGATGGCTGCGCTGGGAGCCCCAGCAACGCGCGCCAGGCCGCACCCCTGCCCGTGGGCACCTGTCCGGAGCAGGGGTGAGGGCGTGAGGGGGCGGAGGCCGCTCTCCCTCCCGCACCCCGGCCTTCAGCGCCTGGCCCTGGCCCGACGCGGACACCGGCTTCCGTGGCAAAAGCGTGTCTGTGTCTCCTTCTCCGCCGGCTCTGCCCCAGCCCCGGGCCCCGGGCCGTCCTGGACTAGATGGTGCCCGGCCCCGGCTGGGCAGCCGGAGAGAAAGAAGCCGGGGGGCGGCCGCCCTGGGGGCCGTGAGCGGGGAGGCAGGTGCCCAGGTGAGTGAGGCCCCGGGCAGCTGGCCCGAGCAGGCGGCTGTGGGCTGGGACAAGGGCTGGCCTTGCCGAGCGGCGTGGGGAGGGTCTGGGTGCTGGAACTTCCATGTCACATTTGGGTGCTGGGCTGGGGGGCGGGGGCAGGCCCCGGTGCTGCCCTGTGGCCGGGGGCCGGGCGGGGGACGACGAGGCACCTTTGGGGGTTGAGGTGGGAGCTGGGGTCGCTGGTCCTTGCTCTGCAGCCCTGGGAGCCTTAGGTTTGGGGGTTTCTTTCTTTCTCTTTTAAAAATATATATTAATGTCAGAGAGGAAGGGAGAGAGAGATGGAAACATCCATGATGAGAGAGAATCAGGGATCGGCTGCCTCCTGCACGCCCCACCCTGGGGATCGAGCCCACAACCCGGGCATGTGCCCTGACGGGGAATTGAGCCCTGGCCCCCCGGGGTCCGGGCCGCGGTCACGGTCATGGTCACGGTCACGGGGAGGCGCGTGGAGACAGAGCTGCCTCTGTTCAGGGGGTGGCGGGGGTGTGGGGGCAGGTCCTCACTGCAGAGAGCCGGCCGCCAAGGGCAGGGCACCGGCCACGCGCCTGCCCCTGCTCTGCTCACCCCGTAACCCCACTGGGCTCAGCGCAGGTCGGCCCCAAGGCTGCTCGCTGGCATCCCAGCCACCTCGCCCGCCCAGGCCCCGAGGGTGCGGAGGGACCCGGACCCCCGCCTCCCACACAGGCCTGAGCCCCCCTCGCCGGCTGCGCCTGAGTCGGCTCCTGCCTCCCTCTCCCTATTTTTTAATTAAAAAAAATAATAATAAATCTTTATTGTTCAGATTATTACAGTTGTTCCTCCTTTTTCCCCTCATAACTCCCCTCCACCTGGTTCCCCGCACCCACCCCATGCCCTTACCCCCCCACTGTCTTCATCCATAGGTGTACAATTTTTGTCCAATCTCTTCCCGCACCCCCCATACCCCCTTCCCCCCGAGAATTGTCAGTCCACTCCCTTTCTATGCCCCTGATTCTATTCTATTCACCAGTTTATTCTGTTCATCAGATCTTTTAAGGGCTATTTTTTTTTCCTCAGACGTGAAGAGTGGCTACCGGCCCTGGCTGGTGTGGCTCAGTGGATAGAGCGTCGGCCTGCGGACGGAAGGGTCCCGGGTTCGATTCCGGTCAAGGGCACATGCCCGGGTTGTGGGTTTCCGACGCACCAGCCTCGGCCTGGTCCCTGGGACTAGGGGTGTGGGAGGAGGTGGATGAAGGAAGGGAGGGGGTGGGGGAGAGTCAGGTACCCCGGAGGCCTTCCCGCTGCCCAGAGACTCCCCCTCCCCCCCCCATCGGCGGGCATGGCGTGGGCACCCCCACCGGTCTGGCCACCCCCAACTGCCCCTTCTGCGGGCCTGGTCACCCCACGTAGCCTGTTGCTCAATCGTTTGGTCGCCCCTCACTAACCCCCCTGCCTGTCTGGTCATAGGCAGCCATCTTGCGAGGGCATGAGGGTCAATTTGCATCCTGCCTCTTTATTATATAGGACTAGTAGCCCATTTGCAGGAAGAATCCTGCAAGCGGCCGCTGCGGCCGTGTGCACTGCTGCTGCCGCCGCCTTTGTGACCACCGCGCCTGCACCCACGTGCCGCTGCCACCCGCCCCGCCCCGCCCCGCTCCACCCCGCCCGAGCTTTCCCTGCCCGAGCTTTCCCTCTGGCAGCCTCCTTGCCTTCCGCTTTTCCTCCCTCTTCCTTCTAAGTTGTCTTCAGTCTTCACTCCTCCCTCCCTCAGCGTATGCAAATTAACCGCCATCTTTGTTGGGTAATTTGCATATACTCGCCCTGATTGGCTGGTGGGCGTGGCTTTTGCTGGTGGGCGTGGTTTGGGCGTAGCGAAGGTGTGGTCAATTTGCATATTACTATTTTATTAGGTAGGATTATATAGGATGGTTCCATCCAAAGTGGAAACAGGTGCCAAGAAACGTGTGAGGAGAGGTCCTCAGAGCCTGTGTGGAGAGGATGGGAAATCGGATGGAAGGAGTCTCCCATCCCCCCCCGGCATCCCCCCTGTCTCCGAGCCGCTCCTCAGTTCAGGCCGGAGCTCCCCGCCCTTCTAACGTCGCCTTTGATGTGGGACCTCGCGGAACTCAGACACCAAAACACACGCCGTCCACGCGCTCCCTCTCTCCACGCACCGTGTGCCCTGCCAGAGCTCGGCGAGTTAGTGCATTTTAAAAAAAAAAGGTCTTTATTGACGTCAGAGAGGAAGGGAGAGGTAGAGAGAGAGAAACATCCACGAGGAGAGAGAATCATGGACCGGCTGCCTCCTGCACGCCCCCCACTGGGGATGGAGCCCGCAACCTGGGCCTGTGCCCTGAGCGGGAATCGAACCCTGACCTCCTGGTTCCTAGGTTGATGCTCAATCACTGAGCCACGTTAGCCGGGCCGAGTGAGTGCGTTGTATCCAGATGGAAACCTGGGGGTGCCCCTGGGGCTGGGGGTTAGCGTTGCCTGTCTGGTGACAGTCTGAGTTTTTCCCACGAGCTTGCTGAGTGAACACGGGATGGCGGGGAGGGTCGGGGAGGGGAGGGCGGGCTCTCCATTCTCCATGTCTGTGCCCCCAGCCGTGTCTGTTCCCGGGGCACCTCCTGTGCAGATGGCAACCACGGTGGGGAACGTCCCAAGGACCGTGACGATGTGTCCGTCCTTACCCCCTTGCAGGGTGTCCCGGGGGAGTGGACCCGCCAGCCCTGGCGTCCGTCCGGGGGGACGTGTGGCAGCGAGCACGGCCGTGATTGGGGGAAGGGTTCCCCGAGAGGGGCAGGGTGGCTTCCTGGGAAGGCGGGGTCCCCGAGACCCGCTGCTGGGAGGTGGCAGCGTTGACCGCTGGGCTTCCCCGGAAGCTTCCGGAAGGTCACCCTGTGGAGGACCCACAAGGCAGAGAATATGTGGCAGGAGTTCGGCCACGGCTCCCGGGGCCTGTGGCCAAGTCAGAGGATACGCGTGCGCTCTGGCCTGTGGCCGACAGCTGGAGGGGGGTGGCCCCAATCACCTCCCCCTCCTTCCCCCCCCCCCCGCCGACATGGGTCCGTTGTCCTGGGCTGTGTGACCTGGGGGTAGCTACTCAACCTCTCTGTGCCCCAGGGGTATTTTTGGTGAAATGAGCATCTTGATGGAGACCGTGAGGACCCACGGGTGAGGCAGTTAGAACGGCCGTGGCTCCCTGAGCTCTGAGTAAGGGATGGTATTGCTGCTCCGCCTTCAGGCACTGGGGAGGGTCCAAGGAACGGGGGGGTGCACTGGCCTCGGTGGTGAGATGAGCTCACTGCAGGAGGTCTGTGAACACGGGGGACGCCGGGGGGTCGTACATCCAGTGGCGAGTTGGGGGAGCTGTTCCCTGGTGCCTTGTATGCGTCTGTGAAGGAGGTGATGTTATCTGTGCACTAGAGGCCCGGTGCATGAATTCGTGCACCAGTGGGGTCCCTCGGCCTGGCCCGCGGGATCGGGCCGAAACCGGCTCTCCCACATCCCCCAAGGGGTCCTGGATTGTGAGAGGGTGCAGTCCAGGCCGAGGGACCTCACCGGTGCACGACTGGGGCCGGGCGGGGGGACGTGGGAGGTTGGACAGCCGGGAAGGACTGCAGGAGGGCTCCAGGGCATGCCTGGTCCATCTCGCTCAGTCCCAATCAGCTGGACCCCAGCAGCAAGCTAACCCACAGGTCGGAGCATCTGCTCCCTGGTGGTCAGTGCACGTCATAGCAAGCGGTTGAGTGGCCTTAGCATATCATTAGCATATGACGCTTTGATTGGTTGAACGGCCGACTGGTCGACCGGGCACTTAGCATATTAGGCTTTTACTATATAGAGTGATGAGGAGACAGGTAAGTCTCTTTTATAAGAAAGTCAAGATTTGTCCTAGCCAGTGTGGCTCAGTGGATAGAGCGTCAGCCTGCAGACTGAATGGTCCCGGGTTCAATTCCAGTCAAGGGGACACACCCAGGTTGCAGGTTTGATCCCCCAGTAGGGGGCATGCAGAAGGCAGCCGATCTGTGATTCTCTCTCATCATTGATGTTTCTCTCTCTCTCTCTCTCTTCCTCTCTGACATCAATAAAAAAAAATTTTTTTTTAAAAGAAAGGGAGTGAAGTTTTGAGATAGCCGTCGCTGAGAATGCTGGCTTAGTCATCACAGAACATTGCTGGCCAGAGCTGGAGGCCGGGGATGCGGGGGCGGGTGGCCCTGCGTGTCTAACGGTGCCGGTTTGCTCAGGTGTGGGCGTGTCCCTGGCAGGGCTGACACCCAGGAGGCAGGCGGGCGGGCGGGCACGGTTTATCTGTGGCCAAGATGGCAGGTCACACTAGTTCACGGGACTTTGGGATAGTCGGGCCCTGGACACCGGCCGGCATTGAGCTGACGTACGCCACAGCGTCAGGAGCACGGCTGCACGTAGTAGGCTCGCAGACAGGTACCCACTCTTTTCAGTTCCCTGCTGCTGGCCACTGCGGTTGGTCGGTGAATAAAAGGCTGATACAGAAAATAGTAAATCTGTGCAACTTGGGTATTAAAAAAAGAAGCATTGGGCCCTGGCCGGTGTGGCTCAGTGGATAGAGCGTCAGCCTGCGGACCACAGGGTCCCGGGTTCGATTCCGGTCACGGGCATGGACCTCGGTGGCAGGCTCCTCCCTGGCCCGGGCCCCGGTCGGGGCGTGTGCAGGAGGCAGCCCATCGATGTGTCTCTCTCCCATCGATGTTTCTCTCTGTCTCTCCCTCTCTCTCCCACTCTCCCTACAAATCAATGGAATAATATCCACGGGGGAGGATAAAAAAAAGAAGGAAGCTTGGTCTTTGGGGGATGCTCTGCAAAGGACTTTTGCTCGAGCTGCTCGGCTGGCAGGTCTGCGTTTCCTGTCGCTGCCGGCTGCGTACAGGCCGCGTGACGCAGACCACGGCGCCTGCAGTGTGTCGCTCTGGCTGCGGGCAGCGCTGTGGCTTGGCCCCGAGTCAGGGCTCCTCGGGAGGCAGCCACCGGCCCCTTCGCCACCTGCCTATGGAAACGGGATCGTGGGCGGGGCCTGCTGGCCATGCTGAGCCTGCCTGGCTGAGTGAGCCTAGCCGCCCTGCTGTGCAGACCCGCCTCTGGGGAGAGAGAGAGAGGGAGGAGGAGAGGGGGGGGGGAGAGAGAGAAGGGGGAAGGGGTGGTGATGAGGGCCCTGGCCGGGGAGACTCAGGCTGAGGGCAGGCACCCAGGGTGGCCACGGGCCTGCCCAGCTCCCCTTGTTGACATCATCAACCCGGCAGCTCAGCATCCGGCCAAGCTGCCCCCTTCCTCATCGTGGGCCCCTCAGCTGGGCACCCAGGGCCAGACGCAGGGCCTTCCCACGGGCTTGTGAGTCCTGGGGTGTCTCTGGGGTGCTGCTGGGTCACCAGGGCGGGGCAGGGGCCAGGCAGGTGTGACTCAGTCTCCCCTTTGCCCTCTGACCTGCGCTAACGATTGGATTTCCTCTGAGCTTTATTTATTTACTAGAGGCCCGGTGCATGAAAATTCATGCACTGGACAGGGGGTCCCTCAGCCCGGCCTGCCCCCTCTCACAGTCCGGGAGCCCTCAGGGGCGGGAGGCGGCCCGGCGATCAGGAGAAGGCGACGCCCCCATCACACCTCTGCTGCTGCCACTGCCGGCAGCGCAAGCCTCGGCCGGCCCTGGTTACTTGAGCCTCGGGCAGCCCTGGGCAGCTGGGGGGCTGAGGGGACTGGGCACTGCCATCTTGTGGCTGTGGGTGCTGCCATCATTGAGGGTGGGGCAGTCAATTAGCATATTCCCTCCTTATTGGCTGTGGGCGCCACCATCTTTGAGGGTGTTGCATTCAATTAGCATATTCCCTCCTTATTGGCTGTGGGCGCCACCATCTTTGAGGGCGTGACAGTCAATTAGCATATTCCCTCCTTATTGGCTATGGGCGCCACCATCTTTGAGGGTGTGGCAGTCAATTAGCATATTCCCTCCTTATTGGCTGTGGGTGCTGCCATCTTTGAGAGCGGGGCAGTCAATTAGCATATTCCCTCCTTATTGGCTGTGGGCACCACCATCTTTGAGGGTGTTGCATTCAATTAGCATATTCCCTCCTTATTGGCTGTGGGCGCCACCATCTTTGAGGGTGTTGCAGTCAATTAGCATATTCCCTCCTTATTGGCTATGGGCGCCACCATCTTTGAGGGCGTGGCAGTTAATTAGCATATTCCCTCCTTATTGGCTGTGGGTGCCACCATCTTTGAGGGTGTTGCATTCAATTAGCATATTCCCTCCTTTTTTTTTTTAATATGTTTTTATTGATTTTTCACAGAGAGGAAGGGAGAGGGATAGAGAGTTAGAAACATCAATGAGAGAGAAACATCAACCAGCTGCCTCCTGCACACCCCCTACTGGGGATGTGCCCACAACCAAGGTACATGCCCTTGACTGGAATCGAACCTGGGACCCTTTAGTCCGCAGACCGACGCTCTATCCACTGAGCCAAACCGGTTTCGGCTAGCATATTCCCTCCTTATTGGCTGTGGGTGCCGCAATCTTTGAGGGCGGGGCAGTCAATTAGCATATTCCCTCCTTATTGGCTGTGGGTGCCGCCATCTTTGAGGGTGGGGCAGTCAATTAGCATATTCCCTCTTTATTGGCTGTGGGCACCGCCATCTTTGAGGGTGGGGCAGTCAATTAGCATATTCCCTCTTTATTGGCTGTGGGCACCACCATCTTTGTGACAGCATGTGAGTCAATTAGCATATTCCCTCTTTATTAGATAGGATTTCTTACTAGAGGACCAGTGCACGAAATTCGTGCACGGGTAGGGTCCCCAGGCCTGGCCGGTGATCAGGGCCTATCGGGGTCTTCCGGCTGCCGGCCCGGGCCTTCCTTTTTCCATGCTGCCCCCTGGTGGTCAGCACATGTCATAGCAAGCAATCGGTCTCCGGTCAAACTCCCGTGGGGACAATTTACTTATTAGGCTTTTATATATATAGGTTTTTATTGATATCAGAGAGAGAGGGACAGACAGAGAGAGAGAAACATCCAGGATGACAGAGAATCATGGATCAGCCGCCTCCTGCAGGCCCCACACTGGGGATCGAGCCCGCAACCCGGAGATGCTCCCTTGGCCGGGAATCGAACCCGGGACCCTTTGGTCCACAGGCCGACGCTCTATCCACTGAGCCGCACCGGCCAGGGCCTCCCTGTGAGCTTTTGTCTGAAGAGTGGCTTTAAGTTTAAACGTGCCAGGGGCCCAGGTCTGCCTGACCCACCAGCCCCTCCCGTGATGAACGCTGGGTCCCCCACGGGCTCCTGCGGCTCTGGGCGTGCGCTTCCCTTCCCTGTGCCTCAGTTTCTCCGTCTGGGAAGCTCTGGCCGCCCTGAGCCTGGGAGCGGACAGCGGGGTAGCCACTGGGGGTCCCTGAGCCCCGTCTGGCGACAGCAGGGACGGGCCAGGGGACAGGAGGGCGGGTCCTTGTCATCAGGGGTCCCATTCTCCTTCCTGCTTCCTGTCTCCTCCAGGGACCTGTGAGGGGGTGGCCAGGCCCAGCCCCGTCGCCCCCCGGGCACCCCGGGCCCCGGAGAGGAAGAAGGGGAGCCCCCCCTCCCTGCTGCACATGGAGCCGCTCGGCCGCGCCGCCCGGAGCGGGAGACCCGCCAAGCTCCGGTCCCTCTCCCGGTCCCTGCTCCTCTGCCACGCCAAGGCCGGGGACGAGGGCTCCAGCCCGGACGAGCGCGCGCCGGGCGGGGGCAGAGAGGGGCTCTTCCACTCGCCCGTGCAGCTGGCAGACACCACGGAGGCCGCGGCCCTTCCGGCGGCCGGGAGCGACCGGGGCAAGGCCTGCAGGAGGCTGTTCTTCATGAAGGTAGGCTGGGCCGCGGGGCGGGGATGCTGGGGCCTGGAGGGGCTGCTTTGGGCCTGGAGGGTCTGACTGGGGCCTGGAGGGTCTGTCTGGGGCCTGGAGGGGCTGCACTGGAGCCTGGAGGGTCTGCACTGGAGCCTGGAGGGTCTGCCTGGGGCCTGGAGGGTCTGCACTGGAGCCTGGAGGGTCTGCCTGGGGCCTGGAGGGTCTGTCTGGGGCCTGGAGGGGCTGGACTGGGGTCTGGAGGGGCTGCACTGGGGCCTGGAGGGGCTGGACTGGGGTCTGGAGGGGCTGCACTGGGGTCTGGAGGTGCTGTCTGGGGCCTGAGGGTCTGTCTGGGGCCTGAGGGTCTGTCTGGGGCCTGGAGGGGCTGCACTGGGGCCTGGAGGGGCTGGACTGGGGTCTGGAGGGGCTGCACTGGGGTCTGGAGGTGCTGTCTGGGGCCTGGAGGGGCTGCACTGGGGTCTGGAGGTGCTGTCTGGGGCCTGAGGGTCTGTCTGGGGCCTGAGGGTCTGTCTGGGGCCTGGAGGGTCTGTCTGGGGCCTGGAGAGGCTGGACTGGGGCCTGGAGGGGCTGTCTGAGGCCTGGAGGGGCTTCACTGAGGCCTGGAGGGTCTGTCTGGGGCCTGGAGGGGCTGCTGGGGCCTGGAGCGTCTTCACTGGGGCCTGGAGGGTCTGTCTGGGGCCTGGAGGGTCTGTCTGGGGCCTGGAGGTGCTGTCTGGGGCCTGAGGGTCTGTCTGGGGCCTGGAGCATCTTCACTGGGGCCTGGAGGGTCTGCTCTGGGGCCTGAAGGGTCTGCTGGGGCCTGGAGCGTCTTCACTGGGGCCTGGAGGGTCTGCTCTGGGGCCTGGAGCGTCTTCACTGGGGCCTGGAGGGGCTGTCTGGGGCCTGGAGGGTCTGTCTGGGGCCTGGAGGGGCTGTACTGGGGCCTGGAGGGTCTGTCTGGGGCCTGGAGAGGCTGTCTGGGGCCTGGAGGGGCTGTCTGGGGCCTGAAGGGTCTGCTGGGGCCTGGAGCGTCTTCACTGGGGCCTGGAGGGTCTGCTCTGGGGCCTGGAGCGTCTTCACTGGGGCCTGGAGGGGCTGTCTGGGGCCTGGAGGGTCTGTCTGGGGCCTGGAGGGGCTGTACTGGGGCCTGGAGGGTCTGTCTGGGGCCTGGAGGGGCTGTCTGGGGCCTGAAGGGTCTGCTGGGGCCTGGAGCGTCTTCACTGGGGCCTGGAGGGTCTGTCTGGGGCCTGGAGGGGCTGCACTGGAGCCTGGAGGGTCTGCACTGGAGCCTGGAGGGTCTGCCTGGGGCCTGGAGGGTCTGTCTGGGGCCTGGAGGGGCTGGACTGGGGCCTGGAGGGGCTGTCTGGGGCCTGAGGGTCTGTCTGGGGCCTGGAGGGGCTGGACTGGGGCCTGGAGGGGCTGTCTGAGGCCTGGAGGGGCTTCACTGAGGCCTGGAGGGTCTGTCTGGGGCCTGGAGGGGCTGCTGGGGCCTGGAGCGTCTTCACTGGGGCCTGGAGGGTCTGTCTGGGGCCTGGAGGGTCTGTCTGGGGCCTGGAGGTGCTGTCTGGGGCCTGAGGGTCTGTCTGGGGCCTGAGGGTCTGTCTGGGGCCTGGAGGGTCTGTCTGGGGCCTGGAGGGGTTGCTGGGGCCTGGAGGGTCTGTCTGGGGCCTGGAGGGGTTGCTGGGGCCTGGAGGGGCTGTCTGGGGCCTGGAGGGTCTACACTGGGGCCTGGAGGGACATCTGACCTGAGAAGCATGGGGCTCGTGTTGTGTGTGGCGGTGCCTTTGGGCCTTCCAGACCCTGGGGATGGCGTCACACGGGATCGCCTTAAAAGCCAACTCCTGCTGGTGTTGCTGAGTGGATAGAGCATCGGCCTGCGGACCGAAAGGTCCCGGGGTCGATTCCCCGTCAGGGCACATGCCCCGGGTGTGGGCTCCATCCCCAGCAGGGGGCGTGCAGGAGGCAGCCGATCCATGATTCTCTCTCATCATGGATGTTTCTATCTCCCTCTCCCTTTCTCTCTGAAGCCAATAAAAGTATTTTAAAAAATAAAAGCCAGACTCCCTGCCTCACACAGGGAGTGACTCATCAGAACTTTGGAAGGAGGAAATACACAGAGGCCAGACTCTCTCTCTCCCTCTCTCTCTCTCTCTCTCTCTTAATATATTTGTTTGTGATGCACCACATACACAAAATGAAAGATAAAAATGCTGTGATCAATACGTGCCAAAAAAGCATTTGGGGCCCTGGCCAGTTTGGCTCAGATAGAGCGTCGGCCTGTGGACCGAAGGGTCCCGGGTTCGATTCCGGTCAAGGGCACAGGCCCAGGTTGTGGGCTCCATCCCCAGTAGGGGGCGTGCAGGAGGCAGCCGATCCAGGATTCTCTCTCATCATGGATCTCTCTCTCTCTCTCTCTCTCTCTCTCTCTCTCTCTCTCCCTTCCTCTCTGAACTCAATAAAAAAAAAATATTTTTTAAAAAGCATTTGGCAGAACCCAGCGCCATTTGGGACTTGGCATCAGGGTAGTGCTGGCCCCGCGCAATGCGTTATGGAGCCGCACCTCCCTCCGTGCTGTGTCAGGCGCGGACTCTGCAGAGGAGCCGGGCGGACAAGCATGGAAGTGATTTTCCCATGACGTCGCTCGGCCCTGGCGTCCCATCGCTTCCTCGGTGTTTGAAAACCTCGGTCAACTTTGCTCCATCACATTGCCTCTCACGGACATGGTCCCGGTGCCGCTGGCTGAGGCCGCCCGGCCTCTCACCCGGGAGGGACAGGGGCGGGGACGGGGACAGGGACGGGGCTCAGATGCAGACCTACACCCCAGGGTCTAAGTACCTGAAAGTCACAAGTGAAGGCAAAACGTGTTTAGAAATGGATTTGTCCTGGCCCTGACCGGTGTGGCTCAGTGGAGAGAGCGTCGGCCTTCGGACTGAAGGGTCCCAGGTTCGATTCCTGGTCAAGGGCATGGACCTTGGTTGCGGGCACATCCCCAGTGGGGGGTGTGCAGGAGGCAGCTGATGGATGTTTCTCTCTCATCGATGTTTCTGACTCTCTCTCCCTCTCCCTTCCTCTGTGTAAAAAAAAAATCAATAAAATATATTAAAATAAAATAAAATAAAAATGGATTTGTCCTGTCCACCCAGCCTGACAAATCACGCCTTTGCAAGGACTGGGCTGGTGGGTGCGCTTCTCGGAGTTCGGCTTGGGAATGTGGCCGCCCAGGGGCTCCCATCCTGACCACAGGACCTCCTGTGCCAGCATGTGGTCGCCAGCAGGTCTCTGACCGTCCCTCTCGCCCCCCCAGCCAGCGCCCCCGACCCCTCCTCAGCCTGGGGCTGGGCACCCCCTGGTGCGATGGCTCTGGATGGGATAGACCCCGGGGCACCCAGGCTCCTGGGATGAGTCTGTGCGCCGCCCCCCTCGTTTGTCCTCAGTTTCCCTCCTGCTCGATGGCAGGTCACCAGATCGCCAGGCGCCAAGCCCGGATGGCACAGGGGACCAGCTCGGTAAACACTGTGGCAGGAGGGGCGGTTGCTATGGAGTCGAGGAGGCCGCCCGTGGGCAGGGACGCAGCCCGAGGGGCGCGGGTCTGGAGTGGGCTCAGGGGTCTGCACCGGGCAGGGCTGGGGCACCCCCGCTGGCCGAGCCGGGCGCGTGGGGGGCCCCCGGGGCCGCCTCCCTGAAGGACTCAGATGCTTTGATCCGGGTGGGAACGGCCTCCGGGGGGGGGGGGGGGAACAGGCTCCTTCTTTTTCACAAATTCAAAATATTGGTCAGACAGCCACCCTGCGCGGCTGACTCAGCCGGGTGAGGTCAGCCCGACGGCTGTGGGTGGAGGCGGGCGGGCGGGCCTGGGAGCACACAGGCCGCTCTGTCTGCCCTGCGAGCGGCTGGGGGGGGGGGAGAGGGGGGGGCGCTGAGGGAAACCCTACCCTTTGGCCACTCGCCTCTTCCTGCCACAGGGGAGCGGCCCGGGGCCCAGAGCGGCCTGGAGGGGAGTGTGGGCTGCAGGTCTCCCACGGAGCCAGCTGTGTGCCGTGTGTGTGTGTGTATGTGTGAATGTGTGAGTGTGTGTGAGTACGTGTGTGAGTGTGTGTGTGAGTGTGTGTGTGTATGTGAATACATGTGTGTGTGTGTGTGTATGTATGTGTGTGAGTATGTGTGAGTGTGTGTGTATGTGAGTGTGTGGGTGTGTGTGAGTGCCTGTGTGCTTGTGTATGTGAGTGTGTGTGAGTATATGTGTGTGTGTATGTGTGTGTGAGAGTACATGTGGGTGTGTGTGTGTGTATGTGTGTGTGTGAGTGCGTGTGCATGTGTATGTGTATGTGTGTGTGTGTATGTGTGTGTGAGTGCCTGCGTGCGTGTGTATGTGAGTGTGTGTGAGTGTATGCGTGTGTGTGAGTACGTGTGTGAGTGCCTGCATGCATGTGTATGAGTGTGTGAGTGTGTGTGAGTGCCTGTGTGTGTATGTGAGTGTGTGTGTGTGTGTGTGCGTGTGTTCCTGCGTGCGTGTGTATGTGTGAGTACGCATGTGAGTGTATGTGTGTGTATGTGTGTGTGAGTACGTGTGTGTGTGTGTGAGTGTGTGTGTGAGTGCCTGCGTATGTGTGTGAGTGCCTGTGTGTGTGAACATGTGAGTGTGCCTGTGTGTGTGTGTGTGTGTGTGTGTGTGTGCGCGAGTGCACACGTCTGTGTGTGAGTGTGTGTGTGGGGAGGGAGAGCAGGCTGGGGTGGTCCCTGTGCAGGAAGTGGGAGTGGGGGCTGCAGGTGTGATTGCTAGAAGCAGAAAGAGAATGCCGGGGACCAGCCATACTTGTAAGAAATACCAGCCACACTTGGTTAACCGCGATTGTGCTGTTCCGATTAGAGAAGGGCCTTCTAGCCTGGCTGGGAGTTGCAGTGGCACCTGGGAGCTCACCTGGAGGTGCAGGCCCTGCACCCCACCCGGGGGCTGCCTGTTACCATGGAAACATAACAGCCTGGTTGCAGAAACCAGGGACCCCAGCCCTTTGCAAACCCCCAGCCTTTGCATACCCACAGGCCTTTGCATACCCACAGCCCTTTGCATACCCACAGGCCTTTGCATGTCACCAGCCCTTTGCATACCCACAGGCCTTTGCAAACCCCCAGCCCTTGCATACCCACAGCCCTTTGCATACCCACAGGCCTTTGCAAACCCCCAGCCTTTGCATACCCACAGGCCTTTGCATACCCACAGGCCTTTGCAAACCCCCAGCCCTTTGCATACCCACAGGCCTTTGCAAACCCCCAGCCTTTGCATACCCACAGGCCTTTGCAAACCCCCAGCCTTTGCATACCCACAGGCCTTTGCATACCCACAGGCCTTTGCAAACCCCCAGCCCATGCATACCCACAGGCCTTTGCAAACCCCCATCCCTTTGCATACCCACAGCCCTTTGCAAACCCCCAGCCTTTGCATACCCACAGCCCTTTGCAAACCCCCAGCCTTTGCATACCCACAGGCCTTTGCAAACCCCCAGCCTTTGCATACCCACAGGCCTTTGCATACCCACAGCCCTTTGCATACCCACAGCCCTTTGCAAACCCCCAGCCTTTGCATACCCACAGCCCTTTGCAAACCCCCAGCCTTTGCATACCCACAGGCCTTTGCAAACCCCCAGCCCTTTGCATACCCACAGGCCTTTGCAAACCCCCAGCCTTTGCATACCCACAGGCCTTTGCAAACCCCCAGCCCTTTGCATACCCACAGGCCTTTGCAAACACCGAGCCCTTGCATACCCACAGGCCTTTGCAAACCCCCATCCCTTTGCATTGCCCACCTGGCACCCTTTGCCTACTTCCCAGGTCATCTCTGTCCTCCTCCCCAGTGTAAGCAGCCGCCTATGGGGGGGGCAGACAGATGCTTGTGGGTGACATGCTGCTCCCCACGCTGCTGGCGGGATTGGAACCCTGTCTCTGCCGCATGGGCTCAGGGAGGGACAGGCGGCCGGACCCCTTGGTTGTCCCATTACACGATGACCACGCACACGCACTGGCCGCCCGCCCCCGCCTCCCCCGCAAACTCGCTGCCGGAGACCTTGGAGCTGGTGCCCGAAGCCGGCCCTCTGGCTCCGGGTCCAGGCAGGGCCCGCGGGTGGAAGGACCCGGAGAAGGAGGGAAGCTGGGAGAAGGAGGTGCGGCAGCCTGTGCATTCGCCTCTGGTCAGCGGCTCTGTTTCCTGGCGTCGCTGGGCTCGGCCCCTCCACCTGCTGGGCGGGAAGGGATGCTCGGCTGGCCTGGCTCTGCGGGGTGGCCATCTGCTGCTCGGGTTGCAGGGGCGGGGGCAGGGCTGCTGGGCCCCTTCCATCACTGGGAGGGGGTGTGGGGGGGAGGCGGAGCGTGGTGCACTCAGCTGCCAGCCTGCAGGCGGACCCGCCCTGCTGCGCCCTCCTCGTGGGGGCAGATGACATGGGAAGTAGGCAAAGGGTGTTTGGGCAGTTCACATGTAATGCGGGCTGGGGGTTTGCAAAGGCCTGTGGGTATGCAAGGGCTGGGGGTCTGCAAAGGCCTGTGGGTATGCAAGGGCTGGGGGTCTGCAAAGGCCTGTGGGTATGCAAAGGCTGGGGGTCTGCAAAGGCCTGTGGGTATGCAAAGGCATGTGGGTATGCAAAGGGCTGGGGGTTTGCAAAGGCCTGTGGGTGTACAAAGGCTGGGGGTTTGCAAAGGGCTGGGGGGTTGCAATTATATAATTAATGTAATTAATATTATATTAAAAAATAAAATATTTACTATTTTCTAAAATATATTTTTACTGATTTCAGAGAGGAAGGGAGAGGGAGAGAGAGAGAGAAACATCCACGATGAGAGAGAATCATGGATCGGCTGCCTCTTGCACGCCCCCTACTGGGGATGGAGCCCACAACCCGGGCATATGCCCTGACCAGGAATTGAACCCGGGACCTTTCAGTCCACAGGCCGACACTCTATCCACTGAGCCACACTGGCTGTTTTACCCCTTTTTAAAAATATATATATTTTATTGATTTTTTACCGAGAGGAAGGGAGAGGGATAGAGTTAGAAACATCGATGAGAGAGAAACATCGATCAGCTGCCTCCTGCACACCCCCCACTGGGGATGTGCCCGCAACCAAGGTACATGCCCTTGGCCGGAATCGAACCCGGGACCCTTCAGTCCACAGGCCGATATCCACTGAACCAGACCAGTTAGGGCCGTTTTACCCTTTTCATTGATGAGTAGAAGCTGTTCGTTTTAACATGGAGCTTATCAATCGTGCCCTTTAGAGTTTGTGGGCTTTATGTCTAATTAAAGTTGTTAATCCTGCCCTAGCTGGTGTGGCTCAGTGGATAGAGCGTTGACCTGTGGACTGAAGGGTCCCGGGTTCAATTCCCAGTCAAGGCACATGCCCAGGTTGTGGGCTCGATCCCTAGTAGGAGGTGTGCAAGAGGCAGCCGATCCATAATTCCCTCTCATCATGGATGTGTGTGTGTGTGTCTCTCTCTCTCCCTTCCTCTCTCTCTCTCCCCCTTATATATATATATATATATTATAAATATATATATAAAACAAAACAAAAAACACCTGAAATTTTGTTAGTGCTTTGCTGAATTTGTAGATGAATTTGGGGCAGGGTGGGGGGGGAATTGACATTCGTAAAGTATTAAGTCTGCAGTTTCATAAACAGGACGTATTTCTCCGTTATTCAGATGCAAATGCCTTTCAGTAAGTCTTGCTGTTTTCTGTGGAAGAGGCGTCTGTATCTTTCATCAGATCAGCTCCTGGGCATTCTTTATTTCCTGGTCGAATTGTAAATGTCTTATTTTTAATAATTTTATCTTTGAACTAGAGGCCCAGTGCACAAATTCGTGCACGAGTGGGGTCCCCTGGCCTGGTCAGTTATCAGGACCCATCGCCGTCTTGCCCAGTCCCGATCAGGGCCGATTGGGGACTGCTGGCCGAGGGGAGGGACCACGGAGGTTGGCTGGCCGCGGGAGGTTGGCTGTGGGAGCGCGCTGACCACCAGGGCACAGCTCCTGCATCGAATGTCTGCCCCCTGGTGGTCAGTGTGTGTCATAGGACTGGTCGTTTGGTTGTTCGGTCCCTTAGGCTTTTATATATATAGATGACTGTTTTCTGGTGTATGAAAATGCAATTTTAAAAGTTTTTAGAAATTCTTTATTTTAACCCTTTGCACTTGCTTGCTTTTTTCTCGATTCCTGCTACCGATGCTAACCGTGTTGAGTCACACTCGACATCCGAGTGCAAAAGGTTAAGCCCTAACCGGTGTGGCTCAGTGGATAGAGTGTCAGCCTGTGAAGGGTCCCAGGCTCGATTCCGGTCAAGGGCATGGACCTTGGTTGTGGGCACATCCCCAGTAGGAGGTGTGCAAGAGGCAGGCGATCGATGTTTCTCTCTCATCGATGTTTCTCACTCTCTGTCCTTCTCCCTTCCTCTCTGTAAAAAATCAATAAAATATATTTTTTAAAAATTCTTTATTTTAAGAAGAATCAGCAAAGGAAACGTGACCCATACATAGGGCACGGTAGAAAAAGATAACAGAACAATAACCTGACTTAACGTCAAAATACAGATTTTTAGAGTCCTAGATTAAACCTTCACGCAAAGATGTATTCTAGGACTCTATAAACCTCTATTTTGAAGTTAAAACAGCAGTATGATAAGACGAATACCCAAGAATGCAAGGATGGTTCGATACAGGAATGCTAGGATGGTTCAATACAGGAATTCAAGGATGGTTCTATACAGGAATGCAAGGAAGGTTCGATCTGAAGACATCTACTTCTACAACATTCACACGACGAGTGTTTCTAAGTGCCTATGACGTGCCAGAGCGATGGAACGTAGTTGGCCATCTTCTCTAAAACCTACCCCCACCCCCACTCGCCACTGATGTCCCTCACAACACTGACCATTCTCTGTAATGATCTCTCACTTTCCTCTGTTTTCTTGCCTACATTTCACTAACACGGCATTTCCCCAAGATCAGCGTCCCTGTTCGCGCTGCGTCCCCCACGGCGACCCTGACACGTGGTCGTCCCACAGTCCTTGCCCACGTCCTGCATCAGAGCCACATCCACGCAGCCTCCCTCCTCGGGGTTCCGTGTTCGTGAACGCGTGTCTGGGACTCCGTGGGCGGCGGTGCCTCTCGCTCCCTCCCTCGCGGAGCCTGTGATGAGTGGAGGCCACAGGCGGTACTGCCACGCTCGGTGTCCGCAGCTCAGTGTTCCAGGCCCAGGCGGCGGTTGGCGCTGACCCGGTGGATGAAAGATGGGGCTTGTTTTGCAGGAAGCGTCCACCGCCTCCTCCCAGGAGAAGGCCGGGAAGCCGGAGGCGCAGAGCAGCAGCTTCGCGCTCCCCAAAGCCTGTCACCGGAGGACGCGCAGCAACTCGACCAGTAAGCGCCCGCGGCCCCCGGGGTCGGGACTCGCCTCTGCTGCCTGTGGGACGTCCGTGACGGGCGCGTGGGGAGGGCGGGTGTCCCCTGGGCCTGCTGGTCTGGGAGCATTTTCACTGCGTGCGCCGCCCACCAGCGGGAGGGCCTCTGGTCTGGGGTCTGGTCAGCCCCTCTGTGGGCTCCACACGGTGAGAAGACGGGACAGAGGATGGAAAACAGGGCCCTGGAATGTGACATCCTCCTTGGTCTTAGCAAGGCCCTCTCTCTCTTCGGGCCTCTGTCACCGCATCTATAAGGGATGGGAGGGGAGAGGGATGGGAGGGAATGGGGGGAGGAGGGAGGGGAAGGAGATGGGAGGGGAGGGGATGGGAGGAGGGTGGGAGGGGAGGGTGATGGGAGGGGAGGGGCATGGGAGGGGAGAGGGATGGGAGGAGAGGGGAGGGAAGGGGGTGGGAGGGAGAGGGATGGAGGGAATGGGGGGAGGAGGGATGGGAAGGGAGAGGGATGGGAGGGGAGAGGGATGGAGGGAATGGGGGGAGGAGGGAGGGGAAGGAGGTGGGAGGAGGGAGGGATGGGAGGGGAGAGGGATGGGAGAGGAGAGGGATGAGATGGGAGGGGGATGGGAGGGGAGAGGGATGGGAGAGGAGAGGGATGAGATGGGAGGGGGATGGGAGGGGAGAGGGATGGGAGGGATGGGGAATGTGAGGAGAGGATGATGGGAGAGGAGAAGGATGGGAGGGGAGGGGAGAGGGAGGGGAGGGGGGTGGGAGGGGAGGGAGGCTGGCCTTGTTAGTCCCTTCCTGGGAGGCGCTGAGTCTCCGCTGGGCCAGTCGGTTGGACGGTTGATTGGTTGTTGTTGCACCAGTGTGTGCATGTGTGCACTTTCGTGTGTGTGCATGTCTGTTGTGCGGGAACATGTGTGTGCCTTCATGTGTGTGCATGTGTGCTGTGTGTGTATGCGTGTTATGCGTGTGCCTGTGTGTGTGCAGGGGGCAGTCGGGTCCTCTCGGGAGGGGGATGCTGCCTGCCTGTCCCCTCTGGCTCTGCCGTCCTGGGCACGGTTTCCCTTGCTCCGTCTCCTCCGTGGGGATTGCACACCCCCGACAGCAGGGGCTGCGTGTGGCTCCCTGAGCCCCGCACACACTTGTCCTGCTGGGAGCTGAGGGGACACGAGGTGGGGGTGCCTGAGGGAGGGGACCCCCGCCTGCTGCTCCTCTGTGTCCCCGTTGCCTGGGCACTGGGTGCCGCGTGTCCACGCTCACGCGAGCTCAGGAGGCCTGCGCACTGGGCGCCGTGGAACCCTGTTCTCCCCGGGAACCACACGCTCTCTCCTCCCCCTCCCCTGCCCAGGTGTCAACCCCTACTGCGCGGCAGACACGGATCTCCCAGGGGCTGGGACCACGGCCGCCTCCACGGACCCCACGGACCGGCTGTCCTTCTCGCTCTGCAGCGGCAGGAAGGCGCTGTCCCAGCAGCTGGACGGCCCCGTGGGCAGGGCCGGGGTGAGGCTGCGGGGCCGGGAGGGGGGACGGGGGCCCACTCAGGGGGGCTGAGGAGGACGTGGGGTGGTTTCAGTCCACAGCACTGCAGGGGAGGCCACCTGCGGGCCTGGCCACCGCGGGGCGAAGGCCCACATCAGGACGGTCACCCACTGAGCCCCGAAGTGCTAGGGTCCTGGTCACCCCCAAACCAGGCTGTGTGGACCCTGTGCCTCCGGCCCAGTGACCCTGGGGGTGGCAGGTCACACGGCTGTCGGACAGCGGGGACTGGACGCTGGCTCCTCAGGACTGACGTCACACACATCGCCTCTAATTCTTTATTGTTTATTTTTTTAAATATATTTTATTGATTTTTTTTAGAGAGGAAGGGAGAGGGATAGAGAGTCAGAAACATTGATGAGAGAGAAACATCGATCAGCTGCCTCCTGCACAACCCCACCTGGGGATGTGCCCGCAACCAAGGTACATGCCCTTGACCGGAATCGAACCCGGGACCCTTCAGTCCGCAGGCCGGCGCTCTATCCACTGAGCCAAACCGGTTTTGGCTGCCTCTAATTCTTAAACGTGGGAAGGCACTCCTATCAGAACCGGGAGGACCGGAAGCCCGGCCAGGCTGAGCCCATACATCCCGAGCCCTAAGCGGCCACAATCTGAGCTCAGCCCGTGCGGCTCCCCATTCATGCCCTCCCGCTGCGGGCATCAGCTGCAGAGGGGGCGCCCAGCAGACCGGAAGCCGGTGTCCCCCCAGGTCACCGCAGCAGCTGCCCTCCATCCCGGCTCCCTAAGCCCCTAGGCCCTGCCCAGCTCAGGGCTCCCACTGCCGCTCGTGGTCACGCAGCGCCCCCTGGTGGCCACGCATGTACCTCCCTCTGGACACCCCACCTTCAGAGGCCTCCTCCCTGCTGAAGGCTCCTGAACCCCCCAGGGCCTGGCACCGGCACCAGGGCTCCCCAGCGAGTCTCGGGGTGCCCCCCTCTCTGCCAGCGTCCTGTCCCCCAGACCAGGAGCTCCCCCAGCCTGGCCGGAGGCAGGGGTGTTTGTCCCCGACGGCTCGGCAGGTGCTTCCTTGAATGACCATCTTTTCTTTTCTTTTTTTCTTTTCTTTTCTTTTCTTTTCTTTTCTTTTCTTTTCTTTTCTTTTCTTTTCTTTACTTTTCTTTTCTTTCTTTTCTTCTCTTCTTTCTCTCTCTCTCTTCTCTTTTTTTTTTTAAATATATTTTATTGATTTGTTTACAGAGAGGAAGGGAGAGGGATAGAGAGTTAAAAACATCGATGAGAGAGAAACATCGATCAGCTGCCTCCTGCACACCCCCCACTGGGGATGTGCCCGCAACCAAGGTGCATGCCCTTGACCGGAATCGAACCTGGGACCCTTCAGTCTGCAGACCGACGCTCTATCCACTGAGCCACACCGGTTAGGGCTTTTCTTTTCTTTTTTATATTTTTATTGATGCCAGAGAGGAAGGGAGAGGGGATAGAGAGATAGAAACATCCATGATGGGAGAGAACCATTCATCGGCTGCCTCCTGCACGCCCCACACTGGGGATCGAGCCTGCAACCCGGGCCTGTGCCCTTGACCGGGAATGGAACCTGGGACCCTTCAGTCCGCAGGCCGACGCTCTGTCCACTGAGCCACACTGGCCAGGGCAAATGACCACGTTTCCTATTGCAAATGGGAAGCCTGGGGAGCCCGGGGCTTGACATGCTGGCTTCCCAAGTGCAGAGGACCTCACAGGCGGGGAAACCGAGGCACGGAGGGTCCGCCCCTCCCCCAGGTCGCCAGGTGACCGGGGCCAGGTCCAGGGCCAAGCGCAGTCTGTGGGCGCCGAGTCCCAGGGGGCCCCCACGCCCGGGGCCCTCGCCCAGCAGCTCTGGGTGCCCGAGCGAGAGAGGCAGCTGCTCGCTGCTCCTGGGCACGCGGCTCACGCCTGTCCGTCTCCCCGAACCTACGTTCTACACCAAGCGTGTCACACTCAGAGGCGAACCCGGGCCGGATAAACAAGGTTTGCGTGGATGTGGCCGCAAAAGAACAAAAGCTCCCATTCTCATAGACACATAGGTTTGTTTCGATGGGGACGTGCCGACGACAAAGGGCTGAGATAAACGAGTCATCGTTCACATAAAGTAATAGAGCTTTTTCATAAAAATCAGTATTTTTTTCTTGAACATTGACTCATCAGACCCTGAGTCACTGCACAGATGAATAAGTGTCACGCAAACAAGCCCATTTTTCCCGTTCTCCGAAAGCGAGGTATTTCCTGTTGCGCACACCAAGCCGGTCAGTCCAAGACGAAGGACGTGGCCATCGGCTGCTAGAACGTTCGCTGCCGGCGTCAGTGGGGAGAGATGGTGCGCCTGCGCGTCAGGCGCGTGAGGGACGTGAATGCAACTCGATGGCAGTCATCAGTCATTAGCGAATGGTGTAGCTCGTTATTAATAACCCTACATAATGCCCTAACCGGTGTGGCTCAGCGGATAGAGCGTCGGCCTGCGGACTGAAGGGTCCCAGGTTCGATTCCGGTCAAGGGCATGTACCTTGGTGGCAGGCACATCCCCCATAGGGGGTGTGCAGGAGGCAGCTGATTGATGTTTCTCTCTCCTTGATGATTCTGACTCTCTATCTCTCTCCCTTCCTCTCTGTAAAAAATCAATAAAATATATATTTTAAAGAAAGAAAGAAAGAAAGAAAGAAAGAAGAAATTTTACATAATAAAAGCCTAATATGCAAATCCACTGAATGGCTGGAACGCTATGATGTGCACTGAACACCAGGGGGGCAGACGCTCAATGCAGGAGCTGCCCCAGCTCGCAGGCCCCAGCCTGCCCCCGCCCCCCCATCACCCCGCAGGTCACCCCACATTTCGGCCCTGATTGCTGGCCAGGCCTAGGGACCCTTCCTGTGTACGAATTTTGTGCACCCGGCCTCTAGTTATGTACAACAGGATAGTGTAAAAACTAAGTTACAAAACTTTTATTAAAATGTTTCTTACAGCCAAAACCAGTTTGGCTTAGTGGATAGAGCGTCGGCCTGTGGACTCAAGGGTCCCAGGTTCGATTCCGGTCAAGGGCATGTACCTTGGTTGCGGGCACATCCCCAGTGGGGGATGTGCAAGAGGCAGCTGATGGATGTTTCTCTCTCATCGATGTTTCTAACTCTCTAACCCTCTCTCTTCCTCTCTGTAAAAAATCATATTTTAAAAAATGTTTCTTACATACCGTTATACTGGCTGGGCTGCAAAAATATCCCTTGCGGGCCACGAGTGTGACATGCTTGCTGTACACGTTCAGGCTCGGCACCTGCCCCCGCCCACCCCCGTGGCCTGGTGCAAAGAGGGGCCTCAGTTAATTGCCCCCAATTCTGTGGAGGGCCCTCCCGGCAGCTGGCTCTCCAGCTCGAGACGTTGGTTAAAGGGCTCACGTCCCGGTCAGTGTGGCTGTGCCGGTTCCTGGCCCTGCCACCTGGACGGCCCCACTGCGCGCCTGGGGCGGGTCTGCAGGGAGGCGGCTCTGCGAGACGGGGTCCTCTCCTCGCTGGGACCTGCCCCTCCCCGCGGCGGGTGTGTCCTTGTCCGTGGCCTCAACTCCCACCCGGTCCTCCCTGCAGGGCGCGTGCAGGCCCACGCGGTCACTGAGCACAGCGCAGCTGGCGCCGCCCTCAGGGGGTGCCCAGGCGTCCGTCATCTCCAGCGTGGTGCTGATGAAGGGCCAGGCCAAGGTGAGTGGGACCTGGCCAGGGAGCTTCTGGGAGACGCCAGGCTCTGAGCAGCTGTGTGTCAAAGGCAGGATGACACAGGGAGGGTGATCCTGGCAGGGGCGGGGCCACACATCCCAGGTTCTGTCACTGTCCCTCCTTCCTTCTGGGTCCCGGGAGCTCAGGGAAAGAAGAGATGGCAGGGGTGATGGTGGCAGGGAGCTCAGGGAGAGAAGAGATGGCAGGGTGAGGAATGAGCTCAGGGAGGGAAGAGATGGCAGGGGTGAGGGATGAGCTCAGGGAGGGAAAAGATGGCAGGGGTGATGGTGGCAGGGAGCTCAGGGAGGGAAGAAATGGCAGGGGGCAGGGGTGAGGGATGAGCTCAGGGAGGGAAGAAATGGCAAGGGTGAGGGATGAGCTCAGGGAAGGAAGAGATGGTGGGGGTGAGGGATGAACTCAGGGAGGGAAGAAATGGCAGGGGGCAGGGGTGAGGGATGAGCTCAGGGAGGAAAGAGATGGCGGGGGTGAGGGATGAGCTCAGGGAGGGAAGAGAGGGCAGGGGTGAGGGATGAGCTCAGGGAGGGAAGAGATGGCAGGGGTGAGGGATGAGCTCAGGGAGGGAAGAGAGGGCAGGAGTGAGGGATGAGCTCAGGGAGGGAAGAGATGGCAGGGGTGAGGGATGAGCTCAGGGAGGGAAGAGATGGCAGGGGTGAGGGATGAGCTCAGGGAGCGAAGAGACGGCAGGGGTGAGGGATGAGCTCAGGGAGGGAAGAGACAGCAGGGGTGAGGGATGAGCTCAAGGAGGGAAGAGACGGCAGGGGTGAGGGATGAGTGGTATTGCCCCTCCCATCACAGGGTAACTGTCTCCAGGCCTGGGGTGTATCCCAGCAGCCCACTTTTGGGGTGGTAAATCCTTGCTTGTCCCCCCTGGAATTTAGGTAGAAGCATGTTAAAGAGAGTTCACTTTTAAATCATTGGCCGTGGCCAAATGCACGCAGAATGGAAAGGGCACCGGGACTCGTGCAGGCGACCAAGGATGGCAGGCTTTACGTTGACGGGCATGAGTCAGCACATGTGTGGGCACCTGTGTCCTGGGCAGACAGAGGGCCCAGAGTCCAGAGCAGGTATTGGGTCAGAAACAGCGGCCTCCCATCCACCTGTTGCTGCCCATGGGCACCAGGCCCGGTCACGCACAGGGTGCCCCACGTGAGTGAGGCCAGCCCATGGCCTTGTTGTGGGAGGCCCCAGTTCAGGGGCAGGAGGCAGCTCAGGCTGCATGAGGGCCTGGGCCAGAGGGTGGGTTCCCGGGGAAGGCAGCCAAGATTCCCGCTGCCGGAGGGGGAGCTCTGGTTGTTGGCAGGCATCTTGCTACTATGGAAACACTGTGCGAGGGGTGATGTCGCACCACTTTGCAGGAGGAGAAGGTGAGGTCAGAGGCAGGGAGTCGATGCAGGGCCTCCATGTGCAGACTCTGCAGGGGCCACAGCCTGTTGGCCTCAGGGTCACAGGTCTCCATTCTGCTGTGGCGTCCAGAGCTCCCTCCCTGAGCTCATCCCTCACCCCTGCCATCTCTTCCCTCCCTGAGCTCATCCCTCACCCCCGCCGTCTCTTCCCTCCCTGAGCTCATCCCTCACCCCTGCCATCTTGTCCCTCCCTGAGCTCATCCCTCACCCCTGCCCTCTCTTCCCTCCCTGAGCTCATCCCTCACCCCCGCCGTCTCTTCCCTCCCTGAGCTCATCCCTCACCCCTGCCGTCTCTTCCCTCCCTGAGCTTATCTCTCACCTCTGCTGTCTCTTCCCTCCCTGAGCTCATCCCTCACCCCTGCCATCTTGTCCCTCCCTGAGCTCATCCCTCACCCCTGTCATCTCTTCCCTCCCCGAGCTCATCCCTCACCTCTGCTGTCTCTTCCCTCCCTGAGCTCATCCCTCACCTCTGCTGTCTCTTCCCTCCCTGAGCTCATCCCTCACCTCTGCTGTCTCTTCCCTCCCTGAGCTCATCCCTCACCCCTGCCCTCTCTTCCCTCCCTGAGCTCATCCCTCACCCCTGCCATCTCTTCCCTCCCCGAGCTCATCCCTCACCCCTGCCATCTCTTCCCTCCCTGAGCTCATCCCTCACCCCTGCCGCCTCTTCCCTCCCTGAGCTCATCCCTCACCCCTGCCGCCTCTTCCCTCCCTGGGGCCGCCCAGTGAGCGGGACCCCAGGGCCCTCTGACGGCCGCTCTTCCCCCAGGGCCTGGGCTTCAGCATAGTGGGGGGCAAAGACAGCATTTACGGTCCCATCGGCATCTACGTCAAAACCATCTTCGAGGGGGGAGCGGCGGCAGCCGACGGCCGGCTCCAGGAAGGTACGTGTCCAGCCCTTCCCTGGATCCCCCGCCGTGGAGGTGCTGGGTGGCGTGGACCCCAGGCCTGGGGCTCCGGGGCCTGCACACTCCGTCCAGCTGGGCCAGAGACCGAGCGAGTCCCCCTCATTCTCACGCCGCCTTCGTTCGAGGTCCCTCTCCCTTCCTGGCACCCACTGGCCTCCCTTCCCTTCCCTGTCCCTGCCCCTCCCTCATACCCACTGGGATGGCACTGGGCGGGGCCCTGGCCCTGACCCTGGCAGGTCTGCCCCGGGCCGGCTGGCAGTGTGCGAGCCCTGGACTTTGTGCAGGAAAGATTTCACCGGCGAGTCCTATGCGGTGACTATGAGGGAACGTTCTTTAGAGCTGGGACAGCGAGACAAGGACGGGCCAGGCTAGAGGAAGCCACGGGAGCACCTAGGGGGTGGGGAGGGAGGTGACAGGGACCAGGCCAGGCCACATGCGCCTGGCTAGACCAGAGGTGCCAGGGGGCTTGTCACACTGTCCCCCACAGATTCCTGAGGTGGGGCGGGAAAGGACAGATCCAGAATGAGAATCTGTTCGGTGCAATCGCTGGGTAGGGGCCGGGTCTCAGGGTCCCTGCCCGGGCAGCCCTCTGCCAGCCCCCATTTCTCCCGTCCCCACAGGCGACGAGATTCTGGAGCTCAACGGTGAGTCCATGGCCGGGCTGACACACCAGGACGCCCTGCAGAAGTTCAAGGTGATCGGCTGTGCCCAGGAGACACCCCGCACGGGCTTTGGGCAAAGGGGGCCATGCTCAGCACCCCCTGCCTCGCTCACACCCGCATTCACACCCGGGTCTCCTGGGCGGCCGCGAGGCTGGGGGGCCATGGGACGGGGCCCTGGCTCAGGGCGGTGGTGGTGGGTCGGGAGGGTCCCGGGGAGACCTCAGCCACTGCAGGTTGGCCGATGGTTTACACATTCTGTGTTCATGTTGATGTCGTTACAAATGTGCTTCGGTTTTTTTTAAGGCAGTTACCAAAGGCATTTTTTTTTTTCAAATGTTTTTAATGATTTGAGGGAGAGAGAGAGAGGGGAAGGAAGAGGGATAGAGATAGAAACATCGAGGGGAGAGAAACTGCCTCCTGCACGCCCCCCACTGGGGATCGAGACCGCAACCCGGGCATGTGCCCTTGACCGGGAATAGAACCGTGACCTCTTGGTTCATAGGTCAGAGCTCAACCACTGAGCCAGTCAGGCTGAAGGTATTTTATTTGAAATATATTTTTATTGAATTCTGAGAGGAAGGGAGAGGGAGAGAGAGAGAGAAACATCCGTGCTGAGAGAGAATCACAGATCGGCTGCCTCCTGCACGCCCCCTACTGGGGATGGAGCCAGCAACCCAGGCGTGTGCCCTGACTGGGAATAGAGCCGTGACCTCCTGGTTCATAGGTTGACGCTCAACCACTGAGCCATGCCGTCCGGGCCGAAAGATATTTTTGCCTTAATAGGTTTGGCTCAGTGGATAGAGCGTCGGCCTGCGGACTGAAGGGTCCCGGGTTCGATTCCGGTCAAGGGCATGTACCTTGGTTGCGGGCACATCCCCAGTGGGGGGCGTGCAGGAGGCAGCTGATCGATGTTTCTAACTCTCTCATCTCCCTTCCTCTCTGTAAAAAAATCAATAAAATGCATTAAAAACATTAAAATCTTTAGAAAAGGTATTTTTGAGTCTCCATGTAGTTTAATAGTTCCAGACTCTAGTCTTTGTATGCCGTGGTCGGCAAACCGCGGCTCGCGAGCCACATGCGGCTCTTTGGCCCCTTGAGTGTGGCTCTTCCACAAAACACCACGGCCTGGGCGAGTCTATTTGGAAGAAGTGGCGTTAGAAGAAGTTTAAGTTTAAAAAATGTGGCTCTCCAAAGAAATTTCAATCGTTGTCCTGTTGATATGTGGCTCTGTGGACTCACGAGTCTGCCGACCACTGTTTGTATGTGCCACGTCTATGTCCTACGGGTAACACGTGCTACCTGTGTGCATACATACGTTCACACACACGCACGCACACATACACACACACGCACACACACGCACACACACACGCACACGCACACGCGTGCCCTCGCCCGCAGCCAGCCCGGTCGCTGCGCCCTCTCTCCCTGCAGCACGCCAAGAAGGGGCTGCTCAGCCTCACGGTGCGCACCCGCCTGCCGGCGCCCCCCGCCCCGGGCAGCCGCCTGTCGCCCCCGCTGGGCCGCTCGCTGAGCTCCGGCACCTGCGCCCCCCGGGCCGGCAGCGCCTTCCTCCTGGACACCCCGGAGGCTCCCGCGGGCACCGCCAGGCCCAGCTACAGGGTGCTGGTGGAGGTCTCGCTGCAGAAAGGTACAGGCTCCCCCCCCCGCACCCCCCAGGGCTGTCCCTGCCCTCCTGCCCAGGCCTCCCACCCAGGTCACCCCAGACTTTCCGTGCATGGAGTCGGTCCCTCGTCAGGGCGGATCCTGCAGAGCAGACAGGTCCTGGGGACAGCCCCCCCCCCCAGTCCATGTCCTGAGGCCCGGCCAGAGCTCAGGGACAGAGCAGACACCAACCCCTTCCTCCATCCCCCCTCCTCCTTCCCTCCCTTCTCCTCCTCCCTCCTCCCTCCATCCCTCCCCCTCCTCCATCCCTCCTCCCTCCTCCTCCTCCTCCTCCTCCCTCCATCCCTCTTCCACCTCCCTCCCTTCCCTCCTCCTCCTCCCTCCCTCCCCCTCCACTCCCTCCCTCCTCCTCCTCCTCCCTCCATCCCTCCTCCACCTCCCTCCCTCCCTCTCTCCCTCCATCCCTCTTCCACCTCCCTCCCTCCTTCTTCTCCCTCCATCCCTCTTCCACCTCCTCCCTCCTCCCTCCTCCCTCCTCCTCCTCCTCCCTCCATCCCTCTTCCACCTACCTCCCTCCCTCCTCCTCCTCCCTCCATCCCTCTTCCACCTCCCTCCCTCCCTCCTCCTCCTCCCTCCATCCCTCTTCCACCTCCCTCCCTCCTTCTTCTCCCTCCATCCCTCTTCCACCTCCCTCCCTCCTCCTCCTCCCTCCATCCCTCTTCCACCTCCTTCCCTCCCTCCTCCTCCTCCCTCCATCCCTCTTCCACCTCCCTCCCTCTCTCCGCCTCCTCCCTCCATCCCTCTTCCACCTCCCTCCCTCCCTCCTCCTCCTCCCTCCATCCCCCCTCCACCTCCCTCCCTCCTCCTTCCTCCATCACCCTTCCACCTCCCTCCCTCCCTCCTCCTCCTCCCTCCATCCCTCTTCCACCTCCCTCCCTCCTCCTCCTCCCTCCATCCCTCTTCCACCTCCCTCCCTCCTTCTTCTCCCTCCATCCCTCTTCCACCTCCCTCCCTCCTCCTTCTCCCTCCATCCCTCTTCCACCTCCCTCCCTCTCTCCGCCTCCTCCCTCCATCCCTCTTCCACCTCCCTCCCTCTCCTCCGCCACCTCCCTCCATCCCTCTTCCACCTCCCTCCCTCCTCCTTCTCCCTCCATCCCTCTTCCACCTCCCTCCCTCTCTCCGCCTCCTCCCTCCATCCCTCTTCCACCTCCCTCCCTCTCCTCCTCTTCCTCCCTCCATCCCTCTTCCACCTCCCTCCCTCTCCTCCTCCTCCTCCCTCCATTCCTCTTCCACCTCCCTCCCTCCTTCTTCTCCCTCCATCCCTCTTCCACCTCCCTCCCTCCCTCCTCCTCCTCCCTCCATCCCTCTTCCACCTCCCTCCCTCCTCCCTCTCCCTCCATCCCTCTTCCACCTCCCTCCCTCTCTCCGCCTCCTCCCTCCATCCCTCTTCCACCTCCCTCCCTCTCCTCCTCCCTCCATCCCTCTTCCACCTCCCTCCCTCCCTCCTCCTCCTCCCTCCATCCCTCTTCCACCTCCTTCCCTCCCTCCTCCTCCCTCCATCCCTCTTCCACCTCCCTCCCTCTCCTCCTCCTCCCTCCATCCCTCTTCCACCTCCATCCCTCCTCCTTCTCCCTCCATCCCTCTTCCACCTCCCTCCCTCTCTCCGCCTCCTCCCTCCATCCCTCTTCCACCTCCCTCCCTCCTCCTTCTCCCTCCATCCCTCTTCCACCTCCCTCTCTCTCTCTCTCCGCCTCCTCCCTCCATCCCTCTTCCACCTCCCTCCCTCTCATCCTCCTCCCTCCATCCCTCTTCCACCTCCCTCCCTCTCCTCCTCCTCCCTCCATCCCTCTTCCACCTCCCTCCTCCTCCTCCTCCCTCCATCCCTCTTCCACCTCCCTCCCTCTCCTCCTCCTCCCTCCATCCCTCTTCCACCTCCCTCCCTCCCTCCTCCTCCTCCCTCCATCCCTCTTCCACCTCCCTCCATCCCTCCTCCTCCTCCCTCCATCCCTCTTCCACCTCCCTCCCTCCCTCCTCCTCCTCCCTCCATCCCTCTTCCACCTCCCTCCCTCCCTCCTCCTTCTCCCTCCATCCCTCTTCCACCTCCCTCCCTCCCTCCTCCTTCCTCCATCACCCTTCCACCTCCCTCCCTCCCTCCTCCTCCTCCTTCCATTCCTCTTCCACCTCCCTCCTCCCTCCTCCTCCTCCCTCCATCGCTCTTCCACCTCCCTCCCTCCCTCCTCCTCCTCCCTCCATCCCTCTTCCACCTCCCTCCCTCCTCCTTCTCCCTCCATCCCTCTTCCACCTCCCTCCCTCTCTCCGCCTCCTCCCTCCATCCCTCTTCCACCTCCCTCCCTCTCCTCCACCTCCTCCCTCCATCCCTCTTCCACCTCCCTCCCTCCTCCTTCTCCCTCCATCCCTCTTCCACCTCCCTCCCTCTCTCCGCCTCCTCCCTCCATCCCTCTTCCACCTCCCTCCCTCTCCTCCTCCTCCTCCCTCCATCCCTCTTCCACCTCCTCCCTCTCCTCCTCTTCCTCCCTCCTTCCCTCTTCCACCTCCCTCCCTCTCCTCCTCCTCCTCCCACCATCCCTCTTCCACCTCCCTCCCTCCTTCTTCTCCCTCCATCCCTCTTCCACCTCCCTCCCTCCCTCCTCCTCCTCCCTCCATCCCTCTTCCACCTCCCTCCCTCCTCCTTCTCCCTCCATCCCTCTTCCACCTCCCTCCCTCTCTCCGCCTCCTCCCTCCATCCCTCTTCCACCTCCCTCCCTCCTCCTTCTCCCTCCATCCCTCTTCCACCTCCCTCCCTCTCTCCGCCTCCTCCCTCCATTCCTCTTCCACCTCCCTCCCTCTCTCCGCCTCCTCCCTCCATTCCTCTTCCACCTCCCTCCCTCTCCTCCTCCTCCCTCCATCCCTCTTCCACCTCCCTCCCTCCCTCCTCCTCCTCCCTCCATCCCTCTTCCACCTCCCTCCCTCTCCTCCTCCTCCCTCCATCCCTCTTCCACCTCCCTCCCTCTCCTCCTCCTCCTCCCTCCATCCCTCTTCCACCTCCCTCCCTCCTCCTTCTCCCTCCATCCCTCTTCCACCTCCCTCCCTCTCTCCGCCTCCTCCCTCCATCCCTCTTCCACCTCCCTCCCTCCTCCTTCTCCCTCCATCCCTCTTCCACCTCCCTCCCTCTCTCCGCCTCCTCCCTCCATTCCTCTTCCACCTCCCTCCCTCTCCTCCTCCTCCCTCCATCCCTCTTCCACCTCCCTCCCTCCCTCCTCCTCCTCCCTCCATCCCTCTTCCACCTCCCTCCCTCTCCTCCTCCTCCCTCCATCCCTCTTCCACCTCCCTCCCTCTCCTCCTCCTCCTCCCTCCATCCCTCTTTCACCTCCCTCCCTCTCCTCCTCCTCCTCCCTCCATCCCTCTTCCACTTCCCTCCCTCCTCCTTCTCCCTCCATCCCTCTTCCACCTCCCTCCCTCTCTCCGCCTCCTCCCTCCATCCCTCTTCCACCTCCCTCCCTCCTCCTTCTCCCTCCATCCCTCTTCCACCTCCCTCCCTCTCTCCGCCTCCTCCCTCCATCCCTCTTCCACCTCCCTCCCTCTCCTCCTCCTCCCTCCATCCTCTTCCACCTCCCTCCCTCCTCCTCCTCCCTCCATCCCTCTTCCACCTCCCTCCCTCCTCCTCCTCCCTCCATCCCTCTTCCACCTCCCTCCCTCCTTCTTCTCCCTCCATCCCTCTTCCACCTCCCTCCCTCTCTCCGCCTCCTCCCTCCATCCCTCTTCCACCTCCCTCCCTCTCCTTCTTCTCCCTCCATCCCTCTTCCACCTCCCTCCCTCCTCCTCCTCCCTCCATCCCTCTTCCACCTCCCTCCCTCCCTCCTCCTCCTCCCTCCATCCCTCTTCCACCTCCCTCCCTCCCTCCTCCTCCTCCCTCCATCCCTCTTCCACCTCCCTCCCTCCTCCTCCTCCCTCCATCCCCCTTCCACCTCCCTCCCTCCCTCCTCCTCCTCCCTCCATCCCTCTTCCACCTCCCTCCCTCTCCTCCTCCTCCCTCCATCCCTCTTCCACCTCCCTCCTCCTCCTCCCTCCATCCCTCTTCCACCTCCCTCCCTCCCTCCTCCTCCTCCCTCCATCCCTCTTCCACCTCCCTCCCTCCTCCTCCTCCCTCCATCCCTCTTCCACCTCCCTCCCTCTCCTCCTCCTCCCTCCATCCCTCTTCCACCTCCCTCCCTCCCTCCTCCTCCTCCCTCCATCCCTCTTCCACCTCCCTCCCTCCCTCCATTCTCCTTCCTCTCCCTCCCTCCCTCCCCCTCCCTCTTTCTTCCCTCCCTCCTCCCTCCCTCCCCCTCCCTCTTCCCCCTCCCTCCCTGTCTTTCCCACTTGCGCTCAGCACCCTCCTGCCTGGGGCCGCTGCTGCCCGCCCTGGAGCAGTGCCCACCCAGGGGAGGTCCCGGGAGCAGGAGGGTCAGGGCACAGCGACAGGCGAGGGTGCGCGGGCCCCGGGAGAGCCGTCACCCCCGTGTGCCCGCAGAGGCCGGCGTGGGCCTGGGCATCGGGCTGTGCAGCGTCCCCCACCTGCAGTGCCTGTCGGGCGTCTTCGTGCACACGCTGTCCCCCGGATCCGTGGCGCACCTGGACGGCCGGCTCCGGTAGGTGCGCAGCTCAGGGCCGGAACAGAAGGGGTCCCACGGGCTGGCGGGGGGCGGGGGGCTGTGCTCAGAAGGATCCAGAGGCGGCGTGGCGATCACAGGGGAGGTGGTTAGAGGCGCAGAGCCGCAGCCCTGCCCAGCCCTGCTGACTCAGGCTGCCCTGGCCAAGGCCTGAGAGAACAGCCAGGCAGAGGAGGAGCAGGAGGAGGAGGAGGAGGAGGAGGAGGAGGAGGGGAGAAAGAGGAGAAAGGGCGGGGGGAGGAGGACAAAAGGGAGGAGGAGGGGGAGGAGGAGGAGGTAGAGGAGGAAGGAGGAGGAGGGGAGGAAGAGGAGAAAGGGCAGGGGGAGGAGGACAAGAGGGAGGAGGAGGAGGAGGAGGAGGAGGTAGAGGAGGAAGGAGGAGGGGAGGAAGAGGAGAAAGGGCGGGGGGAGGAGGAGGAGAGGGAGGAGGAGGAGAAGGAGGAGGAGGAGGAGGAGGGGGAGGAGGAGGAGGTTGTGGAGGAGGAAGGGGAGTGGAGGAGGGGGAAGGATGAGGAGAAGGAGGGGGGAGGAGGAGGAGGAGGAGGAGGAGGAGGAGGAAGAGGAAGAGGTAGAGGAGGAAGGAGGAGGAGGGGAAGAAGAGGAGAAATGGCGGGGGGAGGAGGAGGAGGAGGGGCAGGGGAGGATGAGAAGGGGCAGGGGAGGAGGAGGAGGGAGGAGGAGAAGGAAGAGGAGGAAGAGGAGGAGATGAGGAGGAGGAGGAGGGAGGATCCACTGACTCAGATCCCCCTGCCAGGGGCCCCTCCCTGTGCATGGCCGGGGCACGGGGTGCTGGGCCCCCAGCCCCTCCCTCTGCATGGCCGGGGTGCAGGACGCTGCCAGCATCTCCCCCCACCCCCTGCCCCGCTGCTATGGGCACTGCCATCTTTGTCGCAGAGTGATGGTTAATTTGCATATTACTCTTTTATTAGATAGGATTGGGGTGACACTCGTTAATACAATAATACAGGTGTCAGGTGTACAAGTCTGTGATACCTCATCTCTATATTGTGTTGTGTGTTCACCGCCCCAAGTCAGGTCTCCTTCCTCCCCCCTTTACCCGCTTCTACCTCCCCCACCCCTTCCCCTCTGGGCATCACCACGCTGCAGTCTGTGTTTGTGAGGGTTTGTTTGTTTGCTTGTTTTTAATATTTTACTGAGTTTAGAGAGGAAGGGAGAGGGAGAGAGAGAGAGAGAAACATCCATGATGAGAGGGAATCATGGATCGGCTGCCTCCTGCACGCCCCGCACTGGGGATCGAGCCCACAACCCAAGCATGTGCCCTTGACCAGAATGGAACCTGGGACCCTTCAGTCCGAGCGCTTGTGCTCTATCTATTGAGCCACACCGGCTCGGGCTGTTTGTTTGTTTTTTGATTAATCCCTTCACCTTTTTCATCCCGTCCTGCAACCCCTCCCCTCTGACAGCTGCCAGTCTGTTCCCTGTCTCTATGAGTCTGTTTCTGGGTGTGTTTTTTTGCTAGTTTATTTAGATTCCACATAGGCGTGAAATCACGAGGCCCTTGTCTTTCTCCAACCGGCTGATTTCACTTAACATAACACTCTCCAGGCCCCTCCCTGCTGTCGAAAAAAGTAAGATCTCATCCTTTTTCACAGCTGCATAGTATTCCATGGGGTCGATGTCCCACGGCGTTTTTATCCACTCGACTACTGACGGGCACGTGGGCTGCTTCCAGATCTCAGCTATCCTATCTAATAAAAGAGTAATATGCAAATTGACCGTCACTCCAACACACAAGATGGCTGCCCCCATGTGGACACAAGATGGCCATTACAAGATGGCCGGCAGGGGAGGGCAGTTAGGGGTGGCCAGGCCAGCAAGGGAGGGCAGTTAGGGGTGACCAGGCCAGCAGGGGAGGACAGTTAAGGGGCAATCAGGCCAGCAGGGGAGCAGTTAGGTGTCGATCAGGCTAGCAGGAGAGTGGTTAGGGGGTGATCAGGCTGGCAGGCAGAAGCAGTTAGGGGCAATCAGGCAGGCAGGTAGGCAAGTGTTTAGGAGCCAGCAGTCCTGGATTGTGAGAGGCATGTCCGACTGCCCATTTAGGCAGTCAGATATCCCTCGAGGGGTCCCAGATTGGAGAAGATGCAGGGTGGGCTGAGGGACACCCCCCTCCCCATGCACAAATTTTGTGCACCGGGCCTCTAGTCCTATATAATAAAAGCCTAATATGCTAAGTGTCTGGTCGACCAGTCAGCCATTCAACCAATCAAAGAGTAATATGCTAATGATATGCTAAGGCCACTGAACCGCTCGCTATGACGTGCACTGACCACCAGGGGGCAGACGCTCCAACCAGTAGGTTAGCTTGCTGCTGGGGTCCGGCCAATCGGGACTGAGTGAGGTGGGCCAGACATGCCCTGGAGCCCTCCCGCAGTCCCTCCTCAGCTGGCCAACCTCCTGCATCCCTCCCTGGCCCCGATCATGCACTGGTGGGGTCCCTCGGCCTGGCCTGCACCTTCTCGAATTCCAGGCCGAGGGGACCCCCCCCCACCCCCGAGTACATGAATTTCGTGCACCGGGCCTCTAGTTGTAAATAATGCTGTAATGAACATGGGGCTGCGTACATTCTTTCGAATCGGTGTTTTGGGATTCTTCGGATGTATCCCCGGAAGTGGCATCGCTGGGCCCTGAGGCAGTGATCCTTTTAATTTTGGGAGTTAACTCCATGCTGTCTTCCCCGGGGGGGCCCCCCGCTGGTGGCCCCACAGGTGTGGCGATGAGATCGTGGAGATCAACGACGCCCCCGTGACTTGCATGACGCTCAACGATGTATACGCCGTCCTGAGCCACTGCGAGCCGGGGCCCGTTCCCATCCTGGTCAGCCGACACCCGGACCCACAGGTAACCCGCGTGGGGCGTCTCGCGCATCCACGGCTCACTCGGTTAGCGCTGAAATCGGAGCGAGAACTCCTGGGTTTCCGCCTCGGCACTTAGAACGGGACCAAGCCCAACACGTGGCTCACCCACCAGCTCTGGACACCAGGGCAGGTGGCAGCCGGGACGGGCGGCGTGGGGGGGTGAGGGGGGGACAGGTGGCATCAGGGCGGCTCCCGTGGCTGGGAGACAGGCCCTGGGGAAGGAAACCACTGACCAGGCCCCGATAGGGGGTGAGAGAGAGCCCTCTGCCCCCAGGCCAGGGTGCCACTGAACACCACACTGTTTCTCACCATGGCTGCACCCAACTGCACCCCCACCAGCCATGCACAGGGCTCCCCTTTCTCCGCCTCCTCGCCAGCACTTGGCATCGGTTGATTTGTTGATAAAAGCCATTCGGACAGGTGTGAGGTGGCGCTCGCTGTGGCTTTAATTTGCATCTCTCGGATGATCAGTGATGTTGGGCATCTTTTTGTGTGATTCCTTTTTTTTCTTCTTCTTTTTTTTTCTTTTTTTTTTTTTTTCGTGTGATTCTTGGCCACCTATGTGTCTCTTTGGGGAAGTGTCTGGTCAGGTCCTCTGCCCATTTTTGAATCGGGTTGTCCGCTTTTTGGGTGTGGAGTTTTATACGTTCTTTTTATTTCATTTTATTTTAAAATATGTTTTTACTAGAGTCCCGGTGCATGGAAATTCATGCACTGGAGGGGGATCCCTCAGCCCGGCCTGCTCCCTCTCACAGTCCGGGAGCCCTCAGGGGCTGGAGGCGACCTGGCGATCAGGGGAAGGCGATGCCCCCATCACACCTCTGCTGCTGCCACTGCCGGCAGCGCAAGCCTCGGCCGGCCCTGGTTACCTGAGCCTCGGGCGGCTGAGCAGCTGACATCCAAGGCTTGCCTGCACCTTGGGCGGTTTTGGGGGGCGGGGCTGAGGGGACTGGGCATCACCATCTTGTGGCTGTGGGTGCTGCCATCTTTGAGGGCGTGGCATTCAATTAGCATATTCCCTCCTTATTGGCTGTGGGCACCGCCATCTTTGTGAGGGTGTGATGGTCAATTAGCATATACCCTCTTTATTAGATAGGATTGATTTCAGAGAGGAAGGAAGAGGGAGAGAGAGAAACATCCATGATGAGAATCATGGATCGGCTGCCTCCTGCACACCTCCCATTGGGGATCGAGCCTGCAACCCAAGCATGTGCCCTGACTGGGAATTGAACCGGGGATCCTTCAGTCCACAGGCCAACGCTCTATCCACCGAGCCAAACTGGCCAGGGCTGTACATTCTTTATGCATTTTGGATATTAACCCCTGATTGGATGTGTCGCTGGCGAATACGTTCTCCCACTCAGTAGGTTGTCTTGCTGTTTTGTTGACGGTTTCCTTGGCTGTGCAAAACCTTTTTAGTTTGCTGTGGTCCCACTTGTTTATTTTTTTCTTTGGTTTCTCTCACCTGAGGAGATAGACAAGAAAAAATATTGCTATGAGAAATGTCCGAGATTTTACTGCCTCTGTTTCCTTAGGATTTTTATGGTTTTGAGTCTTACATTGAAGTCTTTAATCCATTTTGAATCAATTCTTTCATGTGGTGTAAGAAGGTGGTCTAGTTTCATTTTTTTGGCACATACCTAATTTTCCCAACACGGTTTATTAAATAGACTGTCTTTACCCCACTGTATGTTCTTGCCTCCTGGGTTAAATATTAATTAACCTAAAGGCGTGGGTTTATTCTGTCCCATTGATCTATATGTCTTTTATATGCCAGTACCAGGCTGTTTTGATTACTACAACCTTGTAGTATAGTTTGATATCAAGCAGCGTGATCCCTCCAACTTTCTTCTTCTTTCTCAAGATCGCTGTAGCTATTTGGGGTCTCTTGTGGTTCCATGTAAATTTTTGGAATATTTGTTCTAGTTCTATGAAGTGTGCCATTGGTACCTTGATAGGAATTATGTGGAATCTATAGATTGCTTTGGGTCGTATGGACATTTTAATGATGTTAATTCTTCCCATCCATGAACATGGTATACACTTCCCATCCATGAACATGGTATATTCTTCCACTTGGTTGGATCCTCTTCAGTTTCTTCCTTCAGGGTCTTATCATTTTCCAAGCACACGTCTTTTACATCCTTGGTTCAATTTATTCCAGGGTGTGTGTTTTGTGTGTGTGTGTGCGTGTGTGTGTGTGCGCGCGCACGCGTGCATGATTGTAAATGGAATTGTTTTCTTAGTTTCCCTTTCTGATAATTCATTATGGGTGGATAAAAATGCAACCGACTTCTGTGTGTTTATTTTCTAGCCTGCTAATTTACTGAATTAATTTATCAGTTCTAGTAGCTTTTTGGTGGAGTCTTTTGGGTTCTCTGTCTACAGTGTCATGTCATCGGCGAATAATGACAGTTTTACTTTCTCCTTTCCAATTTGGATAAGTTTGTTTTTTCTTTCTTGTCTGATCACTGTGGCTAAGACACTGAGTACTATGTTGAACAAGAGTGGTGAAAGCGGACATCCTGTCTTGTTCCTGTTCTCAGGGGAAATGTTTTTGGTTTTTGTGCATTGAGTAAGATGTTGGCTGTACGTTTGTCATACATGGCCTTTCTTATGTTGAGGTGTGTTCCCTCTATTCCCACTTTGCTGAGAGTTTTTATCAAAAACTAGAGGCCCGGTGCATGAATTCATGCACCAGTGGGGTCCCTTGGCCTGGCCTGCGGAACTGGGCCAAAACCGGCTCTCCGACATCCCCCGAGGGGTCCCAGATTGCAAGAGGGTGCAGGCCAGGCTGAGGGACCCCACTGGTGCACAATCAGGGCCAGGGAGGGACCCAGGAGGTTGGCCAGCTGGGGAGGGACTGCAGGAGGGCTCCAGGGTGTGCCCGGCCGGTCTTGCTCGGTCCTGATCAGCTGGACCCCAGCAACAAGCTAACCTACCGGTCAGAGTGTCTGCCCCCTTGTGGTCAGTGCACATCATAGCGAGCAGTTGAGTGACCTTAGCATATCATTAGCACATTATGCTTTGACTGGTTGAAGAGACAACCAGATGACTGGACACTTAGCATATTAGGCTTTTATTATATAGGATTAGAGGCACATTGCACGATATTCACGCAGGAATAGGCCTTCCTTCCCCTGGTTTTGCTCCCGGCCGCCTGGGATCTTGCAAGTCCTCGCTCCTGACCAGAGAGAGCACCACTCCTGTAGCTCCCTCCGCCGCTGCCCCTCCCCCTCATAGCAGGCGTCCTGCCCCTCCCGGCCGCTCGGCACCTGCATATGGTAAAAGCGGACATCCTGTCTTGTTCCTGTTCTTAGGGGAAATGGTTTTGGTTTTGGTTGTCATATATGGCCTTTCTTATGCTGAGATGTGTTCCCTGTGGCTACAAACAAAGACTTGAAGCAAATTTAAAGAATAAGGGTGAGCCCGGCTGGCGTGGCTCAGTGGCTGAGCGTTGACCTAGGAACCAAGAGGTCACAGTTCGATTCCCGGACAAGGGCACATGCCCGGGTTGTGGGCTCGATCCCCAGTGTGGGGTGTGCAGGAGGCAGCCGATCCATGATGGTCTCTCCTCATGGATGCTTCTATCTCTCTCGCTCCCTCTCCCTTCCTGTCTGAAATCAATAAAAAAAAAAATTTTTTTTTAATTAAAAACAAAATCGGGGAGTGGGGTTGGGAGAGAAGAGATGGTCTCTGGTGGGACACAGGGAGATGAAGGAGCCTGGACTGAAGGTGGCTGGTGAGTGTGGTCCAGGCTGGAGGTGGACTTGGGCGTGGCAGCCGCTGGGTGGACGAGGTCCCTGGGGCATCTGTGAGAACCACATCCCCGTGTATGGAGGACTCAGTGTGGGCCGGGCATGTTGGCTGAGGCAGCACGGACCACCGCCTCTGAGGGTGCATGACCCCGCGGAGTCCGTGTGACCTCCCTCCATCTCCCAGTGAGGAGGTGGGCTCAGCAAGGAGGAGGAGGATGTGGGAAGCCGGGCCTGAGCCCCGCGAGCCAGCACTCACACTGCTAACCTGCCTGCATATTCAGTCCAAACCCTCAAGGTGGGGGTGAGAGCACAGGGAGGAGGGCCCACGCTTCCAGGGGTAAACAGAGTCTAGGTGTGTGGGCACTGTTCCCCCACGCTCCCCACTCTGGAGGCCTGGGGTGGGGGCAGGCCGGGCTTGATGCTGTGACCTTGGCTGTGAGGTGAGGGGCACACGCAGGCAGCGGAGGGGGGCGGTCCGGCCTCAGTGGCTCAGGCAGGGGCACCTGCCCTTCAAGGACAGGCCGGATGGGGCAGCGGGGCAGGGACGGGACTCAGCGAGCATGGCTGCGACTCCCAGCCGGGCCAGCTGTGCTGCTGACCTTGGCTGACCTTGACTGACCTTGACTGGTGTGAAGGGGCAGGTGGTGGCGCCCACCTCACAGGCAAGGGGGCATCTCTTGTTCTGATAGGTTACCAACGCCCAGCACTTCAGCTGATGTATTTTTCACATCAACTTTACCCTGTTGGCCATTTAAAAAAATATATTTGTATTGATTTCAGAGAGGAAGGGAGAGGGAGGGAGAGAGAGATAGAAACATCCGTGATGAGAGCGAACCGTGGATCGGCTGCCTCCTGCACGCCCCACACTGGGGATCGAGCCCACAATCCTGGCATGTGCCCTTGACCGGAATCGAACCTGGGACCCTTCAGTCCGCAGGCCGACGCTCTATCCACTGAGCCACACCGGCCAGGGCTTGTTGGCCATTTTAAAAATATATATATATTTTATTGATTTTTTTCAGAGAGGAAGGGAGAGAGGGAGGGAGAGATAGAAACATCCATGATGAGAGAGAACCATGGATCGGCTGCCTCCTGTTCACCCGACACTGGGGATCGAGCCCACAACCCAGGCATGTGCCCTGACCAGGAATCGAACCCGGGACCCTTCTGTCCGCAGGCCGGCGCTCTACCCACTGAGCCACACAGCCAGGGCCACGGCTGTCATTCTTCAGCGGGAGTTGAGGGGAGGGTGATAGAGGTGGGTGGAGCAGGCCTGGAGCACAAGGTGTTTGGCGCGGAGAGTTCACGCTCTCAGGTGCGATGGGGGAAGGGACGAGACCCCCTGGAGTTGGCGGCGGGCAGGGAGGCAGAGCCCCCGCGGGCCTCGCTAGGTAGCGGTGGACTTTGCCTGGAAGATGGCTGGGAACCCAGCCGCCCAGGAGCGTCAGGGAGTGGGACTGGTCAGCTCCCCTGGCCACCTGCAGCGTGGGAGGCAGGGAAGAGGGGAATCCGGGCCCCGGGGGGCGGGGAGAGGGGAGTGGAGGAGGTAGGGGTGGGGGGCCAGGACTGGCAGGGAGCGTGGCGCAGGCTCCTGCGGTTCATGTGAGTGAGTGAGTGGCGTTTCCGAAGGTCTCCGAGCAGCAGCTCAAAGCCGCCGTGGCCCAGGCCGCCGAGGGCCTCCGGTTCGGGAAGGAGAGGCCCCAGTGGAATCTGGAAGGTAAGAACGTACACTGAGCGGCCAGATGATGATGGTCCCTGAACGCATGATAACCTGGCCACTCAGTGTGTGTGTATATATACATATGAGAGGCCCGGTGCATGAATTCGTGCATGGGTGGGGTCCGGCCAGCCTGGCCAGGGGGGAGGGGACATGGGCGGTTGGCCGGCCTGCCTGCTGGTCGAACTCCTGGTCGAGGGGACCATTTGCATATTAGCCTTTGATTATATAGCCGTGGTCGGCAAACCCCGGCTCGCGAGCCCCATGCGGCTCTGTGGCCCCTGGAGTGTGGCTCTTCCACAAAATACCACGGCCCGGGCGAGTCTATGTTGAAGAAGTGGCGTTAGAAGAAGTTTAAGTTTAAAAAATGTGGCTCTCCAAAGAAATTTCAGTCGTTGTGCTGTTGGTCTTTGGCTCTGTTGGCTAATGAGTCTGCCGACCACTGTTCTATAGGATATACACCGAGGGGCTACATGATTATGCGTTCAGGGATCATCATCATCATCTGGCCACTCAGTGTGTATTTTTATTGATGTCAGAGAGGAAGGGAGAGAGGGAGAGAGAGAAACATCCATGATGAGAGAGGATCATGGATCGGCTGCCTCCTGCAGGCCCCCCACTGGGAACCGAGTCTGCAACCCTGACCGGAATCGAACCCAGGACCCTTCAGCCCCCAGGCCGATGCTCTATCCACTGAGCCACACCAGCCAGGGCGAGGGGCTTTTATGGAAAGGTCTCTGTCTTCTTAGAAAGCTCTGGGTTAGAGATTGCCCTGGCCGGTGTGGCTCAGTGGTTGAGCGTCGGCCTGGGACCGGGCTGGCAGGCCGGCAGGTTGCTGGCTCGAGGTGGCGCCTGCACAGCCATCGGGACTGAAGCACACGCATCGCCAGGCCCTGGGCCACAGTGAAGGGCCCCCCTCCAGCCTCAGTCGCTTTCTCCTGGGCCGGCTCTTGGGCGCGGGTGCCCTCGGCCGCCTGAGGGTCACGCTGGCGGGTGTCTCAGTGTCCATCCCGTGAGAAAGGGGGATTGGGGTGCCCAGCCTGAACCCCAGAGCTCACGGTGCACCGCCCCAGGCTGCCGGCTCCAATCCTAGTGAGCTCCCAGAGGCTGGCTTGTGTGTGTGTGTGAGGGGGTGCTGGCCACGGGGGTGGGTACTGGCCACAGGGCAGGGTGCTGGCCCTGCAGGGGTGCTGGCCGGGGGCGGGGTGCTGGCCGCAGGGCAGGGTGCTGGCCCTGCAGGGGTGCTGGCCGGGGGCGGGATGCTGGCCCTGCAGGGGTGCTGGCGGGGGGCGGCCGGGGGCGGGGTGCTGGCCGCAGGGCAGGGTGCTGGCCCTGCAGGGGTGCTGGCCGGGGGCGGGGTGCTGGCCGCAGGGCAGGGTGCTGGCCCTGCAGGGGTGCTGGCCGGGGGCGGGGTGCTGGCCGGGGGCGGGGTGCTGGCCGCGGAGGGCAGGGTGCTGGTTGCGGAGGAATGGGATGCTGGTCCCAGGGCGGGGTGCTGGCCAGAGGGGGTGGAAAGGGTGCTGGCCATGGGGCGGGGTGCTTGTCGCAGGGGGCGGGGTGCTGGCCGCGGGGGGGGGTGCTGGCCCTGCAGGGGTGCTGGCCGCGGGGCGGGGTGCTGGCCCTGCAGGGATGCTGGCCGCGGGGCGGGGTGCTGGCCGCGGGGGGGGGGGAGTGCTGGCCCTCCAGGTGCCCGCTCGCTCAGCTCGGCCTCCCCCCCGCAGGCGCCAAGCGGCTGGAGAGCAGCTGGCACGGGCGGCCGGCGGAGCGGGAGCGCGGGAAGAGCTCGGCGCCCCCCCAGCGCCGCGCCCCGAAGGCCATGGTGCGCTCCAGCAGCGACAGCAGCTGCATGTCGGGGTCCCCCGGGGGCAGCCCCCGCCGCGGGGCCCCGCCGCCCTGGGACCTGGGGGGCAGCGCGGACAGCCCCCGGGGGTCCCCCCGGGAGAGCCCGCCCCTGGCCGAGGCGCGGGGGGGCCCCCCGCCCCTGCGGACGAAGAAGTCCCTGGAGATCTTCGTGCGGAAGCCCGCGTCCTCCAAGCCCAAGCCTCCGCCCAGGAAATACTTCAAGGGCGACGGCGACCGGCCGCCCAGCCGGACCCCGAGCCCCGAGCGCGCGGCCGCCCCCGCCCCGGTGAGTGGCCCCCGGTCTGTGGCCCCCGCGCTGCCCCAGCAGGAGGCGGCAGGGACAGCCTCGTGGGGGACCCGTGGCCGAGGCTGGCTCTCCTTCAGCCCTGACGCGTGATGGCCAGACACTGGCCCCTATTTGCCAGGTAGGTTTGGGGGAGCCCAGAGCTCCCTGAGTTTGAGGGGCTTGGGAAGACGGCAGCGTGAGTGAGGGCTGATGGGTGAGCATGGGGCCACGGGGCGGGGGCGGGGGGGGGGTGCAGTAGCTTCCGCAGAGCTGGAAGGTCACCCGAGCTCACCCGAGGTCACCCAAGGTCACATGAGCCCACCTGAGCCCACTACGCCCACTCGAACCCACCCGAGGTCACCCGAGGTCACATGAGCTCACCCGAGCCCACCCGAACCCACCCGAGCTCACCCGAGCCCACCCGAGCTCACCCGAACCCACCCGAACCCACCCGAGCTCACCCGAACCCACCCGAGCTCACCCGAGCTCACCCGAACCCACCCGAGCTCACCCGAACCCACCTGAGTTCACCTGAGCTCACCCGAACCCACCCGAAACCATCCAAGCTCACCCGAACCCACCCGAGCTCACCCGAGCCCACCCGAACCCACCCGAGCTCACCCGAACCCACCCGAACCCATCCAAGCTCACCCGAGCCCACCCGAACCCACCTGAGCTCACCCGAACCCACCCGAGCTCACCCGAGCTCACCCGAACCCACCCGAGCTCACCCGAACCCACCCGAGCTCACCCGAACCCACCCGAGCTCACCCGAGCCCACCCGAACCCACCCGAGCTCACCCGAGCTCACCCGAGCTCACCCGAACCCACCTGAGCTCACCCGAACCCACCCGAGCACACCCGAGCTCACCCGAGCACACCCGAGCTCACCCGAGCTCACCCGAGCTCACCTGAGCCCACCCGAACCCACCTGAGCTCACCCGAACCCACCCGAACCCACCCGAGCTCACCCGCGCTGCTTAGACAGGAAGCCAGGTGCCCCAGGGACCGCCTTAGGTGTCAGGCTCCTCCCTGTGGATTTCACTATCTCGTCCTCCTTCCTCCCCCCACTCCCCCCCCTCCTCTGTGGTCAGCTGCCCTCTCACATAGCCTCCTACCTGTGCCCTCTCTGTGCTCATGTGCCCTCCCCCTCCTCCTCTCTCTTCTACCCATGACCTCTGTCTCCCCCTCTCCCCATCTCTCAGGACCCCCTCCCTGTGACCTCTCTCCGTCCTCACGCACCCTACACAACACCGCCTCCCTCCTGCCTCTACTCCTGCTTCATTATCTCGTCCTCTTTCCTTCCCTGAGAGGGAGAGACGGTCAGAGAGGGTGAGGAGCAGGAGAAGGGAAGAGGAAGAGATGACGGAATAAAGAGACAGGAGGAGAGAGAGAGGGGTGATGTGGGGTGTGTGCGGGCAGGGAGCGAGACGACAGGGGGAGCGAGGAGGGGACAGCGAGAGGGAGGGGACAGGACGATAGAGAGGAGGAGTGATATAGGGTGTATGAGGACAGAGAGGGAGACCCAGGGGCAGACAGGAGGGGACAGGGAGAGGGATAGGAGAGAGAGGGGAAGCGATGGAGGGGATAGGAGTAGAGAGAGAGATCCCAGGAGGAGAGGAGGGACAGGACAGTGAGAGAGAGAAATAGAAGGAGAGAGTGAAAGGTGGGTGATAGGAGGAGTGAGAAGACAGAAGTGGGGGAGCGATGGGAGAGGCAGGTGAGACAGATGATATGGCTCCCAAGTGCTCACCACGTAGGGGTCCACCCTTCAGTATCTCGGGGCTCTTGACATCCGTCTATAATAATAACAGGGTAATATGCTAAGTAGACCAGACATCCTTCTGGACAAAGCCGCAGTGGCAGGGGCTGAGGCAGTTAGGGGAGATCAGGCCGGCAGGGGAGGGCAGTTAGGGGAGATCAGGCTGGCAGGGGAGGGGAGGGCAGTTAGGGGAGATCAGGCCGGCAGGGGAGGGCAGTTAGGGGCGATCAGGCAGGCAGGGGAGGGCAATTAGGGGCGATCAGGCCGGCAGGGGAGGGCAGTTAGGGGCGACCAGGCCATCAGGGGAGGGCTGGCAGGGGAGGGCAGTTAGGGGTGATTGGGCCGGCAGGGGAGGGCAGTCAGGCTGGCAGGGGAGGGCAGTTAGGGGAGATCAGGCTGGCAGGGGAGGGCAGTTAGGGGCGAGATCAGGCCGGCAGGGGAGGGCAGTTAGGGGAGATCAGGCCGGCAGGGGAGGGCAGTTAGGGGAGATCAGGCCAGGGGAGGGCAGTTAGGGGAGATCAGGCCGGCAGGGGAGGGCAGTTAGGGGAGATCAGGCTGGCAGGGGAGGACCGTTAGGGGCGATCAGGCCAGCAGGGGAGGGCAGTTAGGGGCGATCAGGCTGGCAGGGGAGGGCTGTTAGGGTGACCAGGCCTGAAGGGGAGGTCAGTTGGGGGGGGACCAGGCCTGCAGGGGAGGGTTGTTAGGGGTGACCAGGCCTGCAGGGGAGGTCAGTTGGGGGTGACCAGGCCTGCAGGGGAGGTCAGTGACATACAGGCTGGCAGAGGAGGGCAGTTAGGGGCAAACAGGCTGGCAGGGGAGTGGTTAGGGGGTGATCAGGCTGGCAGGCAGAAGCGGTTAGGGGCAATCAGGAAGGCAGGCAGGCATGTGAGCAGTTGGGAGCCAGCAGTCCTGGATTGTGAGAGGGGTCCCAGATTGGAGAGGGTGCAGGCTAGGCTGAGGGACACCCTCGCCCCCGTGCACGAATTTCATGCACCGGGCCTCCAGTTATGTATAATAGGATACTGTAAAAATTAAGTTATGAAATTTTTATTAAAATGTTTCTTACATACCGTTATATTGGCTGGGCTGCAAAATACTCACCGTGGCCGCATGCGGCCCGCGGGCCGTGAGTTTGACATGCTTGCCGTACACGCTATACTCCCGTCCCTCCACTCCTACCTGACCTCGCTGCCAGCCATCGGTCTACGTCACACACGATCCCAACGTGCTCTCAACCAGACGAACACTGACGGTGCTGCCCGCGTACCCTCTCCCCCGTGGAATCCTGACGGCGTGGCCTCGCCCGTGGACGCTCGCTGGAGGGCAGAGGCCCTGACGTACATCCTGTGCCAGTTCTGCTACAAACTCCCGACTGGCACCCCCCGCCGCTCTGGTCCTGTGTCCCGCCCCGTCTAAGTCACCGCCGATGCCGCTCATCGTCGCTCACGGAGGAGGGGCAGGACGATGCCACCCCGACTTCCGCTCTCCACACTGGGGTCAGCCCCCTCCTGCCCGCCCCACCCCCGAACCCACCTCTGACACCTAAGGCTCTGTGACCCGCCGCCCGCCCAGCACCCGCTCAGCACCGCCCACGGCCGGGAGGCCCTCCTGCTCTCACCAGGCACAGGGCACTCACGGCAGAGGCGCCCCTGTGGCCTCCGTGTGGCCACGAAGTGCGTGGAGAAGCCTACAGCGGGTCCGTTCCTGCCGCTAGAAAACCACGTGGCCACGGTTTCCCACGGGACACAGCAGGGCTCGGTCCTCTAACAAACTACCCTGATGAGACACCGTTCACGCCGCTTCTGTCTACACCCGACGGGCTTAAAGTCACCCATCCACCCATCGCATTATCCTCCGCCACACCCAGGGCCTGGGAGCCGCGGCCCCGATAACCACACGTGGCCTCGCACGGAGCTAACTCAGAACCAAACCACACGCTCCGCTCAGTTCTCCCACCAAGAGCAGCAGGAGACTGATGGCAGTGCCCACAGCCTGCCTTCCCCCAGCCACGGAGTTAACTGTACCCCCAGCCACGGAGTTAACTGTACCCCCAGCCATGGGGTTAACTGTACCCCCAGCCACAGAGTTAACTGTCCCCCCAGCCACAGAGTTAACTGTACCCCTAACCACAGCCACGGAGTTAACTGTCCCCCCAGCCACAGAGTTAACTGTACCCCTAACCACAGCCACGGAGTTAACTGTACCCCCAGCCATGGTGTTAACTGTACCCCCAGCCACGGGGTTAACTGTACCCCCAGCCACAGAGTTAACTGTACCCCCAGCCACGGAGTTAACTGTACCCCCAGCCACGGAGTTAACTGTACCCCCAGCCACAGAGTTAACTGTACCCCCAGCCACGGAGTTAACTGTACCCCCAGCCACGGAGTTAACTGTACCCACAACCATGGAGTTAACTGTACCCCCAGCCACGGAGTTAACTGTACCCCCAGCCACGGAGTTAACTGTACCCCCAGCCACGGAGTTAACTGAACCCCCAGCCATGGAGTTAACTGTACCCCCAGCCACGGAGTTAACTGTATCCCCCAGCCACGGAGTTAACTGTACCCCAGCCATGGAGTGAACTGAACCCCCAGCCACGGTGTTAACTGAACCCCCAGCCATGGAGTTAACTGTACCTCCAGCTACAGAGGAGAGTTAGAAACATCGATGAGAGAGGAACATTGATCAGCTGCCTCCTGCACACCTTCCTACTGGGGATGTGCCCACAACCAAGGTACATGCCCTTGACCGGAATCGAACCCGGGACCCTTCAGTCCACAGGCCGACGCTCTGTCCACTGAGCCAAACCGGTTAGGGCAAGAGAACATGACTCTTTCCGAACGTTGAAGGACAGCAGTCATCGTTGGTCTAAAGGACCCAGAATGCGGAAGCTACAGATAAAAGGAATGAACCTATTTGCCTCCTCAGGGATTCTGTGCTGACACGAATCCCAAGGATCAAAGCAACAACCTCACACCCTGGCCGGTGTGGCTCAGTGGATAGAGCGTCGGCCTGCGGACTAAAGGGTCCCAGGTTCGATTCCGGTCAAGGGCATGTACCTTGGTTGCGGGCACATCCCCAGTAGCGGGTGTGCAGGAGGCAGCTGATCGATGTTTCTCTCCCATCAATGTTTCTAACTCTCTATCCCACTCCCTTCCTCTCTGTAAAAAAATCAATAAAATATATTTTAAAAAAAAACAAAACCAACAGCCAATGTCACAACAGCATTTCGACGTGAATGAATCAGAATGACACCTATGTGTTTGCTCGGCTCGGCAAACGATGGGTTTGTTGGTGTGCCACCGGATTTCCTGGGCCCGGAGATGGAAAAGGTCGGAAGTCGCCGTTCGCGCTAGATCACGTCTCACGTCGTTCACAACAATGGCTCTATTCGTCACATGATCGGCTGCAGGATTCTCAACGCGGTCTATACCCTAGACCAAGCATGTCAAACTCAAAGGCCAACACGGGCCACAGGAACGAGGCATGCGGCCCGCCCTCCGTGAGTTTGACATGCTTGGTCTCGGCCCCGATATGAACTGCTCTCACAGGCCTACTTACCAGGCGCACCGGTTGATAACGCGGATTTTACCAACAAAGAGAATGCGATCATTTCAAGAGAAACATCTAGCGTGCTTTGTCCAAAGTAACGTCCATCGCGAGCTACACATCTCCCCCATCTTTCAGGGAATTGGTGGATACCGTCCCAGTGGAACTTCTCTTGTGTTGAGGCAGACCATTCAGAGGCCCCATTTTCCACGTCTTCGCACGTGTCGAAGGGCCGCTCAGAAAGTGCGTGTGCCATCGATCGGAGCGAGTGGCCATCTGAAGGAGCGAGGGCTGGTGAATACGGCGGGTGGGTTCATGCTTCCCAGGCAGGATCTGTTCACGTGTCTTTAACTGGTTTTGAAGTGCGTGATGGTGCGTCATCATGAAGCAACATGACTTTGCCGTGTCTCCTGGCCCATCCTTTTACGTAGTTCAAAATGACCTGGATGTTCTTTGTCTTTCACGTCGAAACCATCACTTTTAAAGCGTTTCAACCAGCCTTCGCCATAAGCTTCCCGAAGTCTGCGATCACTTTTTCCTTCAAAACAAAGTGATGAGTGAAAACTTCCCGCAAATGCTCTCTCTCTCTTTTTTTTTTTTTTGGCATGAAATTCGACGTGTTTAAGCGTAAACATACCTAAGACGTCATCGCCCTCAGACAATCTGACAGATGACGCGTGGAAGCTTGCTGTCAGTACAGCAAAACAGCATCCAGATCCAGTCGCATGATTAGCCACACACGTGCAACTCGGTCTATCGAAAAAAAATCCGCCTGAGTAACCGGTACATTTCTCCCCGTCGCGGCCTCTGCCGCCACTCACACTCCTTCTCCAGGATTCCCGGAGGAGGAGGAGGAGGAGGGGGGACCCTATTCTTTCCACCCACCCAGGAGGGGGTGGCCACGCAGACGAGGGCCGCGGCTGCCCGAGGCCTGGAGTGGTCGCATCCGAGATCCCGTGGGACCCTCCACAGACCTGGCTCCTCAGCCGGGACGCCAGCTGCCATCGGGAAGGGGATCACCCGCTGAGACCACCTCTAGCTCGACGGGGCCCACACCCGTGGGCCCTGCTCCCTCAAGAGCAATGTCCCAGCGGCAGACCTCGCCCCACGAACCCGCGTTTAGCCACTCACACGGCGAGCTGCTCCCACACGCTCTTCCCGCCGTCCCTCACCGGGTTCAGCGTGTAAAGGAGGCTTCATGGCAGTGACCGTGGGCATCGGCCAGCCACCACGAGCGTGTCTCCTCCCGCGCACGTGCGGTCCGAGGGACCCTCCCTTGCGTCTGGTCTTCCTCACGGGCCCACCGGTGAATGAACGAGGCGCCAAAGACGGCCGACGCAAAGCCTGGACCGCCGGGAGCCTGGCGCGGGCACCATGCTGCCCTCACGGGCCACACAGCGTCGGCCTGCGGACTGAAGGGTCCCGGGTTCGATTCCCGGTCAAGGGCACATGCCCGGGGTTGTGGGCTCGATTGCCAGTGGAGCGGGGGGGGGGGGGGGGTTTGCAGGAGGCAGCCGGTCCACGATCCTCTCTCATCACTGATGTTTCTATCTCTCTCCCTCTCCCTTCCTCTCTGAAATCCATCTATACTAATTAAAGGGTAATATGCTAATTAGACCAGGTTGACTGGACATCTGGACGTCCGACTTCTTTCCAGACAGTTATGGGGTGACCAGGCCAGCAGGGGGGGATGCAGTTAGGGGGTGACCAGGCCAGCAAAGGGGCAGTTAGGGGGTGATCAGGCCAGCAAGCAGAGGCAGTTAGGGGGCGATCAGGCAGGCAGGTAGAGTGGTTAGGGGCGATCAGGCAGGCAGGCAGGCAAGTGGTTAGGAGCCAGCGGTCCTGGATTGCAAGAGGGATGTCCGACTGCCGGGTTAGGCCCCATCCCGCAGCTGACATCCTCTGAGGGGTCCCGGATTGGAGAGGGTGCAGGCCGGGCTGAGGGACCACCCCCCCCCCACACACACACACCCCATGCACAAATTTCGTGCACCGGGGCTCTAGTAAAAATATATTTAAAACAAACAAACAGAAACATCGAATAGCAACACCTGGACCCTGCCACACACACTTGTGTCAGCCTCTCTCCCACGTCGGCGACCCACACACCGCCGCGGCCCTCACAAACGCGCCACGATGCTTCCTATTTCTATACACAACTTCCTGCCAGGAATTCCGGCCATGCCATTCATTGACCCAAATCGATACAGCCCGGCACCAAACCGTGTCGGAGGATGTTCAGGGATGAAATTAAAAGCTGCGTCGAAAACAAACCCCACAAAACTGACGTTAGAGGCCTGACTACTCCACAGCTGTGGCCCAAGCGGGGAGTAGAGGCCCCGATCTGCCGAGCCCTAGACCCAAGCAATGACGGACGCTAACAGAGTTATTCGCCTGCGCATCAAAGCGGGTTAACGTTCAAACACCTGGCGGCGATTTATTTTTTATTTATTTTTAAAAATATATTTTATTGATTTTTTTTTTTTACAGAGGGGAAGGGAGAGGGAGAGAGAGTCAGAAACATCGATGAGAGAGAAACATCCATCAGCTGCCTCCTGCACGCCCCCTACTGGGGATGTGCCCGCAACCAAGGTCCATGCTGCTCAATCCTCCTTTGGTTGATGATCTCACAAACATTTTCCTCCAAGAAATAATGTCCTAGCCCTGACCGGTGTGGCTCAGTGGATAGAGCGTCGGCCTGCGGACGGAAGGGTCCCGGGTTCGATTCCAGGTCAAGGGCATGTACCTTGGTTGCGGGCACATCCCCAGTAGGGGGCGTGCAGGAGGCAGCTGGTCGATGTTTCTCTCTCATCGATGTTTCTTTTTCTTTTTTTTTTATAAATATATTTTATTGATTTTTTACAGAGAGGAAGGGAGAGGGATAGTGAGTTAGAAACATCGATGAGAGAGAAACATCCATCAGCTGCCTCTTGCACACCCCCTACTGGGGATGTGCCCGCAACCAAGGTACATGCCCCTGACCGGAATCGAACCCGGGACCCTTCAGTCCGCAGGCTGACACTCTATCTATCCACTGAGTTAAACCGGTCAGGGCTCTCATTGATGTTTCTGACTCTCCCTCTCTGTAAAAAATCAATAAAATATATTTTTAAAAAATGCTACCTTTGTTTTCTATAAAAATAACACAAAACACCCCGATAAACCAGAGGCCGAATTCACGATGCCCGCAGGGATGAGGCGTGAGGGCCGGTGCCCCACAGCACCCGGGACCTGTTCACGGGCCGGGTGCTGGGACTCCCCGCTCAGGCCCCACCTCGCGCGCCTCTCTCACACGGAGGCCACCGTTTTGACACAGTCCCGCTTCCTGTTTACGCCACAGGAAGCCAGCCAGCTGCTGCCACCGCAGGAAGGCACGGCAGCCGGAGGCCCCCCTGCCCTCGCCTGCTGCCCGGGACCCGAGGGCGGCCTGCAGCCGGCGTCCCCCGAGGTGGCCGAGCCGGGGAGCGGAGGCGGCGGCCCAGGTAGGACGGTGAGCCCCCAGGAGAAGGGCCTGGCCGAGGCCACGGAAGGTGGGACACGAGTGTGACCTGGGATCCACGACCTGCAGCTCGCGATGGCGGGAGGCGGGCTGGTGGAGAGTCAGGAGCCGTCGTGTGGAGGCAGGAACGTGGGTGCTGTCGGGTGGGAGCCTCCTGTCGGCGTGGGTGATCCGGGGTGTCTGTGTGGGTGATCCGGGGTGTCTGTGTGGGTGATGCTGGGGTGTCTGTGTGGGTGATCGGGGTGTCTGCGTGGGTGATCGGGGTGTCTGCGTGGGTGATCCGGGGTGTCTGCGTGGGTGATCGGGGTGTCTGTGTGGGTGATCCGGGGTGTCTGTGTGGGTGATCGGGGGTGTCTGTGTGGGTGATCGGGGTGTCTGTGTGGGTGATCCGGGGTGTCTGTGTGGGTGATCGGGGTGTCTGTGTGGGTGATCAGGGTGTCTGTGTGGGTGATCGGGGTGTCTGTGTGGGTGATCCGGGGTGTCTGTGTGGGTGATCTGGGGTGTCTGTGTGGGTGATCCGGGGTGTCTGTGTGGGTGATCCGGGGTGTCTGTGTGGGTGATCCGGGGTGTCTGTGTGGGTGATCGGGGTGTCTGTGTGGGTGATCGGGGTGTCTGTGTGGGTGATCGGGGTGTCTGTGTGGGTGATCGGGGTGTCTGTGTGGGTGATCGGGGTGTCTGTGTGGGTGATCGGGGTGTCTGTGTGGGTGATGCTGGGGTGTCTGTGTGGGTGATCGGGGTGTCTGTGTGGGTGATCGGGGTGTCTGTGTGGGTGATGCTGGGGTGTCTGTGTGGGTGATCCGGGGTATCCGTGTGGGTGATGCTGGGGTGTCTGTGTGGGTGATCGGGGGTGTCTGTGTGGGTGATCGGGGGTGTCTGTGTGGGTGATCCGGGGTGTCTGTGTGGGTGATCCGGGGTGTCTGTGTGGGTGATCCGGGGTGTCTGTGTGGGTGATGCTGGGTGTCTGTGTGGGTGATGCGGGGTGTCTGTGTGGGTGATGCTGGGGTGTCTGTGTGGGTGATCGGGGTGTCTGTGTGGGTGATGCTGGGTGTCTGTGTGGGTGATCGGGGTGTCTGGGTGGGTGATGCTGGGGTGTCTGTGTGGGTGATCGGGGTGTCTGTGTGGGTGATCCGGGGTGTCTGTGTGGGTGATCCGGGGTGTCTGTGTGGGTGATGCGGGGTGTCTGTGTGGGTGATCGGGGTGTCTGTGTGGGTGATCCGGGGTGTCTGTGTGGGTGATGCGGGGTGTCTGTGTGGGTGATCGGGGTGTCTGTGTGGGTGATCGGGGTGTCTGTGTGGGTGATCGGGGTGTCTGTGTGGGTGATCCGGGGTGTCCGTGTGGGTGATCCGGGGTGTCTGTGTGGGTGATGCTGGGGTGTCTGTGTGGGTGATCCGGGGTGTCTGTGTGGGTGATGCTGGGTGTCTGTGTGGGTGATGTTGGGGTGTCTGTGTGGGTGATGCTGGGGTGTCTGTGTGGGTGATGTTGGGGTGTCTGTGTGGGTGATGCTGGGGTGTCTGTGTGGGTGATCTGGGGTGTCTGTGTGGGTGATGCGGGGTGTCTGTGTGGGTGATCGGGGTGTCTGTGTGGGTGATGTTGGGGTGTCTGTGTGGGTGATCGGGGTGTCTGTGTGGGTGATCGGGGTGTCTGTGTGGGTGATTCGGGGTGTCTGTGTGGGTGATGTTGGGGTGTCTGTGTGGGTGATGTGGGGTGTCTGTGTGGGTGATCCGGGGTGTCTGTGTGGGTGACCGGGGTGTCTGTGTGGGTGATCGGGGTGTCTGTGTGGGTGATGCTGGGTGTCTGTGTGGGTGATCGGGGTGTCTGTGTGGGTGATCCGGGGTGTCTGTGTGGGTGATCCGGGGTGTCTGTGTGGGTGATGCTGGGTGTCTGTGTGGGTGATCGGGGTGTCTGTGTGGGTGATCCGGGGTGTCTGTGTGGGTGATGTTGGGGTGTCTGTGTGGGTGATGTTGGGGTGTCTGTGTGGGTGATGCTGGGGTATCTGTGTGGGTGATTCGGGGTGTCTGTGTGGGTGATGTTGGGGTGTCTGTGTGGGTGATCGGGGTGTCTGTGTGGGTGATGTTGGGGTGTCTGTGTGGGTGATCGGGGTGTCTGTGTGGGTGATGCTGGGGTGTCTGTGTGGGTGATGCTGGGTGTCTGTGTGGGTGATCCGGGGTGTCTGTGTGGGTGATCGGGGTGTCTGTGTCGGTGATGCTGGGGTGTCTGTGTGGGTGATGTTGGGGTGTCTGTGTGGGTGATGCTGGGGTGTCTGTGTGGGTGATGTTGGGGTGTCTGTGTGGGTGATGCTGGGGTGTCTGTGTGGGTGATCTGGGGTGTCTGTGTGGGTGATCCGGGGTGTCTGTGTGGGTGATCGGGGTGTCTGTGTGGGTGATCGGGGTGTCTGTGTGGGTGATCCGGGGTGTCTGTGTGGGTGATCGGGGTGTCTGTGTGGGTGATGCTGGGTGTCTGTGTGGGTGATCGGGGTGTCTGCGGGTGATCAGGGGTGTCTGTGTGGGTGATCCGGGGTGTCTGTGTGGGTGATCGGGGTGTCTGTGTGGGTGATGCTGGGTGTCTGTGTGGGTGATCCGGGGTGTCTGTGTGGGTGATGCTGGGTGTCTGTGTGGGTGATCGGGGTGTCTGTGTGGGTGATCCGGGGTGTCTGTGTGGGTGATGCTGGGTGTCTGTGTGGGTGATCCGGGGTGTCTGTGTGGGTGATCCGGGGTGTCTGTGTGGGTGATGCTGGGTGTCTGTGTGGGTGATCGGGGTGTCTGCGGGTGATCAGGGGTGTCTGTGTGGGTGATCCGGGGTGTCTGTGTGGGTGATCGGGGTGTCTGTGTGGGTGATGCTGGGTGTCTGTGTGGGTGATCCGGGGTGTCTGTGTGGGTGATGCTGGGTGTCTGTGTGGGTGATCGGGGTGTCTGTGTGGGTGATCCGGGGTGTCTGTGTGGGTGATGCTGGGTGTCTGTGTGGGTGATGTTGGGGTGTCTGTGTGGGTGATGTTGGGGTGTCTGTGTGGGTGATGCTGGGGTGTCTGTGTGGGTGATTCGGGGTGTCTGTGTGGGTGATGCTGGGTGTCTGTGTGGGTGATGCTGGGTGTCTGTGTGGGTGATCGGGGTGTCTGTGTGGGTGATCCGGGGTGTCTGTGTGGGTGATGCTGGGTGTCTGTGTGGGTGATGTTGGGGTGTCTGTGTGGGTGATGTTGGGGTGTCTGTGTGGGTGATGCTGGGGTGTCTGTGTGGGTGATTCGGGGTGTCTGTGTGGGTGATGTTGGGGTGTCTGTGTGGGTGATCGGGGTGTCTGTGTGGGTGATGTTGGGGTGTCTGTGTGGGTGATGCTGGGTGTCTGTGTGGGTGATCCGGGGTGTCTGTGTGGGTGATTCGGGGTGTCTGTATGGGTGATTGGGGTGTCTGTGTGGGTGATCCGGGGTGTCTGTGTGGGTGATCAGGGTGTCTGTGTGGGTGATGCTGGGTGTCTGTGTGGGTGATGCTGGGTGTCTGTGTGGGTGATCGGGGTGTCTGTGTGGGTGATCCGGGGTGTCTGTGTGGGTGATGCTGGGTGTCTGTGTGGGTGATGTTGGGGTGTCTGTGTGGGTGATGCTGGGGTGTCTGTGTGGGTGATTCGGGGTGTCTGTGTGGGTGATGTTGGGGTGTCTGTGTGGGTGATTCGGGGTGTCTGTGTGGGTGATGTTGGGGTGTCTGTGTGGGTGATGCTGGGGTGTCTGTGTGGGTGATCCGGGGTGTCTGTGTGGGTGATCCGGGGTGTCTGTGTGGGTGATGTTGGGGTGTCTGTGTGGGTGATGCTGGGGTGTCTGTGTGGGTGATTCGGGGTGTCTGTGTGGGTGATGTTGGGGTGTCTGTGTGGGTGATTCGGGGTGTCTGTGTGGGTGATGTTGGGGTGTCTGTGTGGGTGATGCTGGGTGTCTGTGTGGGTGATCCGGGGTGTCTGTGTGGGTGATTCGGGGTGTCTGTGTGGGTGATCCGGGGTGTCTGTATGGGTGATTGGGGTGTCTGTGTGGGTGATCCGGGGTGTCTGTGTGGGTGATCGGGGTGTCTGTGTGGGTGATGCTGGGTGTCTGTGTGGGTGATCGGGGTGTCTGTGTGGGTGATCCGGGGTGTCTGTGTGGGTGATCGGGGTGTCTGTGTGGGTGATGCTGGGTGTCTGTGTGGGTGATCGGGGTGTCTGTGTGGGTGATCCGGGGTGTCTGTGTGGGTGATGCTGGGTGTCTGTGTGGGTGATGCTGGGTGTCTGTGTGGGTGATCCGGGGTGTCTGTGTGGGTGATGCTGGGTGTCTGTGTGGGTGATCCGGGGTGTCTGTGTGGGTGATGTTGGGGTGTCTGTGTGGGTGATGTTGGGGTGTCTGTGTGGGTGATGCTGGGGTGTCTGTGTGGGTGATGCTGGGTGTCTGTGTGGGTGATCGGGGTGTCTGTGTGGGTGATGCTGGGTGTCTGTGTGGGTGATCGGGGTGTCTGTGTGGGTGATCCGGGGTGTCTGTGTGGGTGATGCTGGGTGTCTGTGTGGGTGATCCGGGGTGTCTGTGTGGGTGATCCGGGGTGTCTGTGTGGGTGATCGGGGTGTCTGTGTGGGTGATCGGGGTGTCTGTGTGGGTGATCCGGGGTGTCTGTGTGGGTGATCCGGGGTGTCTGTGTGGGTGATGCTGGGTGTCTGTGTGGGTGATCGGGGTGTCTGTGTGGGTGATCCGGGGTGTCTGTGTGGGTGATGCTGGGTGTCTGTGTGGGTGATCCGGGGTGTCTGTGTGGGTGATCCGGGGTGTCTGTGTGGGTGATGTTGGGGTGTCTGTGTGGGTGATGCTGGGGTGTCTGTGTGGGTGATTCGGGGTGTCTGTGTGGGTGATGTTGGGGTGTCTGTGTGGGTGATCGGGGTGTCTGTGTGGGTGATGTTGGGGTGTCTGTGTGGGTGATGCTGGGTGTCTGTGTGGGTGATCGGGGTGTCTGTGTGGGTGATGCTGGGGTGTCTGTGTGGGTGATCGGGGTGTCTGTGTGGGTGATCCGGGGTGTCTGTGTGGGTGATGCGGGGTGTCTGTGTGGGTGATGCTGGGTGTCTGTGTGGGTGATGCTGGGTGTCTGTGTGGGTGATGCTGGGTGTCTGTGTGGGTGATCGGGGTGTCTGTGTGGGTGATGCTGGGGTGTCTGTGTGGGTGATGCTGGGGTGTCTGTGTGGGTGATTCGGGGTGTCTGTGTGGGTGATGTTGGGGTGTCTGTGTGGGTGATGCTGGGTGTCTGTGTGGGTGATCGGGGTGTCTGTGTGGGTGATCCGGGGTGTCTGTGTGGGTGATCGGGGTGTCTGTGTGGGTGATGCTGGGTGTCTGTGTGGGTGATCGGGGTGTCTGTGTGGGTGATCCGGCTGTCTGTGTGGGTGATGCTGGGTGTCTGTGTGGGTGATCGGGGTGTCTGTGTTGGTGATGCTGGGGTGTCTGTGTGGGTGATCCGGGGTGTCTGTGTGGGTGATGCTGGGTGTCTGTGTGGGTGATGTTGGGGTGTCTGTGTGGGTGATGCTGGGGTGTCTGTGTGGGTGATGTTGGGGTGTCTGTGTGGGTGATGCTGGGGTGTCTGTGTGGGTGATCTGGGGTGTCTGTGTGGGTGATTCGGGGTGTCTGTGTGGGTGATCGGGGTGTCTGTGTGGGTGATGTTGGGGTGTCTGTGTGGGTGATCGGGGTGTCTGTGTGGGTGATCGGGGTGTCTGTGTGGGTGATTCGGGGTGTCTGTGTGGGTGATGTTGGGGTGTCTGTGTGGGTGATGTGGGGTGTCTGTGTGGGTGATCCGGGGTGTCTGTGTGGGTGACCGGGGTGTCTGTGTGGGTGATCGGGGTGTCTGTGTGGGTGATGCTGGGTGTCTGTGTGGGTGATCGGGGTGTCTGTGTGGGTGATCCGGGGTGTCTGTGTGGGTGATCCGGGGTGTCTGTGTGGGTGATGCTGGGTGTCTGTGTGGGTGATCGGGGTGTCTGTGTGGGTGATCCGGGGTGTCTGTGTGGGTGATGTTGGGGTGTCTGTGTGGGTGATGTTGGGGTGTCTGTGTGGGTGATGCTGGGGTATCTGTGTGGGTGATTCGGGGTGTCTGTGTGGGTGATGTTGGGGTGTCTGTGTGGGTGATCGGGGTGTCTGTGTGGGTGATGTTGGGGTGTCTGTGTGGGTGATCGGGGTGTCTGTGTGGGTGATGCTGGGGTGTCTGTGTGGGTGATGCTGGGTGTCTGTGTGGGTGATCCGGGGTGTCTGTGTGGGTGATCGGGGTGTCTGTGTCGGTGATGCTGGGGTGTCTGTGTGGGTGATGTTGGGGTGTCTGTGTGGGTGATGCTGGGGTGTCTGTGTGGGTGATGTTGGGGTGTCTGTGTGGGTGATGCTGGGGTGTCTGTGTGGGTGATCTGGGGTGTCTGTGTGGGTGATCCGGGGTGTCTGTGTGGGTGATCGGGGTGTCTGTGTGGGTGATCGGGGTGTCTGTGTGGGTGATCCGGGGTGTCTGTGTGGGTGATCGGGGTGTCTGTGTGGGTGATGCTGGGTGTCTGTGTGGGTGATCGGGGTGTCTGCGGGTGATCAGGGGTGTCTGTGTGGGTGATCCGGGGTGTCTGTGTGGGTGATCGGGGTGTCTGTGTGGGTGATGCTGGGTGTCTGTGTGGGTGATCCGGGGTGTCTGTGTGGGTGATGCTGGGTGTCTGTGTGGGTGATCGGGGTGTCTGTGTGGGTGATCCGGGGTGTCTGTGTGGGTGATGCTGGGTGTCTGTGTGGGTGATGTTGGGGTGTCTGTGTGGGTGATGTTGGGGTGTCTGTGTGGGTGATGCTGGGGTGTCTGTGTGGGTGATTCGGGGTGTCTGTGTGGGTGATGCTGGGTGTCTGTGTGGGTGATGCTGGGTGTCTGTGTGGGTGATCGGGGTGTCTGTGTGGGTGATCCGGGGTGTCTGTGTGGGTGATGCTGGGTGTCTGTGTGGGTGATGTTGGGGTGTCTGTGTGGGTGATGTTGGGGTGTCTGTGTGGGTGATGCTGGGGTGTCTGTGTGGGTGATTCGGGGTGTCTGTGTGGGTGATGTTGGGGTGTCTGTGTGGGTGATCGGGGTGTCTGTGTGGGTGATGTTGGGGTGTCTGTGTGGGTGATGCTGGGTGTCTGTGTGGGTGATCCGGGGTGTCTGTGTGGGTGATTCGGGGTGTCTGTATGGGTGATTGGGGTGTCTGTGTGGGTGATCCGGGGTGTCTGTGTGGGTGATCAGGGTGTCTGTGTGGGTGATGCTGGGTGTCTGTGTGGGTGATGCTGGGTGTCTGTGTGGGTGATCGGGGTGTCTGTGTGGGTGATCCGGGGTGTCTGTGTGGGTGATGCTGGGTGTCTGTGTGGGTGATGTTGGGGTGTCTGTGTGGGTGATGCTGGGGTGTCTGTGTGGGTGATTCGGGGTGTCTGTGTGGGTGATGTTGGGGTGTCTGTGTGGGTGATTCGGGGTGTCTGTGTGGGTGATGTTGGGGTGTCTGTGTGGGTGATGCTGGGGTGTCTGTGTGGGTGATCCGGGGTGTCTGTGTGGGTGATCCGGGGTGTCTGTGTGGGTGATGTTGGGGTGTCTGTGTGGGTGATGCTGGGGTGTCTGTGTGGGTGATTCGGGGTGTCTGTGTGGGTGATGTTGGGGTGTCTGTGTGGGTGATTCGGGGTGTCTGTGTGGGTGATGTTGGGGTGTCTGTGTGGGTGATGCTGGGTGTCTGTGTGGGTGATCCGGGGTGTCTGTGTGGGTGATTCGGGGTGTCTGTGTGGGTGATCCGGGGTGTCTGTATGGGTGATTGGGGTGTCTGTGTGGGTGATCCGGGGTGTCTGTGTGGGTGATCGGGGTGTCTGTGTGGGTGATGCTGGGTGTCTGTGTGGGTGATCGGGGTGTCTGTGTGGGTGATCCGGGGTGTCTGTGTGGGTGATCGGGGTGTCTGTGTGGGTGATGCTGGGTGTCTGTGTGGGTGATCGGGGTGTCTGTGTGGGTGATCCGGGGTGTCTGTGTGGGTGATGCTGGGTGTCTGTGTGGGTGATGCTGGGTGTCTGTGTGGGTGATCCGGGGTGTCTGTGTGGGTGATGCTGGGTGTCTGTGTGGGTGATCCGGGGTGTCTGTGTGGGTGATGTTGGGGTGTCTGTGTGGGTGATGTTGGGGTGTCTGTGTGGGTGATGCTGGGGTGTCTGTGTGGGTGATGCTGGGTGTCTGTGTGGGTGATCGGGGTGTCTGTGTGGGTGATGCTGGGTGTCTGTGTGGGTGATCGGGGTGTCTGTGTGGGTGATCCGGGGTGTCTGTGTGGGTGATGCTGGGTGTCTGTGTGGGTGATCCGGGGTGTCTGTGTGGGTGATCCGGGGTGTCTGTGTGGGTGATCGGGGTGTCTGTGTGGGTGATCGGGGTGTCTGTGTGGGTGATCCGGGGTGTCTGTGTGGGTGATCCGGGGTGTCTGTGTGGGTGATGCTGGGTGTCTGTGTGGGTGATCGGGGTGTCTGTGTGGGTGATCCGGGGTGTCTGTGTGGGTGATGCTGGGTGTCTGTGTGGGTGATCCGGGGTGTCTGTGTGGGTGATCCGGGGTGTCTGTGTGGGTGATGTTGGGGTGTCTGTGTGGGTGATGCTGGGGTGTCTGTGTGGGTGATTCGGGGTGTCTGTGTGGGTGATGTTGGGGTGTCTGTGTGGGTGATCGGGGTGTCTGTGTGGGTGATGTTGGGGTGTCTGTGTGGGTGATGCTGGGTGTCTGTGTGGGTGATCGGGGTGTCTGTGTGGGTGATGCTGGGGTGTCTGTGTGGGTGATCGGGGTGTCTGTGTGGGTGATCCGGGGTGTCTGTGTGGGTGATGCGGGGTGTCTGTGTGGGTGATGCTGGGTGTCTGTGTGGGTGATGCTGGGTGCCGGTGTGGGTGATGCTGGGTGTCTGTGTGGGTGATCGGGGTGTCTGTGTGGGTGATGCTGGGGTGTCTGTGTGGGTGATGCTGGGGTGTCTGTGTGGGTGATTCGGGGTGTCTGTGTGGGTGATGTTGGGGTGTCTGTGTGGGTGATGCTGGGTGTCTGTGTGGGTGATCGGGGTGTCTGTGTGGGTGATCCGGGGTGTCTGTGTGGGTGATCGGGGTGTCTGTGTGGGTGATGCTGGGTGCCTGTGTGGGTGATCGGGGTGTCTGTGTGGGTGATCCTGGGTGTCTGTGTGGGTGATGCTGGGTGTCTGTGTGGGTGATCGGGGTGTCTGTGTGGGTGATCCGGGGAGTCTGTGTGGGTGATCGGGGTGTCTGTGTGGGTGATCGGGGTGTCTGTGTGGGTGATCCGGGGTGTCTGTGTGGGTGATCCGGGGTGTCTGTGTGGGTGATCCGGGGTGTCTGTGTGGGTGATCGGGGTGTCTGTGTGGGTGATGCTGGGTGTCTGTGTGGGTGATCGGGGTGTCTGTGTGGGTGATCCGGGTGTCTGTGTGGGTGATGCTGGGTGTCTGTGTGGGTGATCGGGGTGTCTGCGTGGGTGATCCGGGGTGTCTGTGTGGGTGATCGGGGTGTCTGTGTGGGTGATCGGGGTGTCTGTGTGGGTGATCCGGGGTGTCTGTGTGGGTGATCCGGGGTGTCTGTGTGGGTGATCCGGGGTGTCTGTGTGGGTGATGCGGGGTGTCTGTGTGGGTGATCCGGGGTGTCTGTGTGGGTGATCCGGGGTGTCTGTGTGGGTGATCGGGGTGTCTGTGTGGGTGATCCGGGGTGTCTGTGTGGGTGATGCTGGGTGTCTGTGTGGGTGATTGGGGTGTCTGTGTGGGTGATCGGGGTGTCTGTGTGGGTGATCCGGGGTGTCTGTGTGGGTGATCCGGGGTGTCTGTGTGGGTGATCCGGGGTGTCTGTGTGGGTGATGCTGGGTGTCTGTGTGGGTGATCGGGGTGTCTGTGTGGGTGATCGGGGTGTCTGTGTGGGTGATCCGGGGTGTCTGTGTGGGTGATCGGGGGTGTCTGTGTGGGTGATGTTGGGGTGTCTGTGTGGGTGATCGGGGTGTCTGTGTGGGTGATCCGGGGTGTCTGTGTGGGTGATGCTGGGTGTCTGTGTGGGTGATCGGGGTGTCTGTGTGGGTGATCGGGGTGTCTGTGTGGGTGATCCGGGGTGTCTGCGTGGGTGATCGGGGGTGTCTGTGTGGGTGATGCTGGGTGTCTGTGTGGGTGATCGGGGTGTCTGTGTGGGTGATCGGGGTGTCTGTGTGGGTGATGCTGGGTGTCTGTGTGGGTGATCCGGGGTGTCTGTGTGGGTGATCCGGGGTGTCTGTGTGGGTGATCCGGGGAGTCTGTGTGGGTGATCGGGGTGTCTGTGTGGGTGATGCTGGGTGTCTGTGTGGGTGATGCTGGGTGTCTGTGTGGGTGATCCGGGGTGTCTGTGTGGGTGATCCGGGGTGTCTGTGTGGGTGATCCGGGGTGCCTGTGTGGGTGATGCTGGGTGTCTGTGTGGGTGATGCTGGGTGTCTGTGTGGGTGATCCGGGGTGTCTGTGTGGGTGATCCGGGGTGTCTGTGTGGGTGATCCGGGGTGCCTGTGTGGGTGATCCGGGGTGTCTGTGTGGGTGATGCTGGGTGTCTGTGTGGGTGATGCTGGGTGTCTGTGTGGGTGATCCGGGGTGTCTGTGTGGGTGATCGGGGGTGTCTGTGTGGGTGATCCGGGGTGTCTGTGTGGGTGATCCGGGGTGTCTGTGTGGGTGATCCGGGGTGTCTGTGTGGGTGATGCTGGGTGTCCGTGTGGGTGATCCGGGGTGTCTGTGTGGGTGATGTTGGGGTGTCTGTGTGAGTGATGTTGGGGTGTCTGTGTGGGTGATGCTGGGGTGTCTGTGTGGGTGATTCGGGGTGTCTGTGTGGGTGATGTTGGGGTGTCTGTGTGGGTGATCCGGGGTGTCTGTGTGGGTGATGCTGGGTGTCTGTGTGGGTGATCCGGGGTGTCTGTGTGGGTGATTCGGGGTGTCCGCGTGGGTGATCCGGGGTGTCTGTGTGGGTGATGTTGGGGTGTCTGTGTGGGTGATGCTGGGTGTCTGTGTGGGTGATCCGGGGTGTCTGTGTGGGTGATCCGGGGTGTCTGTATGGGTGATCGGGATGTCTGTATGGGTGATCGGGGGTGTCTGTGTGGGTGATCGGGGTGTCTGTGTGGGTGATGCGGGGTGTCTTGTGGGTGATCGGGGTGTCTGTGTGGGTGATCCGGGGTGTCTGTGTGGGTGATCGGGGTGTCTGTGTGGGTGATCGGGGTGTCTGTGTGGGTGATGCTGGGTGTCTGTGTGGGTGATGCTGGGTGTCTGTGTGGGTGATCCGGGGTGTCTGCTGGGTGATCGGGGTGTCTGTGTGGGTGATGTGGGGTGTCTGTGTGGGTGATCCGGGGTGTCTGCTGGGTGATCGGGGTGTCTGCTGGGTGATCCGGGGTGTCTGCGTGGGTGATCTGGGGTGTCTGCGTGGGTGATGCGGGGTGTCTGTGTGGGTGATCCGGGGTGTCTGTGTGGGTGATCCGGGGTGTCTGTGTGGGTGATTCGGGGTGTCTGTGTGGGTGATGTTGGGGTGTCTGTGTGGGTGATCCGGGGTGTCTGTGTGGGTGATCCGGGGTGTCTGTGTGGGTGATGTTGGGGTGTCTGTGTGGGTGATCCGGGGTGTCTGTGTGGGTGATGCTGGGTGTCTGTGTGGGTGATCCGGGGTGTCTGTGTGGGTGATTCGGGGTGTCCGCGTGGGTGATCCGGGGTGTCTCTGTGGGTGATCCGGGGCGTCTGTGTGGGTGATCCGGGGTGTCTGTGTGGGTGATCCGGGGTGTCTGTGTGGGTGATTCGGGGTGTCCGCGTGGGTGATCCGGGGTGTCTCTGTGGGTGATCCGGGGCGTCTGTGTGGGTGATCCGGGGTGTCTCTGTGGGTGATCCGGGGCGTCTGTGTGGGTGATTCGGGGTGTCTGTGTGGGTGATGTTGGGGTGTCTGTGTGGGTGATCCGGGGTGTCTGTGTGGGTGATGCTGGGTGTCTGTGTGGGTGATCCGGGGTGTCTGTGTGGGTGATTCGGGGTGTCCGCGTGGGTGATCCGGGGTGTCTCTGTGGGTGATCCGGGGTGTCTGTGTGGGTGATCCGGGGTGTCTGTGTGGGTGATCCGGGGTGTCTGTGTGGGTGATTCGGGGTTTCCGCGTGGGTGATACGGGGTGTCTGTGTGGGTGATGTTGGGGTGTCTGTGTGGGTGATGCTGGGTGTCTGTGTGGGTGATCGGGGTGTCTGTGTGGGTGATCCGGGGTGTCCGCGTGGGTGATCCGGGGTGTCTGTGTGGGTGATGTTGGGGTGTCTGTGTGGGTGATGCTGGGTGTCTGTGTGGGTGATCGGGGTGTCTGTGTGGGTGATCCGGGGTGTCTGTGTGGGTGATCGGGGTGTCTGTGTGGGTGATGTTGGGGTGTCTGTGTGGGTGATGCTGGGTGTCTGTGTGGGTGATCCGGGGTGTCTGTGTGGGTGATCCGGGGTGTCTGTGTGGGTGATCCGGGGTGTCTGTGTGGGTGATCGGGGTGTCTGTGTGGGTGATGCTGGGTGTCTGTGTGGGTGATCGGGGTGTCTGTGTGGGTGATCCGGGGTGTCTGTGTGGGTGATGCTGGGTGTCCGCGTGGGTGATCCGGGGTGTCTGTGTGGGTGATGTTGGGGTGTCTGTGTGGGTGATGCTGGGTGTCTGTGTGGGTGATCCGGGGTGTCTGTGTGGGTGATCCGGGGTGTCTGTGTGGGTGATCGGGGTGTCTGTGTGGGTGATGTTGGGTGTCTGTGTGGGTGATCGGGGTGTCTGTGTGGGTGATCCGGGGTGTCTGTGTGGGTGATGCTGGGTGTCTGTGTGGGTGATCGGGGTGTCTGTGTGGGTGATCCGGGGTGTCTGTGTGGGTGATCCGGGGTGTCTGTGTGGGTGATGCGGGGTGTCTGTGTGGGTGATGCTGGGGTGTCTGTGTGGGTGATCCGGGGTGTCTGTGTGGGTGATGCGGGGTGTCTGTGTGGGTGATGCTGGGTGTCTGTGTGGGTGATCCGGGGTGTCTGTGTGGGTGATCCGGGGTGTCTGTGTGGGTGATGCTGGGTGTCTGTGTGGGTGATCCGGGGTGTCTGTGTGGGTGATGTTGGGGTGTCTGTGTGGGTGATGCTGGGTGTCTGTGTGGGTGATCCGGGGTGTCTGTGTGGGTGATCCGGGGTGTCTGTGTGGGTGATCGGGGGTGTCTGTGTGGGTGATGTTGGGGTGTCTGTGTGGGTGATGCTGGGTGTCTGTGTGGGTGATCGGGGTGTCTGTGTGGGTGATCCGGGGTGTCCGCGTGGGTGATCCGGGGTGTCTGTGTGGGTGATGTTGGGGTGTCTGTGTGGGTGATGCTGGGTGTCTGTGTGGGTGATCGGGGTGTCTGTGTGGGTGATCCGGGGTGTCTGTGTGGGTGATCGGGGTGTCTGTGTGGGTGATGTTGGGGTGTCTGTGTGGGTGATGCTGGGTGTCTGTGTGGGTGATCCGGGGTGTCTGTGTGGGTGATCCGGGGTGTCTGTGTGGGTGATCCGGGGTGTCTGTGTGGGTGATCGGGGTGTCTGTGTGGGTGATGCTGGGTGTCTGTGTGGGTGATCGGGGTGTCTGTGTGGGTGATCCGGGGTGTCTGTGTGGGTGATGCTGGGTGTCCGCGTGGGTGATCCGGGGTGTCTGTGTGGGTGATGTTGGGGTGTCTGTGTGGGTGATGCTGGGTGTCTGTGTGGGTGATCCGGGGTGTCTGTGTGGGTGATCCGGGGTGTCTGTGTGGGTGATCGGGGTGTCTGTGTGGGTGATGTTGGGTGTCTGTGTGGGTGATCGGGGTGTCTGTGTGGGTGATCCGGGGTGTCTGTGTGGGTGATGCTGGGTGTCTGTGTGGGTGATCGGGGTGTCTGTGTGGGTGATCCGGGGTGTCTGTGTGGGTGATCCGGGGTGTCTGTGTGGGTGATGCGGGGTGTCTGTGTGGGTGATGCTGGGGTGTCTGTGTGGGTGATCCGGGGTGTCTGTGTGGGTGATGCGGGGTGTCTGTGTGGGTGATGCTGGGTGTCTGTGTGGGTGATCCGGGGTGTCTGTGTGGGTGATCCGGGGTGTCTGTGTGGGTGATCCGGGGTGTCTGTGTGGGTGATGCGGGGTGTCTGTGTGGGTGATGCTGGGTGTCTGTGTGGGTGATCCGGGGTGTCTGTGTGGGTGATGTTGGGGTGTCTGTGTGGGTGATGCTGGGTGTCTGTGTGGGTGATCCGGGGTGTCTGTGTGGGTGATCCGGGGTGTCTGTGTGGGTGATCCGGGGTGTCTGTGTGGGTGATCCGGGGTGTCTGTGTGGGTGATCCGGGGTGTCTGTGTGGGTGATCCGGGGTGTCTGTGTGGGTGATGCGGGGTGTCTGTGTGGGTGATCCGGGGTGTCTGTGCGGGTGATCCGGGGTGTCTGTGTGGGTGATGCTGGGTGTCTGTGTGGGTGATCCGGGGTGTCTGTGTGGGTGATGCTGGGGTGTCTGTGTGGGTGATGCTGGGTGTCTGTGTGGGTGATCGGGGTGTCTGTGTGGGTGATCCGGGGTGTCTGTGTGGGTGATCGGGGTGTCTGTGTGGGTGATCGGGGTGTCTGTGTGGGTGATCGGGGTGTCTGTGTGGGTGATCCGGGGTGTCTGTGTGGGTGATCCGGGGTGTCTGTGTGGGTGATCCGGGGTGTCTGTGTGGGTGATCCGGGGTGTCTGTGTGGGTGATACGGGTGTCTGTGTGGGTGATGCTGGGGTGTCTGTGTGGGTGATGCTGGGTGTCTGTGTGGGTGATGCTGGGTGTCTGTGTGGGTGATCGGGGTGTCTGTGTGGGTGATCCGGGGTGTCTGTGTGGGTGATCCGGGGTGTCTGTGTGGGTGATCGGGGTGTCTGTGTGGGTGATCGGGGTGTCTGTGTGGGTGATCCGGGGTGTCTGTGTGGGTGATCGGGGTGTCTGTGTGGGTGATCCGGGGTGTCTGTGTGGGTGATCGGGGTGTCTGTGTGGGTGATCGGGGTGTCTGTGTGGGTGATCCGGGGTGTCTGTGTGGGTGATGCGGGGTGTCTGCGTGGGTGATCCGGGGAGTCTGTGTGGGTGATCGGGGTGTCCGTGTGGGTGATCGGGGTGTCCGTGTGGGTGATCCGGGGTGTCTGTGTGGGTGATCCGGGGTGTCTGTGTGGGTGATCCGGGGTGTCTGTGTGGGTGATCCGGGGTGTCTGTGTGGGTGATCCGGGGTGTCTGCTGGGTGATCCGGGGTGTCTCCTGGGTGATCGGGGTTGGGAGGGGAGGAAGGCCGGCGAGCACGTGGCTCACAGGCCGGAGGCCCAGGAGGAGCTGCAGACACACCCTCCCGGAGGCTGCACGTCCAGGCACAGGCCGGGCGGGGAGGTGGGACACGCGTGCAGACCTGGTGCCTCAGAGCCAGCAAGATGGAGGCGTGGCCTGGGGGTGAGGGCAGGACCGGGGGTCTCCCCCTGCCCTCTGAGCGCTGGGCCCTCCGCGGGGATGTGCCTCCTGCGCGCTGCACCCACAACCCCACCCCAGCTCCTACCCACAGGGCCCCCCTCCTCCGCAGCCCTTCACACCCCCCCGGGAACCAGGCCTCAGGGGGGCCCCTCGCAGGTGCCACGCAAACCGGCCCGTTTCTGTCCGCAGTGACCGCGCGGCCCCCCGCGCTGCAGCGGCAGGCGCGCGTGGACGGCGGCCCCGAGGGCGCGGAGGACCCGTGGGTGCGCATCTCCGGCTGCATCCGGAGCCTGTTCAGCCCCGTCATGAGCGAGAGCCACGGCCCCACCCTGCAGCCCGCCAGCCTCGCCCAGGCCGGGGCGCCGGGCCCCGCGGAGGGGGCCCCCCGGAGGCTGGACGCCGGCAACGGGGCCCCCAAAGGGCACACGCCCGCCGACGGCGGCGCCGGGAAGAAGGGGCCCCCCGTGGCCCCCAAGCCGGCCTGGTTCCGCCAGAGCCTGAAGGGGCTGCGGCCTCGCGGCCCGGACCCCCGGGGGCCCGCCCCCAGGGCCCCCCGGGCCGCCCGCCCGGGCCTCGGGCTCCCTCCGCCAGAAAATCAGCTGCTTTGAGAACTTCGGCTGCTCCCCGCTGCCCCCCAAAGCGGCCCTGAGGCCCAGCCTGCAGCCCCCCCGCTCCGGGGCCGAGGCCTCGGAGCCTCCCGGGGGGCAGGAAGGCCGGGGTCCTGGCCTCTGGGGGCGAGGGGCGCCCCCCACCGCGGAGCTGCCGCCCCCTGGTCCCCGCGCGGCCGCGGAGGCCGGCGACGGGGGCGCGCCCGGGACCCCGCCCCCGGGGCCGCCGCCCACAGAGAGCGCCCCCTCCCCGGACCCCCTGCCCAGGCTGCTGCCCGCGCCGACGGCGGGGGCCCCGGGCTCGGTGCTCAGGGCGCCCGGCCAGCGGGCCCGCAGCTTCCCGCTGACCCGCACGCGGTCCCTGGACGTGCCGCCGGCGGACGGGGCCTGCCCGCTCTACGCGCTCAGCAGCCGCGTGTCCTCGGCCGTCATGCGCTCCCTGCTGTGCCTCCCGGCCTCCGCCCCCGGCAGCCCCCGGGACCGGGTGTCCGCAGCGACCTCTCCCGGCCCGGACCCGGCCGCCAGCAGCACCGACTCGGGGTTCTCCCTCAAGTAAGCGGGCCCCCCCCCCCGCCAGCTCCCCTCAGGGCGGGCTGCCCTCCTCCTCTTGTTCGTGTGCATGGCTGTGTGTGTGCATGTATGTGTGCACATGAGTGCTTTGTGTGCACACATGGGTGTGCATGTGCATGCACACATGTGCACACATATACACGTGCATATGTGCACACGTACACACACACCTGTGTCTGGGCACACACGTACACACATACATGTGTGCCCCGATGCACGTGTATACGCGTGCATGTGTGTGCACACGTGCATGCACGTATACACGTATATGTGTGCTCACGTGCACGGTTTGCATGCATATGTGTGTGCGTGCATGTGCATGCATGCTCATGCTTGCTATATGTGTGTGCACACATGCATGTGCATGTGCGTGTGTGTGTGTGTACATGTGTGAGAGGGAGGGGCAGCTCAGCCTTCCTACCGAGGAGGCGTTGCCCGGCACTGGGCTGGGGGGGGTGGAGGCGAGCTCAGACGCCCCCCTCAGGGACACACACGTCCCTCTCCTGCCCAGGATGCCCACGCAGCGCCCCTGCACATGGGCTCCTTCCCTGGGCAGGAGGTCATGACCCCGGCCCCGCCCTCACTGGCCTCCCGCAGGTTCCTCCCGGGTCACATGAGGAAGTGGCGACACTTGCCCCAGAGCTGGGCGGCCCCAGCGGTGCCCTGGGCACCCCCATTCACTCCTCCCTCCTCAGTGGGAACTCTGCGTTCCCCAGTTTCCTTTATTCTCCCCTCCCCCCACCGCGCCCTTCAGGCCCAGCCTCTGCAGAGAGCGCTGTGTGCAGGGCCAACCCTGGGGGGACGAGGCCCGCCCCAGGCCTGGCGGGGACACCCTGCAAACCGGGGCCCGGCTCTGTGGGACGGGACGGGGCCCCCCACAGTCCTGCCAACCAGAGGGCGTGATCCCCCAGGACTAAAACCAGCTTCACGCAGAACAAAGCGAAGCTACTAAACATCGCTAGGCACCCACATGAGTCCCACAGAAAAGGTGACCCGGCTGCTGGCTCGGGGCACCCCCTGTAGCGAGTGAGCCGACCCCCGATGGCCGGCTGGGGGCACCCCTGTAGTCAGTGTGCTGACCCTGATGGCCGGCTGGGGGCACCCCTGTAGTGAGTGTGCTGACCCCGATGGCCGGCTGGGGGCACCCCTGTAGTCAGTGTGCTGACCCCCGATGGCTGGCTGGGGGCACCCCTGTAGAGAGTGTGCTGACCCCGATGGCCTGCTGGGGGCACCCCTGTAGTGAGTGTGCTGACCCCCGATGGCCGGCTGACCTTTGATGGCCTGCTGGGGGCACCCCTGTAGTGAGTGAGCTGACCCTGATGGCCGGCTGGGGGCACCCCTGTAGTGAGTGTGCTGACCCCCGATGGCCGGCTGGGGGCACCCCTGTAGTGAGTGTGCTGACCCCCGATGGCCGGCTGGGGGCACCCCTGTAGTGAGTGTGCTGACCCCTGATGGCCGGCTGGGGGCACCCCTGTAGTGAGTGTGCTGACCCCCGATGGCCGGCTGGGGGCACCCCTGTAGTGAGTGTGCTGACCTCTGATGGCCGGCTGGGGGCACCCTCTATAGTGAGTGTGCTGACCCCTGATGGCCGGCTGGGGGCACCCCTGTAGTGAGTGTGCTGACCCCTGATGGCTGGCTGGGGGCACCCCTGTAGCGAGTGTGCTGACCCCCGATGGCCGGCTGGGGGCACCCCTGTAGTGAGTGTGCTGACCTCTGATGGCCGGCTGGGGGCCCCCTGTAGAGAGTGAGCCGACCCCCGATGGCCGGCTGGGGGCACCCCTGTAGTGAGTGTGCTGACCCCTGATGGCCGGCTGGGGGCACCCCTGTAGTGAGTGTGCTGACCCCTGATGGCCGGCTGGGGGCACCCCTGTAGTGAGTGTGCTGACCCCTGATGGCCGGCTGGGGGCACCCCTGTAGTGAGTGTGCTGACCCTGATGGCCGGCTGGGGGCACCCCTGTAGTGAGTGTGCTGACCCTGATGGCCGGCTGGGGGCACCCCTGTAGTGAGTGTGCTGACCCCCGATGGCCGGCTGGGGGCACCCCTGTAGCGAGTGTGCTGACCCCCGATGGCCGGCTGGGGGCACCCCTGTAGTGAGTGTGCTGACCCTGATGGCCAGCTGGGGCGGGGCCGCGGGGGGGACCTCACCTGGCACAGCTGTGGGCCCACAAGTCGCCTGCCGTCCCTGAGCCCCCACCTCCCCACCCTGGGGGAGGTGTCTGAGGGGCCGCAGGCTTGTTGCCATGGCAACAGGATGCGCACAGGCACAGCGCTCAGCACCTGGCCTGGCCTGGGGGGCAGCCCCTGACCCCGCCGCCGCTCCCCGCGCAGCCTCTCGGAGCTGAGGGAGTACACGGAGGGCCTCGGGGAGCCCGCGGAGGCCGAGGCCTGCACCCCCGCGCCCGGCCCGTCGGTCCTGTCCCTGCTCAGCGCGGAGGAGCTGAGGAGGTTCATCGAGGAGGTGAAGGAGCTGGACGCGGCCACGCTGAAGGTGGGGTGCTCACGTCTGGGACGCAGCCTGGGGGGGGGAGGGGCAGCGCATCCCCCTCTGAGGCCCCCGGGGAGGCCGCTGAGCCCCCGTGGGGAGGGGGGACAGCGTCCCGGCCGCAGCGAGGCCTCCACGGGGGAGGGCTGGGCTTGGGGTGCAGCTTATGCAAATCTCAGTCTCCGGGTGCAGAGCCCGCTCTCGCTCGGCGGGGCCACTTCCTGTCCCAGGGCCGCCCCCCCCCCGCGCGCGTCTTGAGCTCCCACGGGGCCTCCCCTGCACCCCCAGGGGCCTCTCAGGGCCGCCAAGCCGGGCGCGCGCTTCAGCCCCGCTTCCCACGCGCTTTCTGATCACCAGTGGCCGCAGAGGCAGGCGCCGGCCCGGGTGGGAGGCCTGGGGGGACCCTCCAGCCGGGGTGAGAGCTGCATCCCAGGTCAGGAACCCGGGGGCCTCTGCACCTGGGGGACCCCTGGGAGGCTGGGGCAGGTGCTGGGACCCGGGGTGGGGGGGACGGGCAGCGAGGCCTGGGGGCTCGGAGTCAGAGGTCAGAGCCAGGGGCTGCGGGGGCCCTGCTGGCGTCCTAGCTGGGGCTCTGGGGCGCCACCTGGTGGCCCGGGACCCACGTGACCTGCAGGTGCACGGACCCGGCCCGCAGGGCGGTCTCTGCAGACATCAGCCTCCAAACGCTGTGAAGCCAGAGTGTCGCTTCTCTTTCTCGAACGGGAAGTGGGAGCTGGCCCGCGGAGTCTCCGGGTCTCCCCAGGGCCCCCCCATGCCCGTCCTATAAGTGACCCGCATGGGACCCCGGACCGGGAGCAGGGCCGGCTGGGGGGTGCCGTGTGCCTGGCCGCTCGTGGGCGTGGGCGCAGGTGCGGGGTGGGGATGCGGCTGGACCCCGCGGTGCTACTGCTGCGCCCCGCGTGGGGCAGGGGAAGGGGGAGGGGGAAGTGGGGGAGCGGCTTCCCGGAACCCCTCTGACCCAGCCCGCGCTTCTCCCCGCAGCAGCTGGAGAGCATCCACGTCACCATCCTGCACAAGGAGGAGGGCGCCGGCCTGGGCTTCAGCCTGGCGGGGGGCGCGGACCTGGAGAGCAGGGAGGTCACGGTGAGTGGGCGGGGGGCAGGGGCTGGGGACCTGGAGGGCAGGGGTCACGGTGAGTGTCAGGGGGCAGGGGGCGGGGACCTGGAGGGCAGGGGTCACGGTGAGTGGGCAGGGGGCAGGGACCTGGAGGGCAGGAGGTCACGGTGAGTGGGCAGGGGGGCGGGGACCTGGAGGGCAGGGGTCACGGTGAGGGGGCAGGGGGCCGGGGGGCGTGGACCTGGAGGGCAGGGGTCAGGTGAGTGGCAGGGGGCAGGGAGTGGGGACCTGGAGGGCAGGGGGACACGGTGAGTGGCAGGGGGGCAGGGGGCAGGGACCTGGAGGGCAGGGGTCACGGTGAGTGGCAGGGGGCGGGGGACCTGGAGGGCAGGGGTCACGGTGAGTGGCAGGGGGCAGGAGGCGGGGACCTGGAGGGCAGGGGTCACGGTGAGTGGCAGGGGGCAGGGGGCGGGGACCTGGAGGGCAGGGGTCAGGTGAGTGGCCCGCGGCCTGTGCGGGGATGGGAGGCGGGAGGCCAGGCAGCGAGGGGCTCAGGGCAGCTGCCCTTCCAGGGAGCAGTTCCCATCCCGCGTGTGACGGGTCGGCCTCAGCGGGACCCCCCCTTAACAAAGGTCTCCCCGGAGGGCCGGGGGCATTACAGCCAAGGAGACGGAGTCCCCGGCCTCCGCCTCCCTCTGGAGCCCGGGCAGGGTGACCTGTGACCTGTGACCTGGGGGCCTGGGGGCGGCCGGGCAGCCAGGACGGGGACCTGCCGTGGTGACGTGGCCCAGGCCCTGGCGGGAGGCCCGGGGAAGGCAGGTCCCGCAGCTCTGCTTCCTGGCGCGGCCTGGGCGGTGGGCGGCCCCCGAGGGCCCAGCCTGACCGAGAGCAGCTGCGATCGGAGGCCGAGACGGGCGGGGGGACGGGGCTGCTGAGTGAGGGGGATCGGGCCTGGGGCACACCCGAGCCCCCACGCTGGAGACTGGCTCCGACCTCCAGCGAGACCCTGGGGCTGACCTCCGCGGCTCCCCAGGTCCACAGGGTGTTCCCCAGCGGGCTGGCCGCCCAGGAGGGGACCATCCAGAAGGGCGACGAGGTGCTGTCCATCAACGGCAAGTCCCTCAAAGGCGCCACGCACAGCGACGCGCTGGCCATCCTGCGCCAGGCGCGGGACCCCCGGCAGGCCGTGGTGGTCACCCGGCGGCCCGCACCCACGCCGGAGGCCGCGCCCGCCCTGCGCTCCTCCCCGGAGGCTCCCGCCCCGGCCACCGCGGCCGGTGACGTCCCCGCGGACCCCGGTAAGTCCCCGGCTGGGCGCGGGGAACGGGGGGGTGCTGTGTGTCCGGGATGCAGGGGCGCGTGGCCCAGGGCGAGCGTCCCTAACAACCGTCTCCCCAGCAACGGAGGACGCGGTCGCCATGGTGACGCTGACGCTGACGCTGGAGAAGACGCCGGCGGGGCTGGGCTTCAGCCTGGAAGGCGGGCGGGGCTCGCTGCAGGGGGACAGGCCCCTCACCGTCAACCGGGTTTTCTCAGGTGCGTCTGCGACCCTGTCCCGCCGTCCCTCCGGCCGTCCCTCCGGCCGGCCAGCGGGTGGGAGGAGGTGCCTGTTCCGGCCCAACCCCTGAGTCCACGCCTCCCTCTCCCTCCCCAGGGGCGGCCTCGGGACCGGAGAGCGTGCAGCCCGGGGACGAGGTGCTGCAGCTGGCGGGCGCGGCCGCGCAGGGCCTCACGCGCTTTGAGGCCTGGAGCCTCATCAAGGCCCTGCCCGACGGGCCGGTCCCGGTCCTCGTCCGGAGGAAGAGCCCGCGGCCCCAGGGGACCCCAAGCCCTGGGGCCCCGTAGGCCGCCGCGTGGACGCCGGAGCCGCAGCACACGATTCTCAGGGTCACTCAGGGTCACTCAGGGTCGCCCAGGGCTCGGCCTCGGCCGGGGGCTCGCACCTGCAGGGACGGCCCAGCAGGAGGCGCCCGAAGGCGAGGCCGCGGCGCGCGGGGCGGTTGGCGGGTGAAACGGACGATGCACAGAGCCCCGGACACCGCGCTGGAATAAAGTGGGGTGTGTTGCACCTGAGCACAGAGCCCCCCGACACCGCGCTGGAATAAAGTGGGGTGTATTGCACCTGAGCCCAGAGCCCCGGACACCGCGCTGGAATAAAGTGGGGTGTATTGCACCTGCCGCCGAGCCGTGTCCCGCTGTGCGCACTCCGCAGGCGGCGCCGTGACGAGCCGCCCCCACGGCCACCTGCGTCGGGCGGGCTGGGGGGGGGGGGACCCCGCGGGGCAGCTCACGCCCGGGGCTGGCGGCCGGTCCTGGCGGGGCCTCTCCCCACAGGTGCGGGGGGCCCCAGGCGGGCGCCCCCCAGCGGGCCACCCGGTCCGTGCGCCTCGTCACTGGATGGGCCCCGCGGCCTCTGCGCCCTCTGCCCGCGCCGGCACCAGCCTGCGGGAGGGAAGGGGGGTGCTGGGCTGTGAGCCACTGTGAGGCACAAGCGCACCCAGGCCTGGGGTCACGGCCGCGGGGCGGGGAAGCCCGGAGGGGACGGGGCACATGGAGGCGGGGTGGGGGGGGGAGAGATGGGGTCATGCGGGGGGGGGATGAGGGGCATGTGGGGGGGATGGGAGACATGAGGAGAAGGGGTGTAGGAGGGGCACACGGGGGTGTACGGGGCATGAGGGGGGACGGGGCACGTGGGGGAGACGGGGGGGGCATGTGGGAGGGACGGGAGGCATGTGGCAGGGGACAGGGGCACACGGGGGTATGGGGGCATGCAGTGGGGGGGACAGGGTCACGTGGTGGGGGGATGGGGGACACATGGGGCATACGGGGGGGAGAGGGGCATGCAGGGGATGGATGTATGTGGGGCACGCAGGGGGTGTGAGAGGCACGCAGCAGGGGGGGATGGAGTCACATGGCGGGAGATGGGGGCACGGGGGCATGCGGGGGTACAGGGGCATGGCAGGGACATGCAGGGGGTTGCCCGGGGGTACAGGGGCATGGCAGGGACATGCAGGGGGTTGCCCGGGGGTACAGGGGCATGGCAGGGACATGCAGGGGGTGCTCGGGGGGCACACGGGGGGGCATGACAGGGACACGCAGGGGGTGTGAGAGGCAGGGGGGATGAGGTCACATGGCGGGGGGATGGGGACACGTGGGGGGCATGCGGGGGCATGGCAGGGACATGCAGGGGGTGCCTGGGGGCAGACAGAGCAGGTGGGCAGAGGGGGCGCTGCTGACCTCACCGCGCTGCGGAGGTTGGCGTAGAAGCCGGCCATGCTGCGGGGGAAGAAGCTGTCCACCACGCTCTGCGGGAGGAGCCCGCCCAGGTCCGTCTGGAAGAAGGCCACCAGCCGGGTCCTGCCGGGCTCCCTGGGGCGACAGCGCAGCTGGGTGAGGCGCCCGCCGACGGGGGGCCGCCCCGGGCCCTGGGCCTGCTGCGCGCAGGGGGCGCTGTGCTGGGGCAGGTTCCAGGGTCAGGCCAGTGGCCACAGGGAGCCGGAGGGTCCTTTGCGCACTCTCGTCTGGAGGCCTGGGGGTTCCTGACACCCTCTCAAGGGCATCTGAAGGTCAAAACCATTTTCACTCTCATTCTCCCACGCGGGTGGCGTGTGCTCAGGGCCACACGACAGGCGCAGAGGCAGACACGGGCTTCCCTTACGCCCGGCGTTCACACTGCCACCCCGTTCACTGGTTTTGGTTGTTGTTTAGAAAAATACCGTTGTTTTTCATGAAAACATTTCTTAATGTGTAATTTGTTGCTTTAACGTCTCCTAAACATTTCCCATGTTTACCTCCAAACACAGTAAATATTGGTGGTTATAATCCACATCAAGCGTGTCAAACACGCGGCCCGCCTTGTAAGTGTGTGGCCCGCCGGCCGTGCGTTTGACATGCTTGATCTACGTGGACAAAAACTCGAAGGCCCTGAAAAATATTTAAGAGTACAATGTTTTCTTTTACACACCAATAACCAACTAAGAAAACAGTCATATTTACAATGGCATCAAAAAGAATAAAGTACCTGCTAATAAACTTAACCAGAGAGGTAAAGACCTGGACTCGGGAAACTGTGAGATACTGAAGAAGATACAAATGAATGGAAGTGTATACCATGTTCATGGATGGGAAGTGTATACCATGTTCATGGATGGGAAGTGTATACCACATTCATGGATGGAAAGTGCATACCATGTTCATGGATGGGATGTGTATACCACATTCATGGATGGGAAGAATTAGCGTCATTAAAATATCCACAGGACCCAAAGCAATCCACAGATTCAACACAGTTCCAATCAAGATAACCAACGGCGTATTTCACCGAATTGGAACAAATACTACTCCAAAAATTTATAGAAGGGCCCGAAGAGCCACAGAGGTCTTGAGAAAGAAGAATAGAGCTGGAGGAGTCTCGCTGCCTGATCTCAAACACCACAAGGCCAGGGTCATCTAACAGCCTGGCCCTGGCCTAAACACAGACACGCAGACCCATGGGACAGAGCAGAGCTCCCAGAAACAAACCCACGCCTCTTAGGTCAGTTAATGTGCTACGACAAAGTGTGTGGACTGCTGAGAGAACTGCTGACTGCTCTCTGACCGCCTGTCCTCGATCAATTACAGCACGGAGCCCCACAGTGGCCTCCGCTTTGGTGCCCAAGTCCGCACATGGCCCCAGACCTTACAGTGCGGCCTCTGCTACTCAATGCCCAGACCCCCTACCTCCTCCACTCCCACTCTACCTAACACCCTCGGAGGCTCCCTGGACGCACCCCGCCCCACTCGGGGCCTCTGACCCACCCGCCGGCTGTCAGCCTGGGTGGTGCCGGGGATGGCCCAGTGACCTCAGGTTATTACCCAGAACCTCCTGGTGCAAACCGGCCACCCCCCGTGAGAGCAGGGACCGCTCCGCCAGAGTTGGGCGATGCACGATGCGTTCAGAGCCAACCTGTGGGACAGGGGTCCCCGGCTGGGAGGCGGGCCTCAGAGGACACGGAGAGGACCCCGCACACATCCCTGACCCTCCCCGGGCCTCAGCTCGCATCTGCTCCGAGGGACCAGCTGCCTGGGGGGAGGGAGGGTCCCCACTTCCACACGGAGAATAACACCCCCACAGACTCTCCCGTGCCCAGGCCTCTGCCCACATCACTGAGGGGACGGGGCGGGGCTGGGTAGCTGGGAGCAGAATCCCACTGGAGCCGCTGTCCTCTCCTGCCTGTGCCTCCTCCCCTCCTCCCTGTCCTTCCCCCTGTCCCTCCTCCCTGTCCCCTCCTCCCTGTCCCTCCTCCCTGTCCCCCCTCCCTGTCCCCCCTGCCTGTCCCTCCTCCCTGTCCCCCCTCCCTGTCCCCCCTGCCTGTCCCTCCTCCCTGTCCCTCCTGCCTGTCCCTCCTGCCTGTCCCTCCCCCTGTCCCTCCTGCCTGTCCCTCCTCCCTGTCCCTCCTCCCTGTCCCCCCTCCCTGTCCCCCCTCCCTGTCCCTCCTCCCTGTCCCTCCTCCCTGTCCCTCTCCCCTGTCCCTCCTCCCTGTCCCTCCTCCCTGTCCCTCCTCCCTGTCCCTCCCGCCTGTCCCTCCTCCCTGTCCCTCCTGCCTGTCCCTCCTCCCTGTCCCTCCTGCCTCTCCCCCCGCCCAGAAGCCCGCCCTCACCCTGGCACGGGTTCGCAGAAGCAGCCACAGGGGTGGTTCCGTCCCCTCACGTAGCCCGGCCTCGGGGGGCACAGCGGGTGCTCCAGGTTGGCGGCTGGAAGACAGGACGCAGGCTGTGAGCCGCTGTGGCAGATGGTGGGGCCCCCGGCACACCCCAGCCCCCCCCCACCCCCCCTCCCAGACCCTCAGTGCGCACCCCGACCTGGGGTCCAGGAGGCAGCCTTGGCCCGAGCTCCCACGGCCCCACCCCCTGGCCCTTCCACACAGTTTTCCCCGCCAACCCGACACGGAGAGCAAGAAAACCTGTCAGCCCCGGCCGGGTGGCTCAGTGGGTGGAGCGTCGGCCTGCGGACTGAGGGGTCCCAGGTTCCATTCCCGGTCAGGGCACATGACCCGGTTGCGGGCTCGATCCCCAGGAGGGGGCGTGCAGGAGGCAGCTGACCCATGATTCCCTCTCCCATCGATATCTCTCTGTCTCTCCCTCTCTCTCTCTCTCTCTAAAAATCAATGGAAAAATATCCTCCTCGGGGGAGGCTTAACAAAAATAATAATAAAATAAAATAATGTGCCCTTGCCGCTGACTCCATGTGGCCTACTGGGGATGTGCCCGCAACCAAGGTACACGCCATGGACTGGAATCGAACCCGGGACCCTTCAGTCCACAGGCCGATCCTCTATCCACCGAGCCAAACGGCATTGGGCTAAACAACACGGTGGTTTCAGTCAATTACAACCAGCAGCGCGAGCCACACCTGCTCCTCACTTGGTCTTGTGGTTACAGGTTCGATTCCGGTCAAGGGCACGTGCCCGGGTTGCAGGCTCGATCCCCAGTGTGGGGCGTGCAGGAGGCAGCCGGCCCATGATTCTCTCTCCTCATGGGTGTTTCTCTCTCTCTCTCCTTCTCCCTTCCTCTCTGAAATCAATTTTTTAAAAAAAGAAATATATTTTAAAAATAAAATAATGAAACGACGGCCTTGGACCATCCTGTCTCTGATGGTGGTGGCACCTGTCCCCATGGACGCGGGGAGGGCGCGGGGCCCCGGGAGCAGGGCGGCCGCCAGCCTCCTCGTGGAGCGAGTGGGGGGAGCAGGAGCAGCCCAGACCGCCCCCCGCCGAGGCCCGCAGTCCCGGCCTGCCGGTCGCTCACCGCTGGAGATGAGGGTCCCGTCCTCCTGCACCGTGGCCAGCGCCAGGTCCACAAAGTCCCTCGGGGAGATGAGCTTCATGGCGGCCGAGGGCGTGGCGGTCCTGGTCACACACAAGGTCTGCGGAGCCAACACGGTGGTTTTATTTATTTATTTAAATAAATAAATAGTTTATTGAATTTGTACAGAGAGGAAGGGAGAGGGAGAGAGAGTTAGAAACATCGATGAGAGAGAAACATCCATCAGCTGCCTCCTGAACGCCCCCTACTGGGGATTGAGCCTACAACCCGGGCACGTGCTCTGACCGGGAATCAAACCTGGGACCCTTCAGTCCGCAGGCCGGCGCTCTATCCACTGAGCCACACCGGCCAGGGCCAAACAAAATGCTGGTTTTAGTCAATTACAACCAGCAGCGCGAGCCACACCTGCTCCTCACTTGGTCTTGTGGTTACAGGGAGCAGGTGAGTTTTCAACATTTCCTTTCAGCCCTGGCTGGTGTGGCTCAGTGGATAGAGCGTCAGCCTGAGGACGGAAGGGTCCCGGGTTCGATTCCCGGTCAGAGCACGTGCCCGGGTTGTGGGCTCGATCCCCAGTAGGGGGTGTGCAGGAGGCAGCTGAATTGATGTTTCTAACTCTCTATCCCTCTCCTTCTCCCTTCCTCCCTGAGCCCACTGTGGCCACCTGTCCGTCTCCGTCATCGTCGTCCGTCTTTCTGTGTGCATCACCGGGTGGCGTTTGCCGGAGCCTAGGACCCACTAGCCCAGTGGTCGGCAAACTCATTCGTCCACAGAGCCAAATATCAACAGGACAACGATTGAAATTTCTTTGGAGAGCCACATTTTTTAAACTTCTTCTAATGCCACTTCTTCAACATAGACTCGCCCAGGCTGTGGTATTTTGTGGAAGAGCCACATTCAAGGGGCCAAAGAGCTGCATGTGGCTCGCGAGCCGCAGTTTGCCGACCACGGTGCTAGGAATCTATACTAATAAAAGGGTAATATGCTAATTAGACCAGGTCAACCGGCCAGACGTCCAACTTCCTTCCAGACAAAGCCATGGTGGTGGGGGCTGAGGCAGTTAGGGGTGATGAGGCCGGCAGGGGAGGGCAGTTGGAGGTGAGATCAGGCCGGCAGGGGAGAGCAGTTGGGGGCGATCAGACAGTCAGGCAGAGAGGTTAGGGGTGATCAGGCAGGCAGGGGGGCAAGATTGGGGTGATCAGGCCGGCAGGCGGGCAAGGTAGGGGCGATCAGGTCGGCAGGCAGAGGGGTTAGGGGAGATCAGGCAGGCAGGCAGGTGAGTGGTTAGGAACCAGTCATCCCGGATTGCGAGAGGGATGTCTGACTGCCGGTTTAGGCCCGATCCCGCCGGCAGTCAGAGATTCCCTGAGGGGTCCCAGATTGGAGAGGGTGCAGGCCGGGCTGAGGAACCACCCCCTCCATGCATGAATTTCGTGCACCGGGCCTCTAGCAGGTAAATAAACCCTGTGTGATTGCATACTAATTCCGATTTGTGTGTTCCTGTGTTCCAGTTTGGCTCAGCTGTCTAGACATTGAAGCACCAGGGGATAGGCCGTTATTGCTGACCCCGGGTCACCTGCGTTTGTCCCACTGAGTCTAGACAGATAATCAATTAATTGGGGCATAAACGGGACAGCCCCTCCAGCGGGCGGGCAGGCACTGCCGGGCGGTGTCCGGGGAGACTCACGTCGGTGATGCTCTCGATGACTTCAAAGCTGCTCACGTTCTCATCCCACGTCTCCCGCAGGCTCCCGGGGAACGGCTTCACGTAGGTCCACACGTCCCGCGGGGCCGCGTCCACCACGCCTTCCCCTCGGTACCTGCGGCACAGACAGGGGGCTGACCCGGGCGGCCCCCGTCAGCCCGTCTAGCCCGGGAGGACCCGGAGGACCGGGGCCACGTCCGTCTCCACTCCGGCCGGCCAGCCTCGCAGGGAAGCGGGCCGAGCCGCCAGCCCCGGCCCGCGGGCCTGCAGACCCTGCAGACGGGGGCCGCGCTGGGCCGCGTGTTCCCGGGGCCGCAGCTGCTGGGAATGAGTTAGCAGAACCCGGGCTTTTCTGGAGAGGTGCTGAGCCGACGGGCACCTTTTTTTTTTTTTTTGGTTTGTTTTGTTTTGTTTTAACATATTTTTATTGATTTCAGAAAGGAAGGGAGAGGGAGAGTGAGAGAGAGAGAAGCATCAATAATGAGCCCCGGCCAGTGTGGCTCAGTGGGTAGCGCATCAGCCTGTGGACCGAAGGGTCCCGGGTTCGATTCCGGTCCAGGGCACGTACCTTGGTTGCAGGCCCCTCCCCGGATCGGGCCCTGGTCGGGGCACGTGCAGGAGGCAACCCATCGATGTGTTTCTCTCACATGGATGTTTCTCTGTCTTTCCCTCTCTCCCTAAAAATCGATGGAAAAATATCCTTGGCTGAGGATTAACAAAAAAATACACAAATAGCCCAAACCGGTGTGGCTCAGTGGATAGAGGGTCGGCCTGCGGACTCAAGGGTCCCGGGTTCGATTCCGGTCAGGGGCATGTACCTTGGTTGCGGGCACATCCACAGTAGGGAGTGTGCAGGAGGCGGCTGATGGATGTTTCTTTCTCATCGATGTTTCTAACTCTCTATCTCTCTCCCTTCCTCTCTGTAAAAATAAAAAATATAAATAAATATATATATTAAAAAATATATAAATTAATTAATTTTTTCAAAAGCATCCATGATGAGAGAGAACCACGGATCGGCTGCCTCCTGCCAACGCCCCACGCTGGGGATGGAGCCCCCAACCCGGGCGTGTGCCCTTGACCGGAATCGAACGCGGGGACCCTTCGGTCCGCAGGCCGACGCTCTACCCACTGAGCCACACCGGCCGGGGCTGGCTGGCACCTGCGGGGAAGGAACCCCGGGTCCCCGGGAGGTGAGCACTTACAGGTTCCCCGGGAACTCCGTGGATGGCCGCCAGGAGACTGTCACCCCGTTCTGTCAAAAGGCAAAGAACCGCGGGGTTCAGGGCAAGGAGGGGAGCCCAGGGAAGCTGAGGCTGGGCGGACCCCGGGGAGAGAGAGAGAGAGAGAGGGTCCCAACGGGCTGACCCCCAGGAGCTCCGAGCGGCTTGAAAACCACCTTAAAAGCCGCCGTGTCGTTTCTGGGAGGCCCTGGTGTTCAGTAAACATCAGAGGTGACAGGGGAGAGGCTGCACCCAGGACGCCCTCCTGGGAGCGCAGAGGGCGGGGCTCACCCTGTGATGGACAGCTCCAGTCAGGTGACCTAGGACAAGTTCAGCCTGGAAAGGGCAGATCCCTCCTTGCAAGCACAATGACCCAGTATTTGTTTTTAGGGAGACCCCTCCCTGTCCCCGACCCGCCCCGCTACCCCCCTTACCCCCCTACCCTCCCACCCCCGTCTCCTCCATCCGGCGCCAGGGCTGGGAGCACGGGAAGCAGCAGGGAGAGGAGGAGCCGGCGGGCCGAGTGGACCCCAGCACCAGCGGGAAATCCCAGGACCCCCCCGCCCGCCCACACTCACGCCTTCCCGGCAAGTCTTCCAGCCCGACGCGTCTCGCCGGTACCGCAGCACCTTCTCCGCCACCGCCCCGCTCGTCTGCGCCGCCAGCGCGGGGTCCATCGCGCCCGGGGGCTGCGCGAGGCTCGGAGTCCAGGCTTCGGGTTGCAGCGGAGCTGGGGGGGGCGGGGGGGGGGGGGAACGCTCGGCGGAAGCCGAAACGCCCCGACCCAGGGCGGAGCGCGGAGCCACGCCCCCGCCCCGCTCCTGCCCTCGGATTGGTCCAGGCGCCCCAGGCCGGCCCCGCCCCGCGCTGAGATTGGCAGGACGGGCTCCGCAGGACACATCACCCCAGGGCGGGCCCAGCAAAGCCCGGCTCCGCCCACACGGCGCTGGGCGGGGCCCTGGGGGCAGAGATCCAGGAGCCATAAAAGCAAAAACAATGAAGCGCATCAAACATTTTTTAAAAAATCAGATCTGGGCCCTAACCGGTGTGGCTCAGTGGATAGAGCGTCGGCCTGCAGACTGAAGGTCCCGGGTTCGATTCCCGGTCAGGGCACATGCCCGGGTTGTGGGCTCGATCCCCAGTGGGGGGCGTGCAGGAGGCAGCCGATCGATGGTTCTCTCTCATCATCGATGTTTCTCTCTCTCGCTCCTTCTCCCTTCCTCTCTGAAATCAATAAAGAAATATATTTAAGCCCTGACCGGTGTGGCTCAGTAGATAGACCGTCGGCCTGCGGACTGAAGGGTCCCGGGTTCGATTCCGGTCAAGGGCATGTACCTTGGTTGCGGGCACATCCCCAGTGGGGAGTGTGCAGGAGGCAGCTGATGGATGTTTCTCTCTCATCGATGTTTCTGACTCTCCCTCTCCCTTCCTCTCTGTAAAAAATCAATAATATATATATATTTAAAATAATAATAAATAAATAAATCAGATCTGGGAGAAATACCGGAGCCTGTTTGAACTAACAGTAACTTTTTTCAGTGCACGCAGTGTGCCTACAGGTCAGGAGGGCTTCAGACAGCCCCACAGAGGGGAAGGCATGGGGCGGGCACGCACACACCCCCGGCAGAAACCGGGCTAACGAGGGCGGGGCGCCTCCTCCCACGGAGGGAACCCCATATCGCAACCAGGGGGGGGGGCCTTCTCCATGGGAGGAGCATAGGTGCTGTGCGTGAGCGTATATACCTAATGAACTTCCTAAGAGTAAAACTAGTTTTTTAAAGGTAACTTCGTGTGTATTTTTTCTCACCCAGTTCACTCCCGTGCAAAGACATGACTTGCACCTGGAGACGCCCTGGTTGTGGACACGGGATATTCCCTAGGGGCCACCCCGTGGCGTGGATTGGGGGGGGGGGGGGGGGTGCGGGGCTGGCGCCCCGAGGTGCTCAGGGCAGCCAGGCCAGGCTAGAAATAGGAGCTGAATGGGGCAGACTATTCTAACCGGAGCACTTGACTCTCTGTAGAGGAGATAAGTGGTATTTTACACTTAACTTTAAAAATAACTTCAGAGCCCTGGCCGGTGTGGCTCAGTGGATAGAGCGCCGGCCCGCGCGAACTGAAGGGTCCCGGGTTCCATTCCGGTCAAGGGCATGTGCCTTGGTTGCGGGCACATCCCCAATGGGGGGTGTGCAGGAGGCAGCTGATGGATGTTTCTAACTCTCTATCCCTCTCCCTTCCTCTCTGTAAAAAATCAATAAAATATATATATTTAAAAAATAAAAATAAATAAAAATAACTTCATAGCCCTGGCCGGTGTGGCTCAGTGGATAGAACGTGGGCCCGGGAACTGAAGGGTCCCGGGTTTGATTCCGGTCAAGGGCACGGACCTCGGGGGCAGGTTCCTGCCCAGCCAGGGCCCTGGTCAGGACACGGGCAGGAGGCAACCCATCGGTGTTTCTCTCTGTCTCGCCCTCTCTCTTCCGCTCTCCCTAAAAACCAGTGGGAAAATATCCTTGAGTGAGGAGGAACAGAAAATAAAGAAATACATAAAAATAACTTCCTATTTTGTAATTCCCCTGCCCCTTTCTCCTCTTGAATCCAAAGTGCTGACGAGGAGCGATGTGTGTGACAAGGGTCCCTGAGGGAGGGAGTGTCAGCCGGAGGTCGGCAGGGTGGCAGGCGACACGGGCATTCCCCGCTCCCTTCACATCTCAGCATCCCCGCCGTGGCCGTGACCTGGGGAGGGACCGGCCCCTGTGAACCTCAGCTTCCTCATTTAACAGTAACAGCGCTCCTTCACGCAGCGGCCTCCGCGTCGAAGGAGCTGACGGATGAACAGCAATGAGAACGGTGCCGGCATCACCACCCACGCCTGTAAGGCCGCACGCGTGTTATAGGTTATGTATGTACATGGAGTGGGAAATAACTACACATGTGCTCATATGTTTACATATGTATGCCAGGGAGGTATAGGAGGGACTGTTGACAGCAGGGAGTGAGGCTAAGTGTATTTCCCTATCATTTTCTTCATTATTATTTTGTTGTTGTTCATCGTCACCCAAGGATAGGTTTCCAGTGGTTTTTAGAGAGGGTGAAAGAGAGAGGGAGGGACAGAGAGAAACATCGACCTGAGAGAAACACATCGATGGGTTGCCGCCTGCATGTGCCCCGACCAGGGCCCGGGCCGGGAGTGGGGGGGGGGGGGGCGGGGGGGTGGGACGGGAGGGAGCCTGCAACCAAGCTACATGCCCTTGACTGGAATCGAACCTAGGACCCTTTGGTCCACAGGCCGACGCTCTATCCACTGAGCCACACCAGTTAGGGCTCCTTATCATTTTCCATCATCGTGTATCACTGAATTGGTTTAACTGCTAACACCCAGGAATTTTTAAACTAAAAGAAAAAAAACCTCTGGGAAAATCCTATCTAACAAAAAGCTATTATGCTAATTAGACCGAACAGCGGAACGACCTTCAGGACGTCCTTCCGGATGAAGCCGGGGCTGCGAGGGGCTGGCAGGGTGGGGCTGTGAGGCGCTATGAGGGCCAAGCCCCTGGCACGAACCTTCGCGCACCGGGCCTCTAGTCCTACCTAATAAAAGAGTAATATGCAAATTGACTGTCACTCCAACACACAAGATGGCTGCCCCATGTGGGCACAAGATGGCCAGCAGGGGAGAGCAGTTGGGAGGGACCAGGCCTAAACGGGCAGTCGGACATCCCTCGAGGGTCCCAGATTGGAGAGGGTCCTGGCTGGGCTGAGGGACACACCCCCGCTCCGTGCACGAATTTCGTGCACCAGGCCTCTAGTCTATATATAACATGCTTCTGTGAAGCTGCAGCTTTGGTTTGGGGACAGAGCGCTGTGGCCACAGCGGAGGGAAGTGGGTCCAGCCGTGGAGGGGACTTCCCTTCGACAGCAAACACGGAAGACATCTGCATGCTCATCAGAGCGGGGCGTGGGTTTAACGCTGTTTTCAGCTCCCTGAGATCCTTTGCTGGCGTGGCTCAGGGGTTGAGCGTCGACCTAGGAACCAGGAGGTCAGGGTTCGATTCCCGGTCAAGGGCACAGGCTGGGTTGCGGGCTCCATCCCCAGTGTGGGGCGTGCAGGAGGCAGCCGATCCCTGATGTTCTCTCATCATGGATGTTTCTCTCTCTCTCTCTCCCTTCCTCTCTGACATCAATAAAAAAATATATATTTTTAAAAAAGATGGAGAAGGCATGGGGAGCCCGCCTCACGGAGGGGATGGGCTCGTGTCCACGGGCGGCGATGCTAAGGCTCCTGGATGGAGCCCGTGTTCTGCGCAGACGCGGGGGCGCTGGGCAGGTGCTGGGCGGCTGTGCTGGGCGGGGCGTGTGTTTATTTACTCGTCACTTAGCAACGCTGTCCCTCGGCCCGTGCCAATAAAATACATATAAGTATAGATACTTATATAACATGGCCACTCCCTCAGCACCTGACCCCTGGGATGCCACTCAGCCCTCCGGGCGCCGCCAGGGCACCAACAGGCAGAGGCCACAACCCCATGTCTCAGGCCAGGAAACTGAGGCCACGGGGCTGGCACACGGCCCGACACGCCCAGCTTCTGGCTCATGTTTGCTCGTGTCCTCACTGCCTCCTGCAGTGTTTACCGTGGAACCGGCAAAGGGCGAAGGGCGAAGCAGCCCTGGCCGGTGTGGCTCAGTGGGTAGGGCGTCGGCCTGTGGACTGAAGGGTCCCGGGTTCGATTCCCGGTCGGGGCACAGGCCCGGGTTGTGGGCTCCACCCCCAGTGGGGGGGGGGCGTGCAGGAGGCAGCCGATCCGTGATTCTCTCTCATCGTGGATGCTTCTCTCTCTGCCTCCCTCAATCAATAAAAAAATATTTTTAAAAAAGAAAAGCAGAAACACCCTCCATCCCCCCCCACACCCACCCCCCCCACACACACGGTGGCTGGGCGACAGGGGGGCTAGGCCCCCTTAGCAGGGACCTGTCCTTCCTGGGAATGGGGCGCCTGTGCTGATCCGAGTCCGGGGAGCCTGTCCCCAGGCGTTTAGGGAGAGATCTGAGCAGGCGGCTCCCACCCTCACTGCATTTTACCTACATACCACCTGCTGTGGGGCAGGAGGGGCCTGTGGGGGCCCCCTCCCCACCCCACCCCCCGCGCAGGGGCTTATGGGGAGCGCAGGTGCGCGCCTTCCTCCCGCTGCCGCTGTGGCTGCTGCGGACCGAGCCTGGCGGGTGCGGACCCGGGAAACGCACGTTCATTCAAACCACGTGGATGCATGTCCCACCCGGCGGGCCACACCGAGGCCCCGTCCCCTGCCCGCGGGTCTGTCGGGGGCCGGACTGGGGGCCGGCAGGGCGGCCGGGGGCGCGGGCACCTGCGCAGGTGGTTTCCGTGCCCGTCGGTAGGAGGCGGTGGGCAGTGGGCGCTTTGTCCACAGGATGGACGCCATGCAGCCGCGTGAGTGGGCTGCTTTGTATGTCCCCAGCAGGCCCCACACACGTGTGCAGGCGGTGCAGTGCATGTGACAGGTCTGCTGAGCTAAACACAGGTGCTGTTTACGGATGCACCTGCACATACAGGTACGTGTACACACATATGTATATAACATGTACACACATAACATGTACATCCATACACACACATAACATGTACATTTATACACATATAATGTACATTTATATACACACATAACATGTGCATCTACATGTATGTAGCATACATTTACACATACTTATATAACATGTACATTTATACACATATAACATGTACATCTACACACGTATATAGCATACATTTACACATACTTATATAACATGTACATTTATGCACACACATATAACATGTACATCTACACACACATATAGCATACATTTACTCATGTGTATGATATATTTACACACATATATAACATGTACATTTACACACTTATATAACATGTATCTTTACACACATGACATGTACATCTACACACATATATAGCATACATTTACACTCATGTCTATGAGATACATTTTCACACACATATGTCACATACACATTTCCACACGTGTACATAGCATGCATTCCCACACACATATAACGTACATGTACACATGTATATAACTATACTCCACAAACTGAATGGACATACACCAAACTCTCGGCAGTGGTGTGTGGGGGGTGAGCGTGGACTTTGGTTACATCTGTAACATCTGGGCCACTATTCCTGTATCACAGTAACACCGTGTCACTGAAACACTGAGTCACTGCCATTGCTGCTGCTGCTACAGGTGAAGTGGGTGCTTGCCAGCCAGCCGCCCTGCTGTCCCGAGTGCGTTAACCAGCCCGTGCTGAGAGCCGGGGCGCACTGGGCCCCGTGCTGAGAGCCGGGGCGCACTGGGCCCCGTGCTGAGGGCTGGGTGCACTGGGCCACATGCTGAGAGCCGGGCGCACTGGGCCCCGTGCTGAGAGCCGGGGCGCACTGAGCTGTTGCGAAAGGCATCGGCGCTGCAGCCTGGGTGTGTCCTGGCTGCGCCCACGTGCAGTCACCCTGCAGGGCCTGCTGGGCCTGCGCTCTCCCCTCACACCCCCTGCACAGCAGGCCCGCCCCCGGAGCCCGTGCCACAGCCCCTGTCACAAGTGTGGAAGCGGCGACCTGGTCCCGGAACTCTGCGGGCACCCACAGAGAAGGCTGTCCCTGGCATTCTAGATCGCTTCCTCTTTTAGGTACCAGCCACTGAGGTGCGACACCCCTGTCCCCAAGGCATCCGTCAGGGGCAGGAGGCACGCAAGAGTGACAGTTGCCATGGAAACAGGAGGGTGGGCATCTGGCTAATCCTGCAATGGGACCCACGCTGCCCAACCCCCCAAAACAGCAGGGAAGGGGTTCAGGTTCCTGGGAGGGGCTGGGCTGTAACCGGGACCCTCCTGAGGCTGTAATTCTGGCTCCACCTGCCGCGGGAGAGAACAGTCAGAAGCAGGAGCAGAGCTGAGGGTGGAGACCTCTGAGGTCCTGGATCCAGCGGAGCCTGAAGCCTGTCCTTCGAGGGTTGAGGACCGAGAAACCTTGCAGGTCCTGCCACCCCCGGACTGGGTGTCCAGCCTGATTGACAGGCACAGGGCCCAGTCATGAGCCCACGGAGGTGGTGCGATCCATGGCAGCCTCTCCCCCCTGGGCTGATGAGGAGGATGAATTCTGCAGGACCGAGGTACCCACAGCGTTTGCAGGATCCGGACAAGCACAGACTCCGGGGAGGCGGGCACCTCATGGGGCAAGGGCTGATGTCTTTGAAACAGGAGACCGCCCCCCTCCCCAAACACAGCCCATGCGTCTCCTGCGATCAGCCGCTGTCCAGGAGGCGCCCTCAGGAGGGGAGGCCCCCCAGCGCGGGAGGAGGAGCGGGGGGGGGACTCTGATCTCGGGACCCCAGCACCTGGAGCCCCGCTAGACGTGAGAGCAGATCAGGCCGCTCAGATCCGCGCGCTCCCGCCTCGCCGGGGCCTGGCTCCTGCCCCCGGGGCGCGCGCACCTGGGCGGCCGGCCGTGCCTGCGGCTGACCTGCAGGTACTGGTCGGCGCCGCTGTCCTGGGGGTCGCTGCTGGACGCCGACAGGGAGTCCGATTCCGCGAGGGGCGGCTGGACCTGGGGGTTCCCCCGGGGCCGCAGCGGGGGGTGGGAGTGCGGGGCGTTCCGGGGGCGTGGCTTCTTCTGCACGTACCTCGGAGCGTCGAGGTGACCCCCAAAACCCTCGTCCCAAGACAGGGCGTGCCCCCAGCCCCAGCTTCTCGACCCGTTGCCAACATAGAAGTGGGGAGCCCCGGGCAGGCCGCCCAGGGAGCGGGGGTGCAGAGGCCTCAGGCTCGGCCCTCCCCTCAGGGGCTCCTCCTCGCTGTCACTCAGCCCCGGGGAGCCTGCAAGTCGGGGGGCCCCTGACGCACAGCGCATGCTCCTGGGGCACACCTCCACCTCCACCAGGGCCCCGGAGGCGTCGACCATGAAGTGTCCTTCCGGCCAGAGCGTCGGGTGGGCTGTCTTGTGGGCGTCACGCTCAGTGACCAGGTGGTACCTGGGCGCGGGGGGCCTGTGCGCAAGGGGCCCCGCGGCCGAGCCCCCCGGGCGCATGCGCTCACAGCCCCGTGGGAAGAGCGGTTCGGAGTGAACATCCTCAATGCGCTTTGCAGACGTCACCGGGGCGCGGGGCCTGCTCCTGGGCCGGTCGCCTGGGCCCGCCCGCGGACCACGGGGGCGCCTGTAGGACGGGGGTGGTCACGTGTGTGGCCGGCGCTCTCCGTCCCCCGCCACTGGGCCCCGGAGCAGGAACAGCGGCTCCGGAGGTCTCACTGCGTCACAGGGTGTCCACTGGGGACAGGCCTCTCCTCCGGGGTTCAGAGAGCCCTAATGCCACCAGGGCGCCCCATCTCCAGGGAGGCTGCGAGGGAGTTGCTAATAGGTCCCATCATGGCCCCTTGGTGCAGGAGCACACAGTGGGACGGCCAGGAGCACACAGTGGGGCGGCCAGGAGCACATAGTGGGACGTTCAGGAGCACACAGTGGGACGGCCAAGAGGAGCACACATTGGGGTGACCAGGAGCACACAGTGGGGCGGTCAGGACACACAGTGGGACGGTCAGGAGCACACAGTGGGACGGCACCAGTGGAGCACACAATGGGGCAGCACCAGTGGAGCACACAGTGTGATGGTCAGGAGCACACAGTGGGGCGGCCAAGAGGAGCACACATTGGGGCGGCCAGGAGCACACAGTGGGATGGCCAGGAGCACACAGTGGGATGGCACCAGTGGAGCACACAGTGGGACGGCCAGGAGCACACAGTGGGGCGGCCAGGAGCACACAGTGGGGCGGCCATGAGCACACAGAGGGACGGCCAGGAGCACACAGTGGGGCGGCCAGGAGCACACAGTGGGGCGGCCATGAGCACACAGAGGGAAGGCCAGGAGCACACAGTGGGGCGGCCAGGAGCACACAGTGGGGCGGCCATGAGCACACAGAGGGACGGCCAGGAGCACACAGTGGGGCGGCCAGGAGCACACAGTGGGGCGGCCAGGAGCACACAGAGGGAAGGCCAGGAGCACACAGTGGGACGTTCAGGAGCACACAGTGGGATGTTCAGGAGCACACAGTGGGGAGGCCAGGAGCACACAGTGGGGTGGCCAGGAGCACACAGTGGGACGGCCAAGAGGAGCACACAGTGGGACGGTTAGGAGCACACATTGGGGCGGCTAGGAGCACACAGTGGGATGGTCAGGAGCACACAGTGGGGCAGCACCAGTGGAGCACACAGTGGGGCGGCACCAGTGGAGCACACAGTGGGGCGGCACCAGTGGAGCACACAGTGGGGCGGCACCGGTGGAGCACACAGTGGGACAGCACCGGTGGAGCACACAGTGGGGCGGCACCGGTGGAGCACACAGTGGGGCGGCACCGGTGGAGCACACAGTGGGGCGGCACCGGTGGAGCACACAGTGGGGCGGCACCGGTGAAGCACACAGTGGGACAGTCAGGAGCACACAGTGGGGCGGCCAGGAGCACACAGTGGGACAGTCAGGAGCACACAGTGGGGCGGCACCGGTGGCACACGGGTTAGAAGCATGCCCTCGCCCCCTCAGCCACACAACTAACTGTCCAGCCTCACGGACAGTCACCCAGAGCCTGCGGGACTCATGGACCCTCCTCCTTGTCAAGGCCCCACAGAGACAGGAGCTCAGCCCCTCACACAGCGAGACTCGGGGTCTTTGTTAACTTAGTCATTGTCTTTAAACAAAAATACTCCCCCCCTCGTGGGGGACAAACCCAGACCTGCCTCCCTCCCCCACCCCCACCCCATGACAGACACGGCCATGCTGACCATCTCACAACCGTCTCCAGGAGGCAGCGGTGAAGCTCACCTCCTGGCGCTGCGCTCCGGCCAGGACCTGGGGGCGCCGGGGAGGAGGGCGCTGGGGCTGCCGGGCCCTGGTGGGGGGCTCTGGGGCGCGGGCTGGGCGGCCGTGTCCCCCCGGCCTCTCTTGCTGCTGGGCGAGTCAACGCTGACGGCGTGGCCGTTGTCCTGGGGCGGCTGGCTGCCGGGGTCCCCGTCGCGGGGCAGCCTCGCGGGGCCCTCCTCCTGGGTCTGGATCCGGGCTGCGGGGAGAGGCCGTGAGCAGTGAGCTGCGGGGGGGGGGGGGGGGATGAAGGGGGGTCAGGGGCGGGGACTGCACGTGCCATGACTTCCCACAGCCGGGCCTTGGGCCACCACAGGCCCCAATTCAGGGAGAGCTGGCGGGGTGGGAGGAGCCATGCCCGCCCCAGGCTTTGGGGCGCACCGTCGGGGCCCAGGAGGCGTAGCGGGTGATCCCCAGCATCGGGCTCCGGTTCTGCCTCTGGGCTGGACACCAGAAAGCTTACAGGGCGAAGGCGAGGTTTGGGGGACAGTCACAGAGCATTCTGGGAAAAAGGCGTGACCTGGAGCTGGGAAGGGGACCCTGGCCGGTGCTACCGGCACCCAAGGAAGCCACGGCTCTGCTGTGAGCGACACTGGACCATCAGGGCGGGGGTTACAGCCTGAGGGGCGTCCCTCCACAGGCACCTCCAGGCGTGGGCGGGCAGGGGGTCCGGGGTCCGGGGCCCCTCACCCAGGCCTCCTCCGGGGGAAGGGCCCGCCCACTTGCTCAGAGAGCCGCCCCCGCCCCCTGGGTCTCCTCCGCCCTCCTTCTCCGAGGGAGACCGTGCCCTGTGCCAGTTCTGCTTGTCACCCTCTGAGCTGAGCTGTGGGGGTCCCAGGGCCTGCCCCCCTGCACCTGTGCCTGCCGCGACCCCCTTCCGGCCCCCGACTCCTGCTCCTCGTTCTTTCCCTGGTTCTGGGGAGTCTCTCCTTCCCTCTGAGCTCAGGTGGGGGGACAGAGGAGGGTGAGGTGTGCCATGGGGTGTGGTTCCTTATTCAGGACCCTGGCTTGGGCTTTGGACTGTGGTTGGGCCCTGCCCTGCAGTTGTGGGCAGAGGGGCCTAAGGAGGCGGGGCCTGGGCCTAGGGAGGCGGGGCCTAGGCCTAAGGAGGTGGGGCCTGGGCCTAGGGAGGCGGGGCCTGGGCCTAAGGAGGCGGGGCCTGGGCCTAAGGAGGTGGGGCCTGAGCCTGAGGAGGCGGGGCCTGGGTGTAAGGAGGCATGGTCTGGGCCTAAGGAGGTGGGGCCTGGGCCTGAGGAGGCGGGGCCTGGGTCTAAGGAGGCGGGGCCGGGGCCTAAGGAGGCGGGGCCTGGGTGTAAGGAGGCATGGTCTGGGCCTGAGGAGGTGGGGCCTGGGTGTAAGGAGGCGTGGCCTGGGCCTAAGGAGGCGTGGCCTGGGCCTAGGGAGGCAGGGCCTGGGCCCAAAGAGGCGGGGCCTGGGTGTAAGGAGGCGTGGCCTGGGCCTAGGGAGGCGGGGCCTGGGCCTAGGGACGCGGGGCCTGGGCCCAAAGAGGCGGGGCCTGGGCAGAGGCCTGAGGGGGAGCCTTGCAAGGAACCCATGGGACATGGAACAAAGCACAAAAGTGAACAAGACAAAGACGTTCTCATGGTTTCCTCTCCGGCTCCACACTGTCCTCCTGCCTTCACACCTGCGCTGGGGTTACGCCCAGGCCCGGTGTCCCGTGGACATTGTAGACTTAAACCCACCCGATGTCCCTAGAGTCCATTCCTTGGTGCCTGGTGAGCGGGGAAAGCAGAGTGCAGCGGGAGTGTTTGCCGGCCGGGCGCCTGAAACCGCTGTCTTTTTCAACGCCGCCCACGAGGACACCCGCTCACTGTTCTTCCACTCACCTTCTACCATCTGGGCAACCTTCTTCTTATCTTCAGATCTCGCCTGCAACGTAGACGACAATCACGTTGTTTGGGTGTCGCAGGAATCAGGGGCAGGTGCTGATCTTGGGGGAAAAGGCATGAGCCAACTCCCTGGTACCTTTGGCCGTGACCCTGCCCCCGGGGCAGCGAGCAGGCGCTGACCCTGGCGCTAACGCTTACGCCTCACAGGTGGCATTCCAGCGCCCGAGGGACCGTGAGGTCCCGCCAATGACGGGGCCGGGACACAGACAAGATGTGCCTGGCAACACGGGGGACGCCTTCTGCTGCTCCAAATGCTTTTCTTTTTTTCTTAATATTTTATTGATTTTTACAGAGAGGAAGGGAGAGGGATAGAGAGTCAGAAACATCGATGAGAGAGAAACATCGATCAGCTGCCTCTTGCACACCTCCTACTGGGGATGTGCCCGCAACCAAGGTACATGCCCCTGACCGGAATCGAACCCGGGACCCTTGAGTCCGCAGGCCGACGCTCTATCCACTGAGCCAAACCGGTTTCGGCCAAATGCTTTTCTTTTTAAACAGCTTAGGGGACGGGACGCGCTAGTATTTCTGCACCGGAACCGATATTCATGGGAGGTGTTTTTAAGAAAAACTTTAAGAGGTGGAGGTTCCTGGCAAGGGTTCTGGGACGGGGTGAAGCTGTGCTGGCCCTGGGGGAGCCGCTGGCTGTGGGAGGAGTGGAGAGTGTGGAAGGATTTTTTATTTTTTTTGGGGGGGGGGGGAGCCGTGGGCTCCCTCTGACTGTTCTGACAGCTAAGGTTTAAGAGCCACTAGAATCTAAGAGATAAGGAAAAGGTGGTTTTGGGGTCCAAATAGTGTCTCTGGGCTCAGATGCCCACGATGACACGGATCCCACAGCCCCCGGAAGAGCCCACGCCTGCAGGGCTGGGCATGGCCACCAGATGGCGCTCAAGTGCTCGGGGCATCCAAGTGCTGGGGCAGCCTCATTTCGTTCCTGGGCAAATGGGGGGCCCCCTGCCCCGGGGGACTCTCAGCAATGACCCTGGGTGATCCCGGGAGGCGGAGAGGTGGCCTTGCACCCCCCGCGGGAGCCGGGAGTCCCAGGGATTTGAGAATGAGAGGCCTCATGGGCGCCCCCTGCTGGCGGGACCTGCCCCTTCGTCACGGCGGGGAGGGGGGGTACTTGCGTTCTGGATCTGCATGCGGAGCTGGCGGTTGCTGAGCCTCAGGGACCGGGCGATGCTCTGCAGGTAGTAGATGAGCATGCTGGGGAGGAAAGACGGCTCAGGGCTCGGGGATCAGGGCTCAGGACTCCGGGATCAGGGCTCAGGGCTCGGAGTTCAGGGCTCAGGGCTCTGGGATCAGGGCTCAGAGCTCGGGAATCAGGGCTCAGGGCTCGGGGATCAGGGCTCAGAGCTCGGGGATCAGGGCTCAGGGCTCAGGGCTCGGGGATCAGGGCTCGGGGATCAGGCAGGGCTCAGGACTCAGGGATCAGGGCTCAGGGCTCGGAGTTCAGGGCTCAGGGCTCGGGGATCAGGGCTCAGGACTCCGGGATCAGGGCTCAGGGCTCGGAGTTCAGGGCTCAGGGCTCGGGGATCAGGGCTCAGGACTCCGGGATCAGGGCTCAGGGCTCGGGGATCAGGGCTCAGGACTCCGGGATCAGGGCTCAGGGCTCGGGGATCAGGGCTCAGGACTCCGGGATCAGGGCTCAGGGCTCGGGGATCAGGGCTCAGGGCTCGGGGATCAGGGCTCAGGACTCCGGGATCAGGGCTCAGGGCTCGGAGTTCAGGGCTCAGGGCTCGGGGATCAGGGCTCAGGACTCCGGGATCAGGGCTCAGGGCTCGGAGTTCAGGGCTCAGGGCTCGGGGATCAGGGCTCAGAGCTCGGGGATCAGGGCTCAGGGCTCGGGGATCAGGGCTCAGGACTCCGGGATCAGGGCTCAGGGCTCGGAGTTCAGGGCTCAGGGCTCGGGGATCAGGGCTCAGGACTCCGGGATCAGGGCTCAGGGCTCGGAGTTCAGGGCTCAGGGCTCGGGGATCAGGGCTCAGAGCTCGGGGATCAGGGCTCAGAGCTCGGGGATCGGGGATCGGGACTCAGGGATCAGGGATCGGGGCTCGGGGCTCGGTGATCAGGGCTTAGAGCTCAGGGCTCGGGGCTCAGGGCTCAGGGCTGGGAGCTCAGAGCTTGGGTGTGCCACCCGCCCTGCTTCGCTGGGGTCCCAGCCAGGGGTCACCGCCCCTCCCCCAGGGCTCAGCAGTCGCCATGGGCACCGAGGCCCCAGGAGCCCGGCCCGGCTGCTTCCCTCTCTGGCCTTGCTCTTCCCAGCAGCCTCCGCTGCACGGCTACAGCGCAGACGGGAGCGGATCTAGTGGACCGGCCGGGGGGCTCAGCGCACGTGAGGGCCCTCCTGCGGCAGCTGACCTCCGGGGACAGGAGGCGCCCATGGCCTGCGCCCCATCGGTGGGCCCACAGGACGCCAGAGGCCGTGGGGACACCCTCCCGCTGCCCTCCCTCCGCCCAGGCCCCTGCTCAGGCCCTCGGCCCGGCGGTGACTTGCACAGACGCCCCGGTTTGTATGGCATTGTGGGGGGCGGGACCCCGTCTGCGGGGTGGGGGTGGGGGGCACTCACAAGAGCAGCAGCACGGCGGGCAGGATCACCACGGGGCTGCTCACGTAGCCCACCACCGCGCCGCACCAGGCGGGCAGGTCGGCCACCGTCTCCGCCACCACGTCGTAGATCTTCTCCTGCCCGCTGCGGGGGGGGGGGGGGTAGAGAGAGGGGGGCCTGGTTGGCTGGAGAGCGGTCCTCAAGGTCAGTGAGGAAGCCGGGGTGCACCCCTGGCTGGGAGGACACCAGCCTCTTCTGGGGGGGGGGGGGCAGGGGGGTCCCCAGGAAGAGTCCCAGTCACTGCACAGCAGGAGGTGGGTCCGTAATCACAGAGTGTGTGTCAGTGTGTGTATGAGGGCGTGTGAGTGTGCAAGTGTGTGTGAGTGTGCGTGTGTGCGAGTGTGTGTATGAGTGCATGAGTGTGCAAGTGTGTGTGTGCATGAGTGTGTGCGAGTGTGTGAGCGAGTGTGCAAGTGTGTGTGAGTGTGCATGAGTGTGTGCGAGTGTGAGAGCAAGTGTGTGAGCGAGTGTGCATGTGTGAGCGAGTGTGCAAGTGTGCAAGTGTGCGTGAGTGCGTATGAGTGTGAGTGTGCGTGTGAGTGTGAGTGTATGAATGTGTGAGTGTGTGTGAATAGTGTATACACACCCAGACCCTAAATGTTCCATAGATGTATCCAAATGAACCTATAGCCCTGGCCTGTTTGCTCAGTGGTTAGAGGGGCGGCCCACGGACTGAAGGCTCCCGGGCTCTATTCTGGTCAAGGGCACGGACCTCGGTTGCAGACTCAATCCCTGCCCTGGTCGGGGCGGGTGTGTCTCTCACACATCGATGTGTCTCTCTCTCTGTCTCTCCCCCTCCTTCCGCTCTCTCTGACAATCCATGGGAACATGTCCTCAGGTGAGGATTAACAACAACAGAACAAAAGCTCACACGCGGGGCGGTGACCCGGAACTCCCCTGACCGGACGCGGTGGAAGCAGGGGTGGCGAGGACCGTCTTAGGGACCCTGAGTCTGCGGGGGGAGCCTGGCCAGCGGGGATCGCCCTGAAACACCGAGCAAGGCTGCTGCCCTCTGGGGTGCGGGCCGGGCCGCGTCTCCTTCAGGGAGCGAGGAGCAGAGACGCTGCGGGGAGGCGGCCGGTGGAGGACAGGGCCCGCGTCGCCGCGCCCACGGCCGACCGGCCCGGACCCGGAGGAGGACATGGGACAGGCGCCTGGGGGCGAGCCACTCACCTGAAGGGCCCGCAGTGCAGGGACGGCCGGTAGCGCGCGATGGCGAACACGGTGGGCAGCATGCACAGGAACAGCATGAACAGCAGCATGGCCAGGTAGAAGTTGTTGGACCTGCAGCCGCCACGGGGTCACGCTGCGGCCACGGAACCACAGCCACACGCCCCGGGACGGACACAGAACCACAGCCACACGCCCAGGGACGGACACAGAACCACAGCCACACGCCCAGGGACCCACACAGATCCACAGCCACACGCCCAGGGACGGACACAGAACCACAGCCACATGCCCAGGGACGGACACAGAACCACAGCCACACGCCCAGGGATGGACACAGAACCACAGCCACACGCCCAGGGACCACACGCCCCGGGACGGACACAGAACCACAGCCACAGGCCCAGGGACGGACACAGAACCACAGCCACACGCCCAGGGACCACAAGCCCAGGGACGGACACAGAACCACAGTCACACGCCCAAGGACGGACACAGAACCACAGCAACACGCCCAGGGACGGACACAGATCCACAGCCACACGCCCAGGGACCCACACAGAACCACAGCCACACGCCCAGGGACGGACACAGAACCACAGCCACACGCCCAGGGACGGACACAGAACCACAGCCACACGCCCAGGGACGGACACAGAACCACAGCCACACGCCCAGGGACGGACACAGAACCACAGCCACACGCCCAGGGACGGACACAGAACCACAGCCACACGCCCAGGGACGGACACAGAACCACAGCCACACGCCCAGGGACGGACACGGAACCACAGCCACACGCCCAGGGACGGACACAGAACCAGGGCCACACGCCCAGGGACGGACACGGAACCACAGCCACACGCCCAGGGACGGACACGGATCCACAGCCACACGCCCTGGGACGGACACGGAACCACAGCCAAACACACTGGGATGGACACGGAACCACAGCCACACGCCCCGGGACGGACATAGAACCACAGCCACACGCCCAGGGACGGACATAGAACCACAGCCACACGCCCAGGGACGGACACAGAACCACAGCCACACGCCCAGGGACGGACACAGAACCACAGCCACACGCCCAGGGACGGACACAGAACCACAGCCACACGCCCAGGGACGGACACAGAACCACAGCCACACGCCCCGGGACGGACACAGAACCACAGCCACACGCCCAGGGACGGACACAGAACCAGGGCCACACGCCCCGGGACGGACACGGAACCACAGCCACACGCCCAGGGACGGACACAGAACCACAGCCACACGCCCAGGGACGGACACAGAACCACAGCCACACGCCCAGGGACGGACACGGAACCACAGCCACACGCCCAGTGACGGACACAGAACCACAGCCACACGCCCAGGGACGGACACAGAACCACAGCCACACGCCCCGGGACGGACACAGAACCACAGCCACACGCCCAGGGACGGACATAGAACCACAGCCACACGCCCAGGGACGGACACAGAACCACAGCCACACGCCCAGGGACGGACACAGAACCACAGCCACACGCCCCGGGACCACACGCCCAGGGACGGACACAGATCCTCAGCCACACGCCCTGGGACGGACACAGAACCACAGCCACACGCCCAGGGACGGACACAGAACCACAGCCACACGCCCCGGGACCACACGCCCAGGGACGGACACAGATCCACAGCCACACGCCCTGGGACGGACACAGAACCACAGCCACACGCCCAGGGACGGACACAGAACCACAGCCACACGCCCTGGGACGGACACAGAACCACAAACACACGCCCAGGGACGGACACAGAACCACAAACACACGCCCTGGGACGGACACAGAACCACAGCCACACGCCCCGGGACGGACACAGAACCACAGCCACACGCCCCGGGACGGACACAGATCCACAGCCACACGCCCAGGGACGGACACAGAACCACAGCCACACGCCCAGGGACGGACACGGAACCACAGCCACACGCCCAGGGACGGACACGGAACCACAGCCACACACCCAGGGACGGACATAGAACCACAGCCACACGCCCAGGGACGGACACAGAACCACAGCCACACGCCCAGGGACGGACACAGAACCACAGCCACACGCCCCGGGACGGACACAGAACCACAGCCACACGCCCCGGGACACAGAACCACAGCCACATGCCCCGGGACGGACATAGAACCACAGCCACACGCCCAGGGACGGACACAGAACCACAGCCACACGCCCAGGGACGGACACGGATCCACAGCCACACGCCCAGGGACGGACACAGAACCACAGCCACACGCCCAGGGACGGACACAGAACCACAGCCACACGCCCAGGGCCCGACACAGACCCACAGCCACACACCCAGGGACGGACACAGAACCAGGGCCACACGCCCAGGGACGGACACAGAACCACAACCACACGCCCCGGGACGGACATAGAACCACAGCCACACGCCCAGGGACGGACATAGAACCACAGCCACACGCCCAGGGACGGACACAGAACCACAGCCACACGCCCAGGGACGGACACAGAACCACAGCCACACGCCCAGGGATGGACACGGATCCACAGCCACACGCCCAGGGACGGACACGGAACCACAGCCACACGCCCAGGGACGGACACAGAACCACAGCCACACGCCCAGTGACGGACACAGAACCACAGCCACACGCCCAGGGACGGACACGGATCCACAGCCACACGCCCAGGGACGGACACGGATCCACAGCCACACGCCCAGGGACGGACACAGATCCACAGCCACACGCCCAGGGACGGACACAGAACCACAGCCACACGCCCAGGGATGGACACGGAACCACAGCCACACGCCCCGGGATGGACACAGAACCACAGCCACACGCCCCGGGATGGACACGGAACCACAGCCACATGCCCCGGGACGGACACAGATCCACAGCCACACGCCCAGGGACCACACGCCCAGATATGGACACACGCCCAGGTATGGACACAATCTGACTCTGCCAACAAAACCCCATCTGCCCCCCACTGCCCAGGGAGGGGTATCAGGGGTCACAGTAGCTTAGCAAACTAGGGACTTACTTCCTGGGTCACCCGGCCCAGCCTGCGCCCCCAAACCGAGACAGGCCAGCCCACGGCCCTCAGCTACTGAGCATAATCCAGGGACCGTGTCAGACCCCGTCCCACCCTCGGTGCTGTGACATCCAGGCGTTCAGTGTGTGAACATTATCCAAACAGTGTATTTATGAAAGCCACTCCCCACTGGTGATTAAACTCCAGTAGAAGTTCTTCAGCCCTGGCTGGTGTGGCTCAGTGGATAGAGCGCCGGCCTTCGGACCACAGGGTCCCGGGTTCGATTCCGGTCAAGGGCACGTACCTCGGTGGCAGGCTCCTCCCAGCCCGGGCCCTGGTTGGGGCACGTGCAGGAGGCAGCCCATCGATGTGTCTCTCTCACATCGATGTTTCTCTCTGTCTCCCCCTCTCTCTTCCATCTCTCTCTAAAAATCAATGGGAAAATATCCTCGGGGGAGGATTTAAAAAAAAAGTTTATAAAAATGTGTCGGGAGCTCTCGGGGAGCGATGGTTAATTCCAGGCTGGGTCCTGGAAGGCTTGGGGAGGGAATTAACCAGGACAGGCTGGTGGTGGGGGTCAGGGGGGTGTGCCCTGGCTGCAGGGGACCCGGATGGGGCAAGCGACGGTCGGAGACGGGCTCTCTGCCCCACAGGCCGGGTCCCACCCACCTGGACGCCCGGAAGACCTGCTGGTGGGGCACGTTGCAGGTGAGCACAGCCCAGCTCCGCAGGTACATGAGCCCGATCAGCTTGAGGACGTTGAAGGCGGGGAGACACGGCGAGAAGAAGGAGCCCATCCTGGAAGCGGGGAGGGGCCGTGAGCACGTGGCCTCGTCTGCCGTGGTCCCGAGCCCCTGGTGGGGGGGCAACGCCGCGCTCGAGGAACTGGGGGAACCCCTGAGATCTGAGACCCCAGGCCCCACCCCCACCTCCTGGAGGTGAGCAGTGACCCTGTGTCCCAGGCCCTCTGAGCCCCTCTCCTCACACGTGGCCAGGGGGCGGCCCTCACCCAGACCCGGGGAACATAACGGGCAAGTGCAGTTTGGGGGGCCAGCTCTCCACGTCTGTCCAGGGCAGTGGTTTTCTTTCTTTCTTTCTTTTTTAACCTTTTTTATTGATTTTAGGGGGGATGGGAGAGGGAGAGAGAGAGAAACATCCATGATGAAGGAGAATCATGGATCGGCTGCCTCCTGCATGCCCCACACTGGGGTTGGAGTCCACAACCCGGGCATGTGCCCTTGACTGGAATCGAACCCAGGATCTTTCAGTCCACAGGTCGACGCTCTATTCACTGAGCCACACCAGCTAGGGCGACAGCAGTGGTTTTCAACCGAGAATTTCACAGATGCCACACCTGGCTGCTTAGTCAGGGCTCTGACCCCCGTTCCCGCAAGCATGTCAAACTCGGACCGGCGGGCCGCGTGCCTCGTTGAAATAAATGCCGCGGGTCCGACATGCTTGCCTTAGCGTCTCAAAAGAAAAAAGATGGCCCGGCCGGGCGGCGTGGCTCCATGGTTGAGCATTGATCTATGAACCAGGAGGTCACAGGTTCGATTCCCCGTCAGGGCCCATGCCCAGGTTGCGGGCTCAATCCTAAGTGTGGGGCGTGCAGGAGGCAGCCGATCAATGATTCTCTCTCATCACTGATGTTTCTCTCTCTCCCTCTCCCTTCCTCTCTGATATCAATAAAGGTGTATCGAAAGAAAGAAGGAAGGAAGGAAGGAAGGAAGGAAGGAAGGAAGGAAGGAAGGAAGGAAGGAAGGAAGGAAGGAGAGAGGGAGGGAAGGAGGGTGTGACGGAATACTAACTAGACCTATGTTTTGGTCAGGTCAGCAAAAACCTCTCTGGTGCCGCGGAACGCAGGCCTTAGCTATGTCCGTGGGATGGGGAAGGTGGAGAGTGCTGGGCTGTGGGCAGCTGATGAGTGGACTTCCATGTTCAGGTTTCATCGGCACGTGGCGCGGCCGCTGTTGCCGGACCTCGCACAGTTCCGCTCATTTAATCTCCGCAGTCGTGGGAGAAGGGGTAGCCATGCTGGTTCTAGCCACGGGGGGGGAGGGGGGGTCTGGGGAGGTTGAGGGATTCACCCACACATGCGGCCGATGAAGGAGGGGCGACCCTGAATCCCCAGAGGGAGACGCTTTTGAAAGGGACAGGGTCTGGGTTCGTCGGCAAGAACTGGGCCACCCCAGGGACCTATCATGGTCACGGCCCAGCCAGACGAAGTACATGACCCTCTGCCCAGACGAGAGAGATGTGAGCAAAGGCCGGAAGCAGCTGAGCCCGGCCGGCGTGGCTCAGTCGCTGAGCGTCAACCTATGAACCAGGAGGTCACGGTTTGATTCCCGGTCAAGAGCACAAACTGGGGATTGTGGTCTCGATCCCCAGTGGGGGGCATGCAGGAGGCAAACGATCCATGATTCTCTCTCATCATGGATGTTTCTCTCTCTCTCTCCCTCTCTGAAATCAATAAAAAAAATCCTATATAATAAAAGCCTAATGTGCAAATCGACAAAATGGAGGAACTACCAGTGGAATGATGGGTTGCTATGACGCTCAATGCAGGAGCTGCCCCCAGCCCGCAGGCCCCAGGCCAGCCAAGGAGGGTGCCAGCGGGGGGCCCCCTGCATCGCCCCACTGGTCACCCCACAGATTGGCCCTGATCGCCAGCCAGGCCTAGGAACCCTACCCTGCATGAATTTCGTGCATCGGGCCTCTAATGTGCATATATATATATATATATATATAAAAGCCTAGCAACCAAATGGCGGAACGACCAGAATGACCGGTCAACCAATGTTATGACTTGCATTGACCACCAGGGGGCAGACGCTCAATGTAGGAGCTGCCCCGCCCCCCCAGCGGCGGTCAGTGCAGCGGGAGCAGCCAATTAGGGCGGGTCTGCAGCCATTCCGCTGACTGGGATGAGTGGCACTCCCACAGCAGGCCGATCCCCGCAGGCCACGCCCCCCACCAGTGCACGAATCCGTGCACCAGGCCTCTAGTACATATATCTTAAAAAGCAGCAGCTGAGAGCCGCACCCACCAGATCATCCCTTGGTTGTAGATCAAATGCAACACGTTCTCCGCGATTTTGAACTCCCCGTATTCAGGCTGCAGAGAAAATGGGCTTCTGTGACCTACGCCCCCCACCGGCAGGAAGCGGCTCCCACAGAGAGAGGACTCTGCTCTCAGGGAGGCTCGGCCCTGCTCCCCCTCCCCCTCCCCTGCCTCAGGCCTTCCCTCTGGGCCACACCGGCTCCAGGCCCATGCCAGGGAGGACCGGTCCAGCCACCCCACATCCCCGGGGAGGCGGTGTCTCCTCACAAACTTGCGCTCCAGGTCCCAGCACCAGTAGTCGCTCAGGTACCGGACGAAGAGGCCACGGAAGAAGTCGATGAGCAGGACGCTGGCCACGGTGAAGAGCATGTCGATGATGGACAGCTTGAGCATCTCCTGGAAAAGTGGGGGGGGGGCTCGGTGAGCACAGTGTCCCGGGGCCACCACGCGGCCCTGCCCGCCCCACCCCTCCCTTCCCGTGGCTGAGACCGGGCCCCTCTGATTCACGCCGGCTCACGTGGGGCTCAGTATGTTCATGTGGACTTGGACTTCCAAGGCCAGCGGGACAGGGACACGCAGCGGTCTGAGCCGCAGGAGACCCACCGCTCGGGGCTCTGACTCGCTCTCAGGGGCTGAGACTCTCTGCAGGCAGTTAGTGTGGGGGATGGGGCGGGGCACGGGGAACGGAGCACAGGGGGCGGGGCACAGAGGCGGGGCACAGGAGGTGGGACACAAGGGTGGGCGGGGCACAGAAGGCAGGGCACAGGGGTGGGCGGGACACAGGAAGCAGGGCCCAGGGGTGGGTGGGGCACAGGAAGCAGGGCACAGGGGTGGGTGGGGCACAGGGGTGGGCGGGGCACAGAAGGCAGGGCACAGGGGTGGGCGGGGCACAGGTATGGGCGGGACACAGGGGTGGGCGGGGCAGGGCACAGGGGGCGGGGCACAGAAGGCGGGGCACAGGGGTGGGTGGGGCACAGAAGGCAGGGCACAGGGGTGGGTGGGGCACAGGGGTGGGCGGGGCACAGAAGGCAGGGCACAGGGGGCGGGGCACAGGGGTGGGCAGGGCACAGGGGGCAGGGCACAGGGGGCGGGGCACAGGGGTGGGCGGGGCACAGAAGGCAGGGCACAGGGGGCGGGGCACAGGGGTGGGCGGGGCACAGAAGGCAGGGCACAGGGGGCGGGGCACAGGGATGGGCGGGGCACAGAAGGCAGGGCACAGGGGGTGGGGCACAGGGGTGGGCGGGGCACAGAAGGCAGGGCACAGAAGGCGGGGCACAGGGGTGGGCGGGGCACAGAAGGCAGGGCACAGGGGGCGGGGCACAGGGGTGGGCGGGGCACAGGAGGCAGGGCACAGGGGTGGGCGGGGCACAGGGGTGGGCGGGGCCCAGGAGGTAGGGCACAGGGGGCGGGGCACAGGGGCGGGGCACAGGAGTGGGCGGGGCACCGAGGCGGACCAGGTGCCTGGCGGGGCCAGCACACTCCATGCCTCAGTTTCCTCATCTGCACCTACAGGAGGGTAACAATAGGATCTGACGAGGACAAGCCCTTGGAACAGGGCCCAGCACACAGGCCACCCTGCACGGGTCTGATTTTCTTATAAATATTTTTTGATTGATTTCAGAGAGGAAGGGAGAGGGAGAGGGGGAGAGACACATCCATGATGAGAGAGAATCATGGATCGACTGGCTGCCTCCTGCACATCCCCCACTCGAAGGATGGAGCCCGCAACCCGGGCATGTGCCCTGACTGGGAGTCAAACCCGGGACCCTCCAGTCCACAGGCCGAGCTCTATCCACTGAGCCACCCCGGCCAGGGCTCCCTGATGGACTGTGAGACAGGAAAGCCCTAAGCCGTCACCGAGCCTCACTTTTCTTTCCTGTAAAATGGGGGTGATGACACCAGAGCTGCTGGCGAGTGCGGAAGGGCCTGGGGCCTCGGATGGTCGCACCTGCCCCACGTAGGTCTCCCAGCACTGGTCCTGCAGGCTCGGGGTGCTGGCCGTCCGGTTGGCCGCTGAGAGCGCAGAGGCGTACGCGGGGGCCCACGAGCCGTTCCTCCCGAGCCCCGGCCCCAGCGCGGGCCACTTCTCCCCCTCGGGGGCCGTCCTGGGGGTGGGGGGCACCGGGGCCCCCAGCCAGTGACTCCTGTTACCACCGGTGGCAGCTTCCTGCGGAGACGGGGACCGGGCGGGTAGGGAAGGAAAGGGGTTGTCCATGTGTCTGTCTGTAAGAACCCCTCGTCACTGCACGGCTCAGGGATCAGCTCTTCTGTCCCTCTGTCCTTCTGTCCCTCTCTCTCTGTCCCTTTGTGCCTGTCCCCTGTCCCTCTGTCCTCCTATCTCTCTGTCCCCATCTCTGTCCCTCTCTCTCTGTCCCGTCCCTCTGTCCCCCTGTCCCTCTGTCTCTCTGTCCCCCGGTCTCTCTGTCCCCCCATCCCTCTGTCCCCGTCCCTCTGTCTCGCTCTAGCCTGGGAGAAAGCCACCTGCCTGGAGTGGCCCCATCAGGGAACAGAGCTGTGGAGGGTGTACTGAGGTTCCCAGCAGCTGCCCAGGCTGCGCTGGGCTAACACGCGGGGGGTCCCCTCGTCCTCACGGCCGCCCGTCACAGACGGGCTGAGCTCCGCCCGCTGAGGCCCCAGGTCCGAGTCCCCGTGCTCAGGCCGGGACGGTCTGTGCACCCCTCTGTGCACCCCACGGCCGGGACACAGAGCCGCTGTCCTGGCGCCTCTCCTGCCGGAAGCCTCGGATTCGACGCCAGTGCAGCCGGACAGGCGTCCTGAGGACCCTCCGGCCCTGCCCTCCCCACCATGTGGGCATCCTCACGGGAGGCTGGGTGACAGCGGCTCCGGTGGCCTGTTCCCACTGGAATGTTTCTTTCCTCCCAGCTCCCTAAGGCTCTCCCGGCTGCCCACCCCCCGCCGCTCATCCCCCACTGCCCATCCCCCGCCGTTCATCCCCCACTGCCCATCCCCCACTGCCCATCCCCCAGTGAGCTCTGGCCCAGGCTGTCCTGCAGCCACACCGCGGGCCTCAGTGTCTTTCCCATAAAGGGGGGCTAATTTTCCCGCTGACCTGAGCCCACAGTGGCTGAGGGTTGATGTGACGCAGGGAGTGTGAACATGGCAGTGGTGCTGGCCCTGAAGGCCCTGGGGCGGGGGGGGGGGGGGGGGGCCTGTGTCTGTTTATGTATCAGTCTGTGTGTCTGTCTGTCCCTGCAGATCTGTCTGTATGTCTGTGTGCCTGTGTCGATCTGTGTGTCTGTGTCTTTTTAAAAATATATATTTTATTGATTTTTTTACAGAGAGGAAGGGAGAGGGAGAGTGAGTTAGAAACATCGATGAGAGAGAAACATCCATCAGCTGCCTCCTGCACGCCCCCCACTGGGGATGTGCCCGCAACCATGGTCCATGCCCTTGACCGGACTCAAACCCGGGACACTTCAGTCCGCAGGCCGACGCTCTATCCACTGAGCCACACTGGTTAGGGCTGCGTGTCTGTGTCTTTATGTTTGTGTGTCTTTGTGTCTGTCTGTCTTTTTGTGTGTCTGTCTTTGTGTATGTATGTGTATGTATGTGTCTGTGTATGTCTCTGTGTTCTGTCTCTGTGTGTGTGTGTATGTATTATCTATCTGTATATCTGTTTGTGTGTGTGTGTGTATATGTGTATCTGTGTCTGTGTGTGTATCTGTATATATGTGTCTGTGTGTATGCATAGCTATGTGTCTGTCTGTGTGTCTGTATATCTATGTGTATGTCTGCGTGTCTGTGTGTCTGTCTGTGTGTGTGTGTATGTATTATCTATCTATATATCTGTCTGTGTGTCTGTATCTGTGTATCTGTGTCTGTATATATGTGTCTGTGTCTATGTGTGTATCTGTATATATGTGTCTGTGTGTATGCATAGCTATGTGTCTGTCTGTGTGTCTGTATATCTATGTGTATGTCTGCGTGTCTGTGTGTCTGTCTCTGTGTGTGTGTGTATGTATTATCTATCTATATATCTGTCTGTGTGTCTGTATCTGTGTATCTGTGTCTGTATATATGTGTCTGTGTCTATGTGTGTATCTGTATATATGTGTCTGTGTGTATGCATAGCTATGTGTCTGTCTGTGTGTCTGTATATCTATGTGTATGTCTGTGTGTGTGTCTGTCTCTGTGTGTGTGTGTATGTATTATCTATCTATATATCTGTCTGTGTGTCTGTCTGTATCTGTGTATCTGTGTATCTGTGTGTGTCTATGTGTGTCTGTATATATGTGTCTGTGTCTGTGTGTGTATCTGTATATATGTGTCTGTGTGTATGCATAGCTATGTGTCTGTCTGTGTGTCTGTATATCTATGTGTATGTCTGTGTGTCTGTGTGTCTGTCTCTGTGTGTGTGTGTATGTATTATCTATCTGTATGTCTGTCTGTATCTGTGTATCTGTGTGTCTATATATATATGTGTCTGTGTCTGTGTGTGTATCTTTATATATGTGTCTGTGTGTATGCATAGCTATGTGTCTGTCTGTGTGTCTGTATATCTGTGTGTATGTCTGTCTGTATATCTATGTGTCTGTCTGTGTGTCTGTGTGTCTGTCTCTGTGTGTGTGTGTATGTATTATCTATCTGTATATCTGTCTGTGTGTCTGTATATCTATGTGTATGTCTGTGTGTCCGTCCGTCTGTCCATGTGTGGCGCGGCGGGGGCTGCGGGCACTCACCTCGGTGCTCATGCTGTTGACCTTGTCCAGGAGGGCGATGATGAGGCTGTAGAGGTTCCCCAGGTACAGCACCAGCACCCTGAGAGGCGAGGCCCGTGAGACGCGACCCCGACACCGGGTCCCAGACCTGCCCCGTGGGGGCCATGCCGGGCAGCTGGGGCAGTGGCTGCCTTGCTGGGTCCCTCAGAGCCTTACAGGGGGGATAAAACACAGAGTGCCAGTGCCCCCCTCAGCCATCGGGGGTCCGGGGCCTCTGGGCGCCCTCCCCTGGGGCGCCGCGTCCTCACTGAGCATCACACACAGGGGAGCCGAGGTCGGGGCCGGCGCTGCTCCGAGGCGAGTGCAGACCCTCCGTGCGCCTGGTTTAAAACGGCTTTTTTGGCCCCAGCTGGTGTGGCTCAGTGGATAGAGTATTGGCCTTTGGACTGAAGGGTCCCGGGTTCGATTCCCGGTCAGGGCACATGCCCGGGTTGTGGGCTCGATCCCCAGTAGGGGGCGTGCAGAAGGCAGCCGATCAGTGATTCTCTCTCATCATGGATGTTTCTCTCTCTCTCCCTCTCCCTTCCTCTCTGAGATCAATACAAGTATTTTTTGAAAGACTTGCCGACCTTGAAGAGGGACAGGCTGGCCCCCCGAGGTGGTGATGGGAGGTCCGCCTGTGGGGCAGCTCAGTGTCACAGAGGGAGCGTCCCTGGCCAGTGGGCCGGGGCCGGAGTGGGGGCAGGCCCTGACCCCGAGCCCTCCCCGAAACCTCTGCTTTCATTTATGGTGAGGCCGGCCTGGCCCATAGAAGTGGCTTCGCAGGTGGACTTGTGCTGGCTGCTCTGACCCCACGGGGGAGCCCAGGACGCCCCCTCGGGCTCCCGGCCTGCTGTTGCTCAGCCTGCGGCCCCCCAACCCCACCCGGTCCCCTGGGCTTAGCCATAGGAACCCCACAGCTGTAAGCAAAGCTTCATGTTCTGCTCGTGTCTTAAAATGCACGTGGGTCTCCTTCACCTCCCATCAGGCCACTGAGGACCCACAGGGCAGGACCAACACACCTGGGTCCTCTCTCTCTCTCTCTCTTTCCCCTCCCTCTTCTCTCCTCCCCCCTCCTTCTCTCTCTCTCTCCCTCTTTCTTCTCCCCCTTCTCTCCTCCCCACTTCTTCCTCCTCCTCCTTCCCCCTTCTCTCCTTTACATCCTGCTCATCTTGGATGCATCACAGGGAAGCTCTGCTAAGTTCTTTTATTTTTAATATATTTTTATTGACATCAGAGAGGAAGGGAGAGGGAGAGAGCGAGAAACATCTGTGATGAGAGAGAATCATGGATCGGCTGCCTCCTGCACGCCCCACACTGGGGATCGAGCCCACAACCCGGGCAAGTGCCCTGACCGGGAATCGAACCCTGACCTCCTGGTTCCTAGGTCGACGCTCAACCGCTGAGCCACGCCGGCTGGGCTGTGCTAAGTTTGGGGGACAGTGAAGCAGCCTTGGCTCTCGATGGACTGGGGTTCCCGCCGTGGGACACAGGGGGGACCCACCCCCAGCGCCTCCCACAGGCACCGCACCTGGCCAGCTGGAAGCGCAGCGTGGTCCGCGGGTGGTACATCTCCAAGGCGGAGATGAGGTCAAAGGCCGAGGGCGCGATCATGGTCACCAGGGAGACCACCACGCTCACCTGCGGAGACAGAGCTGCGTGTGCGCGAGGGCCCGGGCGGGCGCCACACCCCAGCCTCCCCCCACCCCACCCGCCGCCATCATCTGCCCTCAGCCCAGCCTGGGGCCAAGCGTCTCTTTTTTTTTTTTTTTTTTTAATATATTTTATTGATTTTTTTACAGAGAGGAAGGGAGAGGGATAGAGAGTTAGAAACATCGATGAGAGAGAAACATCGATCGGCTGCCTCCTGCACACCCCCTACTGGGGATGTGCCCGCAACCAAGGTCCATGCCCTTGACTGGAATCAGTCCACAGGCCAATGCTCTACCCACTGAGCCACAGAGATTAGGGCAGCCAAGCGGCTCTTATACAGGGGAGTGGGCTCCCCCTAAGCTCTGCTGGTTAGCTTTTCTTTTCTTTTCTTTTAAAATATATTTTTATTGATATCAGAAAGGAAGGGAGAGGGAGAGAGAAACATCAATGATGAGAGAGAATCACGGACCGAGCCTGCAACCCAGGCATGTGCCCTGACCGGGAATCGAACCTGAGACCCTTTAGTCTGCAGGCCGGTGCTCTATCCACTGAGCCACACCGGCCAGGGCTGCTACCTAGCTTTTTGCAAAAGGCCACGGTGCCACGGCTTCGTCCCGCCCGGGGACTGTGCCTACACTGACCCCCCACACGGCCCTTCCCCAGCATTTCCGCCCCGTTTCCACTGGCCACGTCTTCCTGTTCCTGCTGCCCTGACCTGGGGAGGGAGTCAGTGAGACATCCCAGCGTCTATGAACAACAGAAAAGGGACAGCAGAGAGCGAACTGATGTTCCTTCTCCTTTTATTTTTAATACATTTTTACTGATTTCAGAGAAGAAGAGAGAGAGAGAAACATCAATGAGGAGAGAGAATCGCGGATCGGCTGCCTCCTGGACGCCCCCTACTGGGGAAAATATTAGGAAATTGTAACCTTCCTCAATGATTTTCTAGTCATGGGAATCCTATCTAATAAAGAGGAAATATGCTAATTGACTGCCACACCCTCAAAGATGGCAGCGCCCACAGCCACAAGATGCCCAGTCCCCTCAGCCGCGCCCCCGCCCGGGCAGCAGGCACGCAGCATGGCAAGCATGCCCCCAGGCGTGTCCAGCTGCTCTGCATGCCTGCCTCCGGAGTCCCCAGTCCCCTCAGCCCCCCAGCCGCCCAGGGCCAGCCCGAGGGACGATCAAACAACTGATCAAGCAGGCTGCCTGGGGCGACCAGGCTGGCAGAGGGGGGTAGTTGGGGGCAACCAGGCTGGTGGGGGGGCAGTTAGGGGCGACCAGGCCGGCGAGGGGGGAGCAGTTGGAAGCGAGCAGGCCAGCAGGGAGGGGGCAGTTGGGGGCACCTGGCCAGCAGTGGGGGGGCAGTTTGGGAAGACCAGGCTGGTGGGGGGGCAGTTAGGGGCAATCAGGCTGGCACACAGAGGCAGTGAGGGGTGATCAGGCCGGCAGGGGGGGCAGTAAGGGGCAACCAGGCAGGCAGACAGGTGAGCGATTAGGAGCCAGCAGTCCAGGATTGTGAGAAGATGTCCGACTGCCGGTCTAGACAGGCAGTCAGACATCCCCCGAGGGGGTCCCGGATTGGAGAGGGTGCAGGCTGGGCTGAGGGGACACCCTGCCCCCCCAGTGCATTAATTTCATGCTCCTGGCCTCTAGTCTATATATATATATATAAAAGCCTAAGCGACCGTTAATACAGGGCAACCAAACGACCGGTCGACCGGTTGCTATGATACACATTGACCACCAGGGGGCAGATGCTCCATGCAGGAGCTGCTCCCTGGTGGTCAGTGTGTCCCCACAGCCAACCTCCCCCCATCCCTCCGGCCGGCCCAATGGGCCCTAATTGGGGCTGGGAGAGATGGGCCCCAATCAGCCCCGATCACTGGCCAGGCCAAGGGACCCCACCCGTGCACGAATTCATGCACCGAGCCTCTCGTCTTCACATAAATGGAGAGGAAAATATGGTGGGGTTTTCTTAAAGGCAGGGGCATGGAGTTGGTTCAGGAGGCACGACTTCTGTTCAGAAATGTGGAAGCCAGGCCCTGGCCAGTGTTGCTCAGTGGATAGAGCATCAGCCTGCGGACTGAAGGATCCCGGGTTCTATTCCTGGTCAAGGGCACGCACCTCGGTTGTGGGCTCCTTCCTGGCCTAGGCCCTGGTTGGGGCGGGTGCAGGAGGCAACCCATCGACGTGTTTCTCTCCCATCGATATTTCTCTCTCTGTCTCTCTCTCTCTCTCTTCCACTCTCCCTGAAAATCAACGGAAAACTATTCCCAGGTGAGGACTAACGAAAAAAGAAAGACAGAAGCCACACGAGTGCTCCAGGTTTGCCTCAGGGCTGACACACATCCTGGCCGACCACGCAGCCATAACGCAGGCTGTAGCGAGATCCAGGTCGGGAAAATGTCAGTGAGGAAAGACCATCTGTGGGAAGCAGTTCACAGGCAAAAAAAAAAAAAAAAGATCGAAGGTAAAGAACATGCACATGCATGAAGCTGTTTTGTTTTTTGTGTTTTTTTTTTTTAATATATTTTACTGACTTTTTACAGAGAGGAAGGGAAAGGGAGAGAGAGTCAGAAACATCGATGAGAGAGAAACATCCATCAGCTGCCTCCTGCACGCCCCCACCTGGGGATGTGTCCGCAACCAAGGTCCATGCCCTTGACCGGAATCGAACCCGGGACCCTTCAGTCCGCAGGTGGACGCTCTATCCACTGAGCCACACCGGTTAGGGCCATGAGGCTGTTTTATTGTTGTTAATCCTCACCCGAGGATATTTTTCCAGAAGGAGAGACAGAAAGAAACATCGACGTGAGAGAGACACATCGATGGGTTGCCTCCTGCATGCGCCCCGACCGGGGCCCGGGCCAGGGAGGAGCCTGCCACCGAGGTCCATGCCCTTGGCCGGAATCGAACCCGGGGCCCTTTGGTCCACAGGCCAACGCTCTACCCACTGAGCCACACCGGCCAGGGCGTGAGGCTGTTTTGAATGAGTATCTTCCCGACTGAGACCCACGAGACACTTCAGCCCTGCCCACGGCCCGGCCCAGCTCCTGCTCTGGGACCAGCGGCTGGGATTCCCCTGCAGCATCTCTATGCCCCATGGAAGGCACGCCGGGAAACAGGGGGATGGGGGGGGGGGGACGCCGCGGTACCTCGTTCTTCTCCCAGAGCGTCAGCTCCTTCTTGGACTGCTCCAGCCGCTGCGACCGCTCCACCACGAAGTAGATGAGGTAGATGCTCCCCGCCAGCGACAGCAGTACCAGGATGTTGGCCACAACCCTCAGGCAGATGGTCACCGCCCTGCACAGAGGCGGGCGTGAGGGGGTGCCCGCGAGCAGGTGCGTCTGTCCGCGGGGACGTGCCTTCTCCTGGGGACCACCCTATCTCATTGGTTCTCTAGCTGAATGGCCCCCACCTCCCAACATGGCCCCCAAACCTGGAGAAGAACCCCAGATCTGAGACTTCACCCTGGAAGGCGTGCCAACAAGAATTTGGTACCGAACGCCCTGGCTGGTGTGGCTCGTGGACAGAGCATCAGCCTGCGGACTAAAGGGTCCCGGGTTCGATTTCTGGTCAGGGCACATGCCCAGGTTGTGGGCTCAATCCCCAGTAGGGGACATGTAGGAGGCAGCCAATCCATCTCATCATGGATATTCCTATCTCATTCCTTCTCTCTGAATTCAATAAAAACCTGTAATAATAAAAGTGCAATATACTAATTAGACCGGACAGCCAAACAACCTTCTGGATGTCCTTCTGGATGGGGCAGAGACTGTTAGCGGTAATCAGGCAGGCAGGTGAACAGTTAGGGGTGATCAGGCAGGCAGGCAAGTGGTTAGGAGCCAGCAGTCCCAGATTGCAAGAAGGTGCAGGCCGGCTGATGGACCCCTCCCCCCGTGCAAAAAGTTTGTGCACCAGGCCTCTAGTATCCTATATAATAAAGAGGTGATATGCAAATAGACGATCACTCCAACACACAAGATGGCCGCCCCCATGTGGACACAAGATGGCTGGCAGGGAAGGACAGTTGTGGGCGATCAGGCCAGCAGAGGAGGGCAGTTGGGAGGGACCAGGCCTGCAAGGGAGGGCAGTTGGGGGGGACCAGGCTGGCAATGGAGGGAAGTTAGAGGTGACCAGGGCTTCAGGGGAGGGCAGTTAGGGGCGATAAGGCTGGCAAGGGAGGGCAGTTAGGGGTAACTGGGAGGGCAGTTAGGGGCAATCGGGCCAGCAGGGGAGCAGTTAGGCATCGATCAGGCTGGCAGGGGAGTGGTTAGAGGGTGATCAGGCTGGCAGGCAGAAGCGGTTAGAGGCAGTCAGGCAGGCAGGCAGGCAGGTGAGCAGTTGGGAGCCAGCAGTCCTGGATTGTGAGAGGGATGTCCGACTGCCTGTTTAGGCCTGATAATGGTGGGATCCGACCTAAATGGGCAGTCGGACATCCCTTGAGGGGTCCCAGATTGGAGAGGGTGCAGGCTGGGCTGAGGGACAGCCCCCCCATGCACAAATTCCATGCACTGGGTCTCTAGTGTATATATGTAAAATTCAGTACTGTTTGTGTCCTATGACTTAGAAGAATGTTGTTGCTAAATACAAGTAATCTGAGCCCTAGCTAATGTGGTTCAGTGGATAGAGCATTGATTGGCCTGTGGACCAAAGAATCCAGGTTCGATTCTGGTCAAGGGCACATACCTCAGTTGCGAGCCCTGGTCGGGGCTCGTGCAGGAGGCAACCAATCGATGTCTCTCTCTCTCTCATCGATGTTTCTCTCTGTCTCTCCCTCTCCCTTCCACTCTCCCCTAAAAATCAATGGAAAACACATGTCACAGTGCAGAAGCCTAGGTTTTAAGGACAAAGATGAGCTGCCTGGCGGTGTGTGGAAACAAGACAGAGCCCGCCTGGCGATTTCTGCGCCAGATTACACCAGCTTAGCAACGCTCTCCCGTGGGGCCTGGGCACCTACAGGTTTTTGCTCTTCTTCTTTTCCTGTTCTTCCAGGATGGCCTCCTGCAGGGAGAGACCCATAAAGCATTTTCATTATAAACCTTGACATGTATTCCGTGATCAGAAATGATTTAATTCAAGCATGTCAAACGCACAGGCGATGGGCTGCATGTGGCTCACAATGAATATTTCTGCGGCCCGGCCAATACAACGGTATGTAAGAAACGTTCTAATAAAAATGTCGTAACTTAACTTTTACAATATCCTGTTAGGGACATAGTGGTTAGGGGCAATCCTATCTAAGAAAGAGGGGTTATGCAAATTGACCGTCACGCCATAACACAAGATGGCTGTGCCCACAGCAGAGGCCGAGTTCCCAAAGAGCCTTAACGAGCAATCAGCAGGGACCTAAGGCTGCATGGCACTGGGCTGGGGCAGGGGACCTCAGGCCACGCCCCCCGCCCTGGTGCCAGGCTGGGGGACCTGAGGCTGTGCCCCCCACCCAGCGGGGCTTGATGGGGGTGGGGCCGACTGAGTCTGGATCTAGCCCAATGGGGGTGGGGCCAGCCGGGTCCGGGTCTCGCACTATTTCAAAGCGCATGTGGGTGGGCGAGGACTTGACTCTGGTTCCCGTAACATGCCCCAGGAGGAAGGTTTTCATATACATTTCACTAATTTTCTTTCATCTCTAACACTTCTATTATAGAGAAAGGGTCAACAGCAATATTAAAATATTTTCTCTAATTAATTCCCTTTTAATGTGCACAAATTTCGTGCACTGGGCCACTAGTCATTAATAATGAACTACAACATTTGCTAATGACTGATGACTATCATCGTGTTGCATTCACGTCCCTCACGCGCCTTACACGCAGGCGCACCATCTCTCCCACTGACACCGGCAGCGAACGTTCTAGCAGCCGATGGCCACGTCCTTCGTCTCGGACTGACCGGCTTGGTGTGCGCAACAGGAAATACCTCGCTTTCCGAGAACGAGAAAAATAGGTTTATTTGCATGACGCGTATTCATTTGTGCAGTGACTCAGGGTCTAGTAAGTTAACGTTCAAGAAAAAATATTAATCTTTATTAAAACGTTCTATTATTTTATGCTCACGATGACTCATTTCAGCCCTTGGTATTCAGCACGTCTCCATCGAAACAAACCTACGTTTCTATGAAAACTGAAGCTTTTGGTTTTTTTTGCGGCCACATCCACGCAAACCTCGTTTATCTGGCCCGTGTTAGCCTCTGCGTGTGACATGCTTGGCTGAGTGAGTATGCGACATCATGGCTTGAAGTCTAGACTTCACTGTACAGTTCTGTCGGTATCGATGCTTTAAATCACAATAAATGGGTCAAACAGAAAACTGGGGGTTGGGAAGGGGAGATGGGGGGGAGGGTGAACTCTTTAGATGTGTGATATGATCTGAATCACGTTTTTCTCAAAAGGCAGCACCACTCGGCAGCCTGCTTGCCCAGCAGACCTGGACTCCGAAGGCCTTAACGGCACGGCCTTCTACGCTCACCGCCAAAGCCGATGCCCCACATGCAGGCGCTCATCCTTCCACCGTGTCCGCGTGCAGCACAGTAGCAATCCGTTATGCAAATGACCCAAAATAGGCACATTAACGTTTTAGAGAGAGGAACTAAAATACAGCCGGGCTGGCGGCGTGGCTCAGTGGTTGAGCATCGACCTAGGAACCAGGAGGTCAGGGTTCGATTCCCGCTCAGGGCACAGGCCCGGGTTGTGGGCTCCATCCCCAGCGTGGGACGTGCAGGAGGCAGCCGATCCATGATTCTCTCTCCTCATGCATGTTTCTCTCTCTCTCTCCCTTTCCCTTCTTCTCTGACATCAGTAAAAACATATTTTAAAAATAAAATAAAAATAAAGAGGCGTTCCAATATTTTCTTCCTGTATCGGCTGGACGGTGGGGCAGGGCGGGGGCACGTCCGATGACACTCGCTCTGGCTGCGCTGGTCTGAACAGCAGGGACTCTGTGCCCAGGGCCCCAGGCCGTGCCCACCCCCACCCCCACCCCCACCCCCCCATGGACTGCCCGGCCCACTCACCCGGATGCTGTTCACGATGGCGGCCGCCTTGCTCTCGGCGGCCTCGGGGTTCCCGATGAGGTAGTCCCAGGCGCAGAACACCCTCCAGCAGAAGGTGTAGTTGTCGCTGGAGGCGCTGGCGAGGCTCATGCGGGAGTTCTTGGCCATCCTGCCGAGGGGACCACAAGGCTGCCAGGTGCCGGCCCCCGTGGGAGCCGGAGCATCACCCGGCCCCGCCCCGCCCGGGCCCCTGGGGACCACGGGGACACAGCCCAGGTCTGTGGTCGGGTGACGCCGGGCGGGCACTGAGCCAGCCCGTGCCACCTCGAGCAGCTGTGACTGTGAAATCATTTTTTTTAAACTTTTTTATTATTATTATTATTATTGATCTCAGAGAGGAAGGGAGAGAAACATCAACGATGAGAGAGAATCATGGATCGGCTGCCTCCTGCACGCCCCCTACTGGGGATCCAGCCCACAACCCAGGCAAGTGCCCTGACCCGGAAGCGAACCCTGACCTCCTGGTTCCTAGGTCAACGCTCAACCACGGAGCCACACCGGCCGGGCTCCTGTGAAATAAAATTCTTTCCTTTGAGCCCACAGGGTACCCCCACCCCGCTTTGTCCAAAATGACAGGAACCCGCTAAGTCCCGTTTTATTCTGGTCCCTCCGCACCCCACACGGGAGCTGCCCAGGGAGCGCTGGTTGAAACCGGCATCCCGCCCGGCCCGTGTGGCTCAGTGGTTGAGCGCTGACCTATGAACCTGGAGGTCACGGTTTGCTTCCGGGTCAGGGCTGGATCCCCAGGAGGGGACGTGCAGGAGCCAGCCTTTCCGTGATTCTCTCTCCTCATCCATGTTTCTCTCCCTTCCTCTCCGGAACCCATACAACTATCTCGCCTCCTCGGTGTCACAGGGGCAATGGGCCCGGCACGCCTTCGGGGGACGGGCTGACGGACACGATCCCATGCGACGGGTCGATGGATCGATCGCACTGAGAGAAGGCGAGCGGCCGTACTTCCTCAGGAGGACGACGAAGCTGTAGGCGAACACGGCCATCCCCACCAGGAAGTACGCCAGGGGCAGCCGGTAGCCCGCTCTCCCGATCCGCCGCTCGCGGCCGTAGAAGCCGTAGAAGAGGACGGAGGACTGGAGGTAGCCCTGCAGGGACCGCACCCGATCCGGTCAGATCCGACTGGGGGCCCGGAACCGGGCCGGTCCAACCCCCCACCCCCCCGAAGGCACGGGCCGGGCCCAGCTCACCCCCAGGGACCAGACGGTGTCCAGGTCCTGGGCGGAGGCGGCCTGGGCCGCGGGGATGCTCTTGCTGGCGGTGCTTCCGAAGGGCTGGCCTGCGATGAGCTGGAGAGAGAGGACGTCAGGCGAGGGGACGTCACAGGAGAGGACGTCACAGGAGAGGACGTCACAGGAGAGGACGTCACAGGAGAGGACGTCAGGTGAGGGGACGTCAGGTGAGGGGACGTCACAGGAGAGGACATCAGGCGAGGGGACGGCACATGAGGGGACGTCACAGGAGAGGACGTCACAGGAGAGGACGTCAGGCGAGAGGACGTCACAGGAGAGGACGTCTCAGGAGAGGACGTCAGGCGAGAGGACGTCACAGGAGATGACGTCACAGGAGAGGACGTCAGGCGAGAGGACGTCACAGGAGAGGACGTCAGGCGAGGGGACGTCACAGGAGAGGACGTCAGGCGAGGGGACGTCAACAGGAGAGGACGTCAGGCGAGGGGACGGCACATGAGGGGACGTCACAGGAGAGGACGTCACAGGAGAGGACGTCAGGCGAGGGGACATCAGGCGAGAGGACATCAGGTGAGGGGACGTGGAGTGAGGGGACGTCACATGAGAGGACGTCAGGCGAGGGGACGTGGAGTGAGGGGACGTCAGGCGAGGGGACGTCACGGGAGAGGACGTCAGGTGAGGGGACGTCAGGCGAGGGGACATCACAGGAGAGGACGTCAGGCGAGAGGACGTCAGGCGAGGGGACGTCAGGCGAGGGGACGTCAGGCGAGAGGACGTCAGGCGAGGGGACGTCAGGAGAGGGGACGTCACAGGAGAGGACGTCAGGCGAGTGGACGTCACATGAGGGGACATCAGGCGAGAGGACGTCAGGAGAGGGGACGTCACATGAGGGGACGTGGTGCGAGGGGATGTGGCGTGAGAGGACATCGCGAGAGAGGACGTCAGGCGAGGGGACGTCAGGCGAAGGGACGTCGCGAGAGAGGACGTGGCGTGAGAGGACGTTGCGAAAAGACGTCACGTGAGAGGACGTCAGGCGAGGGGATGTGGCGTGAGAGGACGTTGTGAGAGAGGACGTCGCGCGAGAGGACGTCACGTGAGGGGTCATCAGGTGAAGGGACGTCTCGCGAGAGGTACCGGGGTTAGGGGGGCGGGTTTCTGCTCGACCCTGGCTGACGGGAAATGAGCCGCGTGGACCCGATTTCCTTCCTGCCGGGTCAGGGCCCGCCTGTGCCCTCTGAGTTGCCCGTGTTTCCGTGGGGCGGGGGGGGGGAGGGGGGGGGGCGCTGCTGAGGGCCCCGGGCTCCCCCGATGGCTCGGGAAATGGCCGCCTTTACTCTTGTTTTCACCCACTTCCTGAGGATGAAGCTGAGTCGGGAAGGAGGTTTGATGTGAACAGGGTGTCGGCCAGCTGGCCCACAGGCCAGTCCAGCCTGGCCCCTCCTTGGAGGGACTGAGAACTGAATGGGCTTCGTTTTTATTGAAATGGGGGCGGGGTGGGGGGGGATCGCCCTGGCCGGGGCGGCTCAGTGGGTAGAGCACAGGCCTTTGGACCGAAGGGTCCAGGTTCCATCCAGGTCCAGGCCCCCGGTCGGGGCGCGTGCAGGAGGCAACCCATCGAGGGGTCTCTCTCACATGGATGTTTCTCTCTGTCTCTCCCTCTCTTGTCCACTCTCCCTAAAAATCAATGGGAAAATATCCTCGGGTGAGGATTCACTAAATTAAATTAAATTAATTAAAATGGTGGGAAAACTCCAAAGAAGGACCATGTCTTGCGACACAAGAATTGTATGGGGCTGATTTCAGAACCTACGAGCCACGCTCACTGTGTGTGAGCCATGCCCGCTCCTCCCAGGACCCTTCCCCCCGCCACCCCCCACCCCCACTCCCCACGGGGAGGGCCAGCGTCTCATGGTAGGGCTCTCCCGGCTTTCTTATTACTTTTTTATTTTTTGTTCATCCTCACCCGAGGGTATTTTTCCATTGATTTGTAGGGAGAGTGGAAGAGAGAGGGAGAGACAGAGAGAAACATCGATGGGAGAGAGACACATGGATGGGTTGCCTCCTGCACGCGCCCCGACCAGGGCCCTGGCTGGGGAGGAGCCTGCAACCCAGGTACGTGCCCTTGACCGGAATCGAACCCGGGACCCTTCGGTCCGCAGGCCGACGCTCTATCCACTGAGCCACACCGGCCAGGGCTTTAACGGTTCTTTTGAACAAATGGCACCTTTTTCTCTCTCCAAAAGCTACACAATTTCGTGTGTCTTGTGTATTGGTCACCGTCTTGAGAATTTCCAGCATTTTTCTAAGGGGCCCTTTTTTTCTTCATTGGAAGACGACTGATTTCCGGACGGTTCTCACCTCTGGGGCCACGATAAAAGCCCCCGTCATGACCGTGAGCACGATGTTGATCCCAAAGAGCCACCGCAGGAAGATGAAGTAGGAGGCCACGCCGGAGCCAAAGTGACCTGGGGGGGGGGGGGTGGGAGAGAGAGAGAGAGAGAGAGCCCAGTCACGAGCCCCCACAGCGACAGGTCTCCCGGAGCAGCGTGGGACGGTGTGTTTCTGTTTTCCAATTGCCCACCTTCCTCTCTGATTGATCTATAGTTTGTATGTTTTTTTTTGTTTGTTTGTTTGTTTGTTTATATTTTATTGATATTTTACAGAGAGGAAGGGAGAGGGACAGAGAGTTAGAAACATCGATGAGAGAGAAACATCCATCAGCTGCCTCCTGCACGCCCCCCACTGGGGATGTGCCCGCAACCAAGGTACATGCCCTTGACCAGAATCGAACCTGGGACCTTTCAGTCCGCAAGCCGACGCTCTATCCACTGAGACAAACTGGTTAGGGCTAGTTTGTGTTTTTTAAAAAAATATATTTTATTGATTTCAGAGAGGAAGGGAGAGGGAGAGAAAGAGAGAAACATCCATGATGAGAGAGAATCGTGGATCGGCTGCCTCCTGCACGCTACCTACTGGGTATCCAGCCACAACCCAGGCATGTGCCTTTGACCGGGAATCGAACCCGGGACCCTTCAGTCCACAGGCCGACGCGCTACCCACTGAGCCACACCGGCCGGGCGAGCTGCAGTTTTTCACTCCACCCTTTTGGGTCTGTGTTGTGTCCAGGGACTGAGCGGACGGGACCCCCGAGTCGCAGTGGGGGGTGGGCGGTGTCCCCCGGGTCTGGTGGGAGGGACGCCGGTCCCCCACGGTCGTCCCGTGTCCAGCGGGGTCAGCCCGGGTGCGGTGCCCCGCGGCCGCCAGCGCCCCCCTCCCCAGTCCCGCTGCCCGTCCGCTCCGCCCAGCGCCCACTCACTCTCGATCTTCTTGATCCTCGTCTCCCAGGGAATGAAGAGCACCGCGAAGTTACAGGCCAGGCGCGCGAACTTCCGCCAGAGCTGGGAGGAAGGGCAGGGTTAGAGCTGGCCTTCCTTACTAAGGCGATGACCGATGACCTCTGACCTCGGGCACCAGGGTCCCACCCGGAGGCGGGGCTCCCGGCACCTCCTTATGCCTTTAATTAGGACTTCACCTTTAAGATGCAATTGCTGCCCTAACCAGTGTGGCTCAGTGGATAGAGCGTCGGCCTGCGGCCTCAAGGGTCCCAGGTTCGATTCCCGGTCAAGGGCATGTACCTTGGTTGCGGGCACATCCCCAGTAGGGGGGCGTGCAGGAGGCAGCTGATCGATGTTTCTCTCTCATCGATGTTTCTAACTCTCTCCCTCTCTCTTCCTCTCTGTAAAAAATCAATAAAATATATTTTAAAAAAAGATGCAATTGCTAAACGTTCCAAGATGTGTGATTTTGTTTGTTTTGTTAATCCTCACCCGAGGATATTTTCCCATTGATTTTTAGGGAGCGTGGAAGGGAGGGGGAGAGACAGAGAAACGTGGATGTGAGAGCGACACATCGATGGGTTGCCTCCTGCATGTGCCCTGACCAGGGCTGGGGTCAGGGAGGAGCCTTCAACCAAGATACGTGGCCTTGACCGGAATCGAACCTGGGACCCTTTGGTCCGTAGGCCAGTACTCTATCCACTGAGCCACACCAGCTAGGGCTGTAATCCTTCTATATAATAAAAGCCTAATATGCTAAGTGTCCAGTCATCTGGTTGGCCGTTCAACCAATCAAAGCGTAATATGCTAATGATATGCTAAGACTGCTCAAGCGCTCACTATGATGTGCACTGACCACCAGGGGGCAGACGCTCTGATGCTCCGACAGGTAGGTTAACTTGCTGCTGGGGTCCAGCCGATCGGGACTGAGTGAGACTGGCCCGATACACTCTAGAGCCTTCCCGCAGTCCCTCTCCGGCTGGCCAACCTCCCGCGTCCCTCCCTGGCTCCTATCGGGTCCCGGTGGGGTCTCTTGGCCTGGCCTGCGCCCTCTTGCAATCCAGGACCCCTCAGGGATGTCAGAGAGCCAGTTTCAGCCGGAAGCTATGGCGTGCCCTGACCACCAGGGGGCAGACGCTCAATGCAGGAGCTGCCCCCTGGTGGTCAGTGCGCTCCCAGAGGGGGAGCGCTGCTCAGCCAGAAGCCAGGCTCATGGGGGAACGGGCCTAAGCCGGCAGGTGGACATCCCCTGAGGGCTCCCAGACTGCTCAAGGGCACAGGCTGGGCTGAGGCACCCCCCCCTCCCTGCCACCAGTGCAGGAATCTCGTGCACCGGGCCTCTTGTGTCTTTATAACAGATAATTTCAATATGAACTCAGTTTAGCTTTGAGGAACTGAATGGGAAAACAAGAAACAAAAGCCTTAGCATTGTGTTACACAGTGGGAATTGGAATATGCCTGTATCTTCTTTTTTTTTTTTTTTAGGGAGAGTGGGAGGGAGAGGGAGAGACAGAGCGAAACATCGATGTGAGGGAGACACAGCGATGGGTTGCCTCCTGCATGCACCCTCACCAGGGCCCAGGCCGGGGAGGAGCCTGCAACCGAGGTACGTGCCCTTGACCGGAATCGAACCCGGGACCCTTCGGTCCGCAGGCCGACACTCTGTCCACAGGCTGACGCTCTGTCCACTGAGCCACACCGGCCAGGGCTGTATCTTTCTCTTTACAAGAGCACATGGGGAGGGAGACCCCCACGAGGTAGATGAGTCAGGAAGTGGCGGGATGGGTCTGGGGGGAGGGACCGTTTCTATGGCTTAGGCTCCCTCAGGTCACGTGACAGTGTCCGGGACAGAAGCCGAGGTTTGGGGCCACGCGGACCCCCGGCCCAGCTGACTGCGCACGCCTGTGCCCACACCCAGCCGCAGGGGCGGGTGCCCGGGCCGAGACCAGGCGGGGCACCCACGCGGGGTCCTTACCTCCGCGCCCGCTGCCTGGTAGCCGCGGGTCCTGGTCAGCCGCCCCTCGAACCGCAGCACGATCTCCTTCGCCCGCCTGCGGGGACAGACGTGGCCCTGAGCGCCTGCACCACAGTCACCGTCTTGCAAAGGGCGTGATGGTCCAGCAGACACAGGGCCCGACCACGCGGGACGGCTGCTGGGGGGCGGGGGTGGGGGCGTGCAGCCGTGCAGGACTCCCATCTCCCGGGCTCTGGTAACTGGGAAACTCCCTTAAAAAGGATGTTCTGAGCCCTGGCCAGTGTGGCTCAGTGGATAGAGCCTCAGCCTGTGGACCGAAGGGTCCCGGGTTCGATTCCTGCTGTTAATGTAAAAAAAAACAAACATGGAAACCTGTAAAGAATTTTTGTAAGTTTATTTGAGCCAAACTGTGGACAGTTGCCGGGAAGCAGAACCTCAGCGGATGGGGATGATGCTCCGGAGAATGGGGGTTCCGTCTGTGTTTACACGTTGCCATCAAAGGAGGGACACAGGTGGGCGACATGAGATCCATTGGGGACGGACCAGAGAGGCGGGAGCAGGCAAAGCGGGGAACCCCTGGGATTGGATAAAAAGTGAAATGATGGACACACACTCAGGTGGGTGCAGGGACAATTCACATGACAATGAGGGGATCTGTGGTCTCTGTCCTGGCGCCCAGCACAGTAGGCTGTGCCCCGAGGGGTCCGGGAAAAGGGGAGTGACAAGGTACCCAGACATTCCAAGGGGGTGTTATCCCAGATGCAAACAGACAGACGGGCTCCGTGAGGGCAAAGGCTGACCTTGTCCGGGAAGACACCGGCCTAGGAGGTGACCCCCCACCATCCCTGCTTCTCGTTCAGGTTTAATTTCAGACCATCCTGTGGGGTGACGTGAGGTCTCTGAGTTTGCAAGGCCGCCACGCAGGCCTCCCCTGAGCTGTCAGGTCAGCACGTGGCCCCTTTCGTCCACACTGGTCAGGGCACATGCCTGGGTGGCGGGCTCGATCCCCAGTGTGGGGCGTGCAGGAGGCAGCCGATCCATGATTCTCATCATGGATGCTTCTGTCACTCTCTTCCTCTCCCTTCCTCTCTCTGAAATCAATAAAAGTACATATTTTTAAAAAATATTGTCTGAGAGATCAGACCCGTGGTTACCCGAGATGGAGGGCGGAGGTCAACATAGACGTCGATCAAACCGTGGGGCTGTACGTCTCACACTGACCCCGCGGGATCTCTGTCCACTGTTTCTCCACAAAACTGGGAAAACGTATCTCCTTTACCATTTAAATGGGTCGATTCGCACAAAATGACGAATCGACACCCAACTCGATGCTAAACAAACCACGGTTCTCCGGTTTCACTGGGAAATAATTGTGAGACGATTTCCACGTGTGGACGAAAGGGGCCACGTGCTGACCTGACAGCTCAGGGGAGGCCTGCGTGGCGGCCTTGCAAACTCAGAGACCTCACGTCACCCCACAGGATGGTCTGAACTTAAACTTGAACGAGAAGCAGGGATGGTGGAGGGGGTCACCTCCTAGGCCGGTGTCTTCCCTGACAAGGTCAGCCTTTGCCTTCACAGAGCCTGGCTGTCTTTTTTGCATCTATATATATAAAAGCCAAACCACCGGGATGATAGAATGAACAAAGTGACCAGAACAACGAGTCGCTATGCACGCACTGCGGTGGCCAACCGGCTGGATCGGGGCCCTGATGGGCCCCTACAACGTCCCGAAGCCCCTCCCCCAGGCCGGCTCTGCCCCTGATTGGCCCCCCAACCCCAATCGGGGTGGGGTCAGTGGCCAACCTCCCGCGGCGCCTCCCCCTAGCTGGCCCAGCCCAAGTCAGCCCCCCACCCTGATCAGGGGCAGGGCTGGTTGGCCAATCTCCTTCCTGCATCCCCTAACCTGGCTGGCCAGGCCCCGTTCAGCCCCAATTGGGGCATAACAGTCGGACCCTACTGGTGCACAAATTCGTGCACTGGGCCTCTCGTCTATAATAACACTAGAGGCCCGGTGCACGAGATTCGTGCACTTGGGGGGGGGTCCCTCAGCCCGGCCTGCACCCTCTCATTTTCCGGGAGCCTCGGGGGACATCCTTAGCGCTGCCGCAGAGGTGGGAGAGGCTCCCACCACCACTGTGTTCGCCAGCTGTGAGCCTGGCTTCTGGCTGAGCAGCACTCCCCCTGTGGGAGTGCACTGACCACCAGGGGCAGCTCCTGCATTGAGTGTGTGCCCCCTGGTGGTCAGTGTGCATCACAGCAACCGGTCATTCCGCCGTTCGGTCAATTTGCATATTAGTCTTTTATTCTATAGGATACCCTTGTCACTCCCCTTTTCCCAGGCCCCTCGGGGCACAGCCTACTGTGCTGGGCGCCAGGACAGAGACCACAGATCCCCTCATTGTCATGTGAATTGTCCCTGCACCCACCTGAGTGTGTGTCCATCATTTCACTTTTTATCCAATCCCAGGGGTTCCCCGCTTTGCCTGCTCCCGCCTCTCTGGTCCGTCCCCAATGGATTTCATGTCACCCACCTGCGTCCCTCCTTCGATGGCAATGTGTAAACACAGACGGAACCCCCATTCTCCGGAGCATCATCCCCGTCAGTTGAGGTTCTGCTTCCCAGCAACTGTCCACATAAACTCACAAAAACTCTCTGCAGGTTTGAGTGTTGTGGCGGTAACACACAGTAGGTCCCGCTAACACCATCCTCTGATGTGGACACAAGCACCACAAATGCCCCATCAGAGCCCGTGGGGTGGATCCCAGCCTCCCTGCTCACGCCCCACAGTCAGCGAGTCCCTTACTGACCTTGCAACCAAAGTTGGGGCCACACCCCAAGGGAGTGTACTCTGGGGGAGCCCCCCCCCCCATTCCCGTGGGGGCAGGCGGGACTCACTCCTCTGGAATTCCTGGAAGCCCCTCCCTGGCCCTCCCCACCCGCCCCCCTGCACTCAGAGAACCTCCTTCCGGAAAAAGGCACCATCAGCTTAATGCAAGGGAGCGAGAGGGGTGTGTGTTCACACCCACAAACCGCCTGACACGCCCCTTGGAGGGCCCAGTAGCCATCAGGGAGGAGAGCGCCCTGAGGCCCAGAGAGCAGGCGTGGCGAGTGCTGGGAGGAGGGTGAGCCGACCCGAGGGGCAGGGGTCTCCCTGGGGAGCCGGGGGCCAGGGCCGATTCCGGGGGGACGGGCGACAGGCTCAGAGATGTGGGCAACAGCCCCCCAGGCAGGGCCGCTGCCCCAGACACAGAGCCCGACTCCCCACTCCCATCTGGGTCCCCGCTGTCAGGGGTCAGGGGTCAGCGTTCAGCTGCCGTAACTTCTCCAGGTGACGGGGAGGACGTGTGGGAACAAAGGTTTCTTTCTCTGTGTTTTTTGTTTTGTTTTGTTATTTTTTTAAAATTTCTCACCTGAGGATATTTCCCCATTGATTTTCAGGGAGAGTGGAAGGGAGGGGGAGAGACAGAGAGGAACATCGATGTGAGAGAGACACATCGATGGGTCGCCTCCTGCTCGGCCCCGGCCAGGGCGGAGCCTGCCACCGAGGTCCATGCCCTTGACCAGAATCGAACCCGGGACCCTTCGGTCCACAGGCCGGCGCTCTATCCAGGAGCCACACTGGCCGGGTGGGATGAGGGATTTCAAATGCAGGCACCCAGACACACACACACACATGGGACACACACACACGTAACCCAGATACACACGCACACACGGGACCCACACACACATATAACCCACCTACACAACATAACCCACCTACACACACACACACACACACATACGTAACCCAGATACACACACATGTAACCCAGATACACACAAATACACACACACACATAACCCAGACACACACACACGTAACCCAGACACACATACGTAACCCAGACAACACACACACACACACACACACAAACACACATAACCCCCTGCACACACATAACCCAGACATACACACACATGCATAACCACACACACACACACACACACACACACACACACACACACACGGGACCCAGACACACACAAAGGAGGTGACACCCGGAGGCTCTGCCTGCCCATCGCACAGGGTCTGCCTCCCGCCGTCCGTCACAGCCCCGCCTCCATCAGAGCCCCCGTGTCCGTCCGTCCGTCCGTCCATCTCTCCGTCCGTCTGTCCGTCACAGCCGCCTCACCGGAGCGCCCGCAGCTTCTGGCGCATGGCCCAGGGCCGGCAGCGGATGTTGGCCATGAGGTCCTTCTGGAACTGCAGGCTCTGGAAGATCCGCTCGGGGTCGCTGCTGACCCCCACGTCGGCAGGCAGGCCGTCCTCCCCGCCGCTGCACGGAGGGAGGGAGAGGGGGTGTGAGGGAGGAGGGGAGGGAGGAGGGGAGCACCTGCAGCTAGCAGCCACGGGCCTCCCTCGCTGGGGCCCACGAGGGCACCCTGTCCCGGGATGAGAGATATTCCCGGAAGGCGCCATGGAAGGAGACCACGAAGAGCCGGCGGGTCCCAGCCACAGGGCGCCCCTCGCCCCGACTCTGGTGTAAAACACATGGAGCCTGGCCTCCGGCTCCGTGGCCGAGGGTCCACCCAGGAGCCAGGAGGTCAGGGTTCCATTCCCGGTCGGGGCACACGCCCGGGTGGCGGGCACGATCCCCAGGGTGGGGCGTGCAGGAGGCAGCCGATCCGTGATTCCCTCTCATCATGGATGTTTCTCTCTCTCCCTCTTTCTTCCTCCCCCTTCCTCTCTGACATCCATAAAAATACACCGAGTGGCCCGATGATGATGATCTCCGAACGCATCATAACCTGGCCACTCCGTGTAGATCCTATAGAATAAAAGGCTAATATGCAAATTGTCCCCTCGACCAGGAGTTCGACCAGCAGGCAGGCCGGCCAACCGCCCATGTCCCCCCCCCCTGGCCAGGCTGGCCGGACCCCACCCATGCACGAATTCATGCACTGGGCCTCTAATGTATATACACTGAGTGGCCAGATTATTATGCGTTCAGAGATCCTATATTTAACAATGAAATCAAACAAAAAAATAAAATAAAATAGAAACCAAACCCTGGCCCCAGAGACCCCTCCCCTCGCTGCCGTCCCACTCGGATCCATTGGAAATCTGGCCTCACGGAGGGAGAGGAGGAGCCGTGCTCAGGGAATGAATGAGGGCGAGCATTTCAGGGAAACGGCTCTCTGGGAGAATCACTTCTCCACGGGCGGCAGCGCCACCCCAGGGACACCTGGGGGCGCCCGTGAGGGCCCCTCTCAGGTGGCATCCGTGCTTTCCGCCAGGGCTGTTTCCTCAGGGATACGCTTTGCCATTATGTCATTATCACTATTCTCGTTAATCCGCACCCGAGGGCATTTTCCCATCGACTCTCAGAGAGAGGGAGAGACAGCGAGAATCGTCGATGTGAGAGAGACACATCGATGGGTTGCCTCCTGCACAAGCCCCGACCAGGGCCCCGGGCTGGGGAGGAGCCTGCCACCGAGGTCCGTGCCCTTGACCAGAATCGAACCCGGGACCCTCCGGTCTGCAGGCCGGCGCTCTACCCACCGAGCCACACCGGCCGGGGCCCCAGGGAGACGCTTGAAAACAGGAAGACACAGCCATCCCTGCGCTTCCCCCCCCATGTAGAGGGTTTCCCTGTTGGAAGAACAGCTCTGCCCAAGCCCTCTGAGTGCCTGGAGGGCTCATCGATGCTGTAAATACGGAACAAGTGCGAACAGACCCGGCTGCTCAGCCGCCCGCAGCCCCCGCCAGCAGACACCGGCTTATGAAGACAGATATTATTATCTTCTCTCTGAGCTCAGGGGAGGGACCCCGGGCGCCTGTGGCCTGGCCGGCAGGGAGCCAGGGGGGCGCAGGTGTGGGGATCCGGGGCCCTGGCTAGGAAGCGGGCAGCGCCGTCCACCCACCCCCCGCCCCCCACCCCCTGCACCTGCAGAGGCTGCCCCAGTGGCAGGTGCACAGGCACCTGGAGGAGGGGGTGTCTGACTGAGCAGGATGGGGACTCAGCCCTGAGGTCAGATGGAAGGAGGGCTCCCCCGAAAACCCCACACCCCTGCCCTGGTGCCCCCCACGCTGCCCGGCTCACCTGAGCAGCAGGGACTCCGGGCACAGGTAGTGCTGGCTGGCATTTCTCCGGGTGCCTCTGGGGCGCTGGGACGCCCTGGAGGGTGTCATGGAGCGGAGAGGTGGCGGGGATCCCTAGGGATGAGCAGGGCGCGGGAGGAGGCGGCAGGGTCTGCCCAGGAAGTTTCTAGACGGGCTGGCAGCTGCTCCCCCTCTTCCCAGAGCAGGACTGCCTGCAGCTGGGGCTGGGCAGGGAGAGGCCAGAGGCCAGACATGAATATGCACACTCCTCATGAATATGCATGCCCCTCATGAATATGCACGCACCTCATGAATATGTATGCTCCTCATGAATATGCATGTCGTCCATGAATATGAATGTTTGTCACAAATATGAATGTTAAGGTGGGGGCAGCAGCAGACACTGGCCTGAGTCTAGCCGCCCAGGCGGTGGGCGTGTCCAGGTGATGTAGGCGTCACCCAGGATTCACATCTGGGACCCTCTGGGCCCAGACAGGGCTCTGTGGTTTGCAAAGCACCACATACCGGTTACCACGACTGGTGCCCACAAAACACCGGGGGACAAGGCAAAGCATAGCTTGTTTCCCCCGTTTGCTCTCAAGAAAGAGGCTGAGCCCCAACCGGTGTGGCTCAGTGGATAGAGCGTCGGCCTGCGGACTGGAGGGTCCCAGGTTCGAGTCCGGTCAAGGGCATGGACCTTGGTTGCGGGCACGTCCCCAGTAGGAGGCGTGCAGGAGGCAGCTGATGGATGTTTCTCTCTTCTTGATGTTTCTAACTCTCTATCCATCTCTCTTCCTCTGTGTAAAAAATCAATAAAATATATATTTTTAAAAGTAAGAGGCTGAGAAAATGTCAGATTTCTGACCGCCTCCGCCAACATCGTCCGTGAGAGACACAGCCAAAACACTTGTTGTTATGCACTTTTATCCAGTTTTTAAAAAAATTGATTTCAGAGAGGAAGGGAGAGGGAGAGAGAGAAACGTCCATGATGAGAGAGAATCATAGATCAGCTGCCTCTTGCACGCCCCACACTGGGGATGGAGCCCGCAACCCGGGCATGTGCCCTGACCGGGAATTGAACCCTGACCTCCTGGTTTCTAGGTCGACGCTCAACCACTGAGCCTCATGAGCCAGGCAAAACATTGTTTCTTTAGATTTAGTTTTTTAGAAGTGAAATTACTGGACAAAGGGATTATCGTTTAAAAAAATTAAATTCTCTCTCTCTATATAAAAGCCTAATATGCAAATTGTACCCTTGGGAGTTCTACTGGGAGACTAGGAATTTGATTACTCGCTATGATGTGCACTGACCACCAGGGGGCGGCTCATTGGCCCTGATCGCCAGCCAGGCCTAGGGACCCTACCCGTGCATGAATTTCGTGCACTGGGCCTCTAAAGGTTGATAAAAGAAAGTCACTCTCTTTACAAGCTATTGAGGTGAGGAGTTTTGATGATGACTGGGAAAGGGGTTCTGAACGTGATCAGATTTGTCTGTGGACTCTTGATGGGTTCCTCGGTCTCATTGTCAGAAATTCCCTCTGAAGTCGGCCGGGCGCCCAGGTGTAAGGCGAGGCCGTGGGCGGGGGACCCCAGTTCCCTTCTCTGGCACCTCCCTGGCTCTAGCTCCTCAGGCTCCCAGGGCCCAGGCAAGAGGAAGGGAGGGCGGGGGAACCAGGGGCAAATTTCCTGCATGCTCAGGACTTCCTCTCTCAATCTGGTTAGAGGCTTCAAATATGCTGGATGATTTTAACTTAAGCCAGCACATCTGTAATAATAGAAGCGTAATATGCTAATTAGACCAGGTCGATGGCCATCTTCCAGATGTCCGACTTCCTTCTGGAGAAAGCCATGGTGGTGGGGGCCAAGGCACAGGCAGTTAGGGGCAATCAGGCTGGCAGGGGAGAGCAGTTGGGGGCATTAGTCAGGCAGGCAGGTGAGTGGTTAGGAGCCAGTGGTCCTGGATTGTGAGAGGGATGTCTGACTGCCTGTTTAGGTGGGATCAGACCTAAACCGGCAGTCGGACATCCCCCAAGGGTCCCAGATTGGAGAGGGTGTAGGCTGGGCTGAGGGACACCCCCCACACACACACTCTGTGCACGAATTTCATGCACCGGGCCTCTAGTCCTATATAATAAAGAGGTAATATGTAAATTGACCATCACTCTAACACACAAGATGGCTGCCCCCATGTGGTCAAAGATGGCCACCCCCATGTGGACACAAGATGGCTGCCACAAGATGGCCAGCAGGGGAGGGCAGTTGTGGGTGATCAGGCCTGCAAGGGAGGGCAGTTGTGGGCGACCAAGCCAGCAGGAGAGGGCAGTTGGGAGGAACCCAGGCCGACAGGGGAGGGCAGTTGGGGGTGACCAGGCTGGCAGGGGAGGGCAGTTAGGGGCAATCGGGCCGACAGGGGAGCAGTTAGGCATCAATCAGGCTGGCATGGGAGTGGTTAGGGGGTGATCAGGCTGGCAGGCAGAAGTGGTTAGGGGCAATCAGGAAGGCAGACAGGCGAGCAGTTGGGAGCCAGCAGTCCTGGATTGTGAGAGGGATCCCAGATTGGAGAGGGTGCAGGCTGGGCTGAGGGACACACCCCTCCCCCTGTGCATGAATTTCGTGCACCGGACCTCTAGTCTATAATAACAAAAGCGTAATATGCAAATCAACCAAATGGCCGAACAGCGGAACGACCGTCCAGACAACCACGCTACGACACCCACTGGCGCCAGGCCAGCCTAGGCGAGTGCAATGCGATTGGTCGGGGGCCCGGCCATCACCCCATGATCGCCCCAAAGAGGGAGGCCCAGGCCACCGACCAGCAGGCTGCACAGGGTGGGCGGGGCCTCCCTCTGCTGGGGGGCGATCCATCGCGGGGCTCCCAGACTGTGAGAGGTCACAGGCCAGGCTGAGGGGACCCTTCCCCCGCCCCCAGTGCAGGAATTTCGTGCACTGGGCCTCTAGTGTCTATATAATTTCTTGTTGATGTGAATCCTCACCCGAGGGTATTATTCCATTGATTTTTAGAGAGAGTGAGAGAGAGAGGGAGAGACAGAGAGAAACATCGATGTGAGAGAAACACATCGATGGGTTGCCTCCTGCATGCGCCCCAACCAGGGCCCGGGCTGGGGAGGAGCCTGCCACCGAGGTCCGTGCCCGTGACCGGAATCGAACCCGGGGCCCTTCGCGCCACAGGCCGACGCTCTATCCACTGAGCCACACAGCCTGGGGGCCAGTATGTGTCTGTCAATAAAACGACTAAGAATCCCTCCAACGCTGACAAGTGGCACATTTTTCAAAAACCCGGGGTCCAATGTCAAAATGAGCAAACACTATGATTTTCCCGACCCACTGGGGACGGGATGTGGTGGTGGGAGGAAGAGGGGAAGGAGGGAGGGGGAGGGAGTCGCAGGATAAACCTGTTTGTACGACACACAAATCCCTTTCAGTTTGAAAAAAAAAAAAAAAAGTAAAATTTCGTTATCAATCCCAGGAGGCTGGAACAGACACCGGCCGAGGGCTTAGCTTACAGAACACAGACATCCATTCCCTGCGTCATCAGTGACACCGCTAAGTGAATTCTATCCCGAGACACGGATGGTCGCCAGCGCATCCCGGTCCCGCCGGCCACGCCCGGCGCCCTTGCCTGGGGCACCAAGGTCGTAACTCTGGGTTTTAGGAGGCCGACCCTTCCCATCTCACAAAGGTGTGTACACGCCCGTCACGTGGTTCCCACAGCCCTAAAAGCTTCCGTTGGAAGGTTGGAGATGGGTTTGGGGGTCTGGAAAGCGCCATTCAAGGAAGAGGCTCAGGAATAAACTGTTTCCGCCCTGGCCGGTGTGGCTCAGTGGTTAGAGCGTCGGCTTGCGGGCTGAAGGGCCCCGGGTTCGATTCCGGTCAAGGGCATGTACCTTGGTTGCGGGCACATCCCCAGTGGGGGGTGTGCAGGAGGCAGCTGGTCGATGTTTCTTTCTCATCGATGTTTCTAACTCTCTCTCCCTCTCCCTTCCTCTCTGTAAAAATCAATAAAATATATATATATTTTTTAAAAAATAGATTGTCCAAGCATGCGGATAGCAACGTCATGGGTGGAGACGTGAGAAGGAGTGATTTTGTTGTTGAATTTCCCCCCCAAAACCGGCAGCTTGAACCCGGGCAGACGCCCTGAGCGCCAGGGCCACATGATGCTCCGATTCACTTAGACAGCCCGGACTTAGCAATTTCTTTTACTTCTTTTCATTTTTCTATTTAGAAACATATTTTTATTGAATTCAGAGAGGAAGGGAGAGGGAGAAAAAGAGAGAAACATCCATGAGGAGAGAGAATCCTGGATCAGCTGCCTCCTGCACGCCCCACACTGGGGATCGAGCCCGCAAACCGGGGCATGTGCCCCTGACCAGGAATCGAACCCGGGACCCTTCAGTCTGCAGGCCGACGCTCTACCCACTGAGCCACACCAGCCGGAGCCGGGATCGGTGATTTCATACGTTCTACTGCCATGGCCATGCTGGGCATCATTCACTTCGTTTGAATCTCTCTCTCTCTCTCTCTCTCTCTCTCTCTCTCTCTCTGTTTCTCTCTCTGTCTTTTCTTTTTTTTTTTTTATAATATATTTTATTGACTTTTTACAGAGAGGGACAGAGAGCCAGAAACATCGATGAGAGAGAAACATCGACCAGCTGCCTCTTGCACACCCCCCACCGGGGATGTGCCTGCAACCAAGGTACATGCCCTTGACCGGAATCGAACCCGGGACCCTTCAGTCCGCAGACCGACGCTCTATCCACTGAGCCACACCGGTTTCGGCTCTCTCTCTCTCTTTCTCTCTCTGTCTCTCTCTCTCCTCCTCTCTGAGATCAATAAAAATATATTTTTTAAAAAAAAGAGAGAGAGAGGGTCTTAGGACTGTGATCCTGCAGACCTGGGATCTGTCGTAGGGAATTAACATGTAGGTTTAAAAGCTGTTTGTTGATTAGAAAATTTTTTAAAAAAATACATTTTATTGATGTCAGAGAGGAAGGGAGAGGGAGAGACAGATAGAAACATCCATGATGAGAGAGAATCACGGATCGGCTGCCTCCTGCACGCCCCCCACACTGGGGATCGAGCCCGCCAACCCAGGCATGTGCCCTTGACCGGAATCGAACCCGGGACCCTTCCGTCCGCAGGCCCACGCTCTACCCACTGGGCCACACCGGCCGGGGCTGTTGGTTGGAGATTTTAAGTGAAGGTGCGTCGCCAGGTAACAGGCCCAGAGCAGACAGCTGAGCGAGTGTTGCTTAGCGGGTGGGTGGTGTGAGAGCGACCCCCGAGAGCAGGGCCCGGTGGCGTGGGTCCGGGTGGCCCCGCGGGCTCGCTGGGCCTGCAGACACTGCCCCCCCACCCTGCCCGTGACCTGGTGACCTCTCCCGACAGGGCTGGCAGAGGCCTCTGCTTCCCCGGCCGGCCGGCTCCCCTGCCATCCACAATCCTGTAAACACATTACCTCCCCCCCCCGGGGACCTCTGAGAGCATCCTAAACGCATTATCATTTTTCTGCATCAAAGGCAGCTGCGCAGGAGAGAGCCATCAGGGAGCGGCTTCCGATGGTGCCCAAGTGGCCGGGGCGCGGAGAGGCAGCTGGGAGCCACGGGGGAGGACGGACGCACAAGGTTTGCTGGCCACGGCCTGGGACCCACTCACTCTGAAAGCGGGGCGGCCCCTTCCCTGTTCCTCCCTCCTGTCGGCCCACAGCAGGGGGCCTCGCACCTTCAAGAAAAACCTCCAGCCCTCCTGGAGGGCCCCGGGTTCGAGTCCGGTCAAGGGCAGGTGCCTCGGTGGCAGGTTCCAGCCCGGGCCCAGGCCCTGGTCGGGGCGCGTGCAGGAGGCCACCCATCGAGGTGTCTCTCTCCCATCGATGTTTCTCTCTGTCTCTCCCTCTCTCTTCCGCTCCCTCTAAACATCAATGGAGAAATATCCTTGGGGGAGAATTCACAAAACAATAAAAATAAAAAATTAAGCCCTGACCTGTGTGGCTCAGTGGATAGAGCGTCGGCCTTCGGACTGAAAGGTCCCAGGTTCGATTCCGGTCAAGGGCATAGACCTTGGTTGCGGGCACATCCCCAGTAGGGGGCGTGCAGGAGGCAGCTGATTGATGTTTCTCGCTCATCGATGTTTCTAACTCTCTATCCCTCTCTCTTCCTCTCTGTAAAAAATCAATAAAATATATTTTAAAAATTAAAAATGAAAAGCTAAACTATTATAAAGAGAAATGGTATTTGAAAATATAGTAGTGTCCACTGCAGGAGGGGGGAAAAGCTCTAAGCGACCTTTCTAATTGCAAATCCTTTATGCGATGTCTTTTGTTCAAATGACATGTTGACTGATGACCTGGAATAATGGTGACAGAAGCCAGGCCTACCGGGCGCCCCCTGGTGGCTGTTTTCGGCTCTTCACTAAGACAGCCCTCCTCTGGGTCGTTATTATTATTTTTTTTAAATATATTATATTGATTTTTTAGAGAGGAAGGGAGAAGCGTAGAGAGTCAGAAACATCGATGAGAGAGAAACATCCATCAGCTGCCTCCTGCACACCCTCCTACTGGGGATGTGCCAGCAACCAAGGTACATGCCCTTGACCGGAATCGAACCCGGGACCCTTCAGTCCGCAGGCCGACGCTCTATCCACTGAGCCAAACCGGTTAGGGCTGGGTTGTTATTTTTTAAAAATATATTTTCACCGATTTCAGGGAGGAAGGGAGAGGGAGAGAAACATCCATGATGAGAGAGGATCATGGATCGGCTACCTCCTGCACGCCCCACACTGGGGATCGAGCCCACAACATGGGCATGTGCCCTGACCGGGAATCGAACCCGTGACCTCCTGGCTCATAGGTCGATGCTCAACCGCTGAACCACGCTGGCGGGGCCATGCCTCCTCTTCACAAAATATTTTTTTTTAAATATACTTTATTGATTTTTTTTTCCAGAAAGGAACAGAGAGGGATAGAGAGTTAGAAACATCGATCAGCTGCCTCCTGCACACCCCCTAACTGGGGATGTGCCCGCAACCAAGGTACATGCCCTTGACCGGAATAGAACCCGGGACCCTTCAGTCCGCAGGCTGACGCTCTACCCACTGAGCCACACCGGTTAGGGCTGGGCTGTTATTTTTAAAAAATATATTTTCACTGATTTCAGAGAGGAAGGGAGAGGGGGAGAGAGATAGAAACATCCATGATGAGAGAGCATCACGGATCGGCTGCCTCCCACACAACCCCCTACTGGGGATGGAGCCCACAACCCGGGCCTGTGCCCTGACCGGGAATCGAACCGGTGACCTCCTGGTTCCTAGGTCGACGCTCCATCCCTGAGCCACGCCGGCCGGGCCACGCAATCTTGACTGATGTGACCGGTGGCCCAGGCCCGTTCTGTGATCCCCGCCTCCTGGGAAGTGCTGGCTCGGGGATGCCAGTCCCCATAGGATGACAGCTCACCCCACACCCTCCTGCCAGGCCCCGGAGTGGGCCTTTCTGCTCCTTGAACCCCGATGGCCGCCTACACCCCCCCAGGCCCGTCTCACGCCTCCCCACCCCTGTCCTCCCCACCCCTGTCCTCCCCTGCGGCCTGGTGACCTGGCTGTGAGCCCCACAGGAAACGGACAGATGCAATTACAACGGCCGCCGGCCCGGCACAGACAGAGGGGCGGCGTCCAGCCGGTGCCCCCGCCCGCCACGTCCGGTGTGGGAACGGGAGGAACTGGACGGGGGGCTGTGTGGATGGGCGTCGGCCTCGCTCAGTGACATCACGAGCCTCCCATCACCCCCCAGTTTGCAGGAGAATCCTGACCCCCAGTGAGGAAATCATCGAGGCACTGGGTCTGCAGGCCACAGCCCCCCCTCCCTGTCACGCCCTCCCCGGTGTGACGGGGACCTCGGATCCGGCCAGGGCTGGGCCCCTGGGGGGGCGGCACTCATGACATGGCACACGGGGAGGGGGCAGGGGGGGCCATCAGAGATTCACCTCCATGAGAGCTAAGGGACCGGGACAGCGTGCTGGGCCCCAGGGGGACCCCCAGGCTGCACCCCCGATCTCCAGGTTGCAGACAACGCGGCTCTCCAGGGAGAAGCTGGAGTGGAGACGCAGGAACCGCCTCCTGGCCCCTCTGATGCTGTAACCCTAACCCTGACCGGGACCCGGACAAGAGCGAGCGGAGAACTTGGCCCTGGGGTACAGAGCCGGGCCGTCTCCGACGCCTTCACCGCCCGACTGGGAAAGATGCCACCTGCACCCAGGCCTCGCCCACGCGGGGGTGGGCAGGTAGGAGGGGCGCCTGGGGTGTAAGAGCCAGAACTCACAGGGACGCCCCCCCCCCACCCTGCCTGCCTGCCTGCCGCCTGCTATTCAGCCCCCTACTCCCCCCGGGGGAACCGAGCCACCTTGTTCCAGAGACCGAATGGGCCCTGGCTGGTGTGGCTCAGTGGGTAGAGCGCCGGCTCGTGGACGGAAGGGTCCCGGGTTCGATTCCGGTCAAGGGCACGTGCCAGGGTGGTGGGCTCGATCCCCAGGAGGGGGGCGTGCAGGAGGCAGCCGATCCATGATTGTCTCTCATCACGGATGTTTCTATCTCTCTCTCTCCCTCCCTCTCCCTTCCTCTCTGAAATCAATAAAAATCTATAATAATAAAAGCGTACTTATGCTCATTAGACCGGACGTCCTTCCGGACGACCTTCTGGACAAAGCGGGGCTGAGAGGGAAGCCCGGGTCCCGGGTGCCAGAGGGAAGCCGGTGCCTGCCGGCAGCCAGGGGAAGCAAGGCCTACTCGTGCTCAAATTTTGTGCACCGGGCCTCTGGTATATACACACGGAGCGGCCAGATTAGAATGACCTCTGAACGCATAATAATCTGGCCACTCAGTGTGTGTGTGTGTGTGTGTGTGTATGTATATATATATATACATTAGAGGCCCGGTGCATGAATTCGTGCATGGGTGGGGTCCGGCCAGCCTGGCCAGGGGGAGGGGACATGGGCGGTTGGCCGGCCTGCCTGCTGGTCCAACTCCTGGTCAAGGGGACCATTTGCATATTAGCCTTTTATCCTATAGGATCTACACTGAGTGGCCAGATTATTATGTGTTCAGAGATCATCATCATCTGGCCACTCAGTGTGTGTATATATATTAAAAGGAGACTCAGGGGTGCCCTCAGCTCCACCCGGTGAGGCCCCAGCCGGCTGGAATTCCTCCCACTCCAGCCGACACCCCTGGGGAGTCTGCCCCTCCGATCCCTGCCCACAGGCGGTCACACCGGAGCTGCTGTTCCTGAAGCTCCGCGGGAAACGGAGCCTGAGTGCCCCCTGGGGCTCCCGCCTCCATGTGACAGCCAGGCGGGAGGAGGCTGGCCTTGAACTGCAGGAAGGCCTTTCTCCCAAAGCTCTAAGCACAGGCGCCGGGCAGCGATGCCCCAGGACTGGGATGATGGCGCCATCTGGCGGCTGAATCCAGTACTGCAGCCGCTACACATGACAGGGAATGGAAGGCACCTGCAGGTCTGTCTGCTTGGAGGAACTCGCCCGGCGGTCACTGCCTGTCACAGCACACACACATGCACACGCACACGTGCGCACACACTTGCATATACATGCACATACATGTGTGCACACATTCACATGCATGCACACACTCACATGCACACTCACACCCCACATGCGTACACATGCACACATACTCTCGTGCACATGTGTGCACACACATGCACACACATGCACACATGCTCGCACATGTGCGCACACACACACACACCTTGTTAACATCGTCCTGCAGGGCAGCTCCGCTAGCTATTGGGAAGGGGATTTCTTTCTTTCTTTCTTTCTTTTTAAAAAAAGGTTTGATTCTTTTGAATCTTTTCCTTTATTTGCCAGTTTTCAGAATAAATCAGTCAGTCCCTTAGGATTCTCTCAAGGAGCTTTTTAATTTTTTTTTATCACTATGAACTCAACAAATTGGATGGATTCCAACCCATTGCATTTATTCTTCTTCATCTTTTTTTTTTTTCTTTAACTCCCCACCAGAGGATAATTTCCCATTGATTCTTAGAGAGAGTGGAAGGGAGAGGGAGAGAGAGAAAGAGAGAAACATCGACATGAGAGAGACACATCGATGGGTTGCCTCCTGCACGCGCCCCGACCAGGGCCCGGGCGGGGGAGGAGCCTTCAATTGAGGTCCATGCCCGTGACCGGGAATCGAACCCGGGACCCTTCGGTCCCCACGCCGACGCTCTATCCACCGAGCCACACCGGCCACGGCGGTGACCACGTGATTTAGAACCCAGGTATTAAAGTCACAGGCTGGCTTGGGTATTCCTGTTTGGTCCAAAGATCATTCAAAAAATTGCTCTCCTTTGAAACCACCCTGTGGGGGACACGGTGCAGATTTCCATCGATGAGCAGGTTCCTTCCCGCATCCCCAACGACCTGCGTCCCTGGACCGGCTCCTGGACCAGCTCTCCCAGCCCCCTGGCCCCGCGCGGACCAGGCTGAAGGCCACACTGGCACGCGCCGGTCTGTGTTGTTGTGAGGGGCCTGGGTCTCATCGTCGGACAGGGGGATGCAGTGCACTGTGGCCTCAAGAGTCCGCTGCTGCCCCGGCTGCTGTGGCTCAATGGGTAGAGCGGCGTCGGCCTGCGGACTGAAGGGTCCCGGGTTTGATTCTTGGTTGCGGGCACATCCCCAGTAGGGGGCGTGCAGGAGGCAGCTGATGGATGTTTCTCTCTCATCGATGTTTCTAACTCTCTCTCCCTCTCCCTTCCTCTCTGTAAAAAATCAATAAAATCTATAATAACAAAAGAGTAATATGCTAATTAGAATGGACAGCCGAACGACCTCATGGGTGTCATTCTGCACATCCTTCTGGACGAAGTCACGGCGGTGGGGGCCAAGGCAGAGGTGGTTAGGAGCGATCAGGCAGGGAGACGAGCAGTTAGGGGCAATCAGGCAGGCAGGCAGAGGTGGTTAGGGGCGATGAGGCAGGTAGAGTGGTTAGGGGTGATGAGGAAGGCAGGCAGGTGAGTGGTTAGGGGTGATCAGACAGGCAGGTAAGCAGTTAGGGACAATCAGGCAGGCAGGCAGAGTGGTTAGGGGTGATCAGGCAGAGGTGGGTTAGGGGCGATCAGGCAGGCAAGCAGAGTGGTTAGGGGCGATCAGACAGGCAGGCAAGCAGTTAGGGACAATCAGGCAGGCAGGTGAGTGGTTAGGGGCAATCAGACAGGCAGGCAAGCAGTTAGGGACAATCAGGCAGGCAGGCAGAGTGGTTAGGGGCGATCAGGCAGGGAGGCGAGCAGTTAGGGGCGATCAGGCAGGCAAGCAGAGTGGTTAGGGGCAATCAGACAGGCAGAGTGGTTAGGGGTGATCAGGCAGGCAGGCAGGTGAGTGGTTAGGAGCCAGCGGTCCCGGATTGTGAGAGGGTACAGGCCGGGCTGAGGGACCTTCCACCCCCCCCACCCCCACTCCGTGCAGGAATTCCATGCACCGGGCCTCTAGTATATGTATATTTTAAAAAGCATCCAGGGTTTGACAAGCTCCCCAGGTGATGGGCCAGGGTATCGGGGCCGCCTCGCCCGCGGAGCACAGTTCAAAGAGCAGAAGGCCACCCAGGGACGCCTCCCCGGTCTCCGTGTCCCTGCGTCGCTCCCAGAAAAGCGCACAAAGAGAAACACGGTCGGGGAACGTGCGAACACGGCTCTTGAAGGAAGCCTTCCCGGTGCCCGCCCCGGCTCCAGGAGGAGAGAGATGAGAAGGAGCCGCGTTGTGTGAGCTGCACACGAGCCCGTGGCCTAACTACATGGGCTATTTTTACTCCCTTCTCAGGGCTGTTTCCTGTAGCGGTTTCTCCCGGCGCGGCAACACAGCTCAGCCGTGAGGACATCGGAACACGCGTCCGTGATGCCAAAGGGGCGTGAGGCTACTCCAGCGGGCCACCCGGGGAGGCCCGTCGCAGCTCCCTCAGCTCCCTTCACTTCCCATTTCTGTCGTCTTCTTTTTTTTTTTTTTAATATATTTTATTTTTTGTTTGTTTGTTTGTTTTTTAAATTACTTTATTGATTAAGGTATCACATATTTGTCATCAACCCCCCCCCTTCCTATCCCGAACCCCCCCACACGCATGCCCCCCTCCCCCTGTTGTCCGTGATCACTGGTTAGGCTCATATGCAAGCACACAAGGCCTTTGGTTGATCTATCTCCCTTGTCCCCACCCTCCCCTACCTTCTCTCTGAGGTCTGACAGTCTGATCGATGCTGTTCTTATTCTTCAGTCTATGTTGTTCATCTTTTCCCCTAGATGAGTGAGCTCATGTGATACTAGGAATACACTTATAGGAACCGAAAATGAGACAAGCAATAATAGTTATGCTGAGAGGCAAACGAATCAGTCTGTAGTGAGTTTCTTTCTGGGCCAACAGTTCTTTTGGGTCCCGGTTTCTGTGTCTAACAGTTGTTTATGTGTACATAACAGCAATGATATTTCAGTTCTGGATGGTGGACAAATGGTGGTAATGCAGGTCCGACTCTCTGGTTTGGTCCTGGGCAATCTGCAGTGACGCACAGCTGCTGACTGCTAGTATGGCAAGGCATGGTCAGCGTCTTCCATCTCTGGACTGTTTCTCTTCTGTCTTCATGGCTGGAGCACTCCTGTCAATTCCTCTCTGTTGCAGGAATCCACATGGTCTCGGAGTTGTTTTCTGAAAATATACAAACACATTCTCGACCAAAAGTTAATAAAGGAATATTTTCTATAAATTTGACTTGCGATCCTTTTTCATTTTTTTGCCCAAATGATTTTTCTTTGGCTTGTTTTGACACCATGTATGTTTTACCTGGGTGACTTGCTGTTAGCATTACAAATGAAAGTTAATTTTCTAAAGTAAAAATTTTCTAGATGTAATTTATTTGCAGGATATTTTTCCTTACATGATATTCTTCTACTATCCCCCCTTTTTTGGTTTAAATATTGGGAGACTTTTGGAAATTTTATGCTGTAATCTTGATAGCTTTTAAATTTTACTTTTTTGCACTAAAATGTGACTGCTTTAGGTTCATTATATGTTACGCAATTTTACCATGAGATGAACTACCAATAAAAATTTTAGTTAACACTTTAGTAACAGCTTTTTTGTCCAGTACAATTGATTTTTCTAGAGTATTTGCTTATTTTGATTGGCCAATTTAAATTAGTCTGAAAACTTGACTACTATTTTACTGTCAAATTTAATACTCTAACAACCATCTTGTTTTACCCTGTAATTATTAGTGGAGAGGATTATTTGCCTTCTTGAGTAGGCCCTGAGCATTCCTGGTGCTAGGCTGGATTTAGATATCATAGACCCCAGTTCCCCGGATCATGGGTGCAAGACATCTCCATCAAGTCTTGTTGCAGTGAGAGGGCATCTGCTGTCGGCCAAGTCTCTGTTACCTGGGTCCCGATTTCAGCTGGGCATGTGAAGCTGAGCAGCCATGGGGGCAGGAGATCTCCTTCAGCAGGGGTGAGGGTTCAGGCCCCTGCAAACTTGGGGGGGTGAAGGTCTGTGCCCCACCTCTGTTGACCCCCAAGTTCTCTCCTGATGGCCCCTGTGCGACTGTGCCTGTCTTAAGTTGTTCCTTCCCTGAGGAATCTTACCCGTCTCTGGCTAACCAGCCATCCTCCGGGGCCAAGCAGGGTGATGTGAGGTTTAGTTCTGTCTCCTTGGTCGCCTATGCCCCCATGGCCTCCACGTCCAGCACCTGTCTTGGGATCCCCTCGCCTGCTGGCAGGGTCCCAGCACTGATCACATATCTTGTGGAACCCAGGTTTTTAATATATTTTATTGATTTTTTACAGAGAGGAAAGGAGAGGGACAGAGAGCTAGAAACATCGATGAGAGAGAAACATCCATCAGCTGCCTCTTGCACGCCCCCTACCGGGGATGTGCCCACAACCAATGTACATGCCCTTGACCGGAATCGAACCCGGGACTCTTCAGTCCGCAGACCGACGCTCTATCCACTGAGCCACACCGGTTTTGGCTGTCATCTTCTATTTACTGGTTTTCTTCTCTCTCTTGAAACACATTTTCATTGATTGCAGAGAGGAAGGGAGAGGGAGAGAGAGAAGCATCCATGATGAGAGAGAATCACGGATCAGCTGCCTCCTGCACGCCCCCCACTGGGGATGGAGCCTGCAACCCGGGCATATGCCCTGGCCGGAATAGAACCCGGGACCTTTCAGTCCACAGGCCGATGCTCTAGCCACTGAGCCACACCGCTAAAGGCAAGTGTTAGAGCTTTTACCGAGATCTGACAGAAGGACTGACTTCACGTCTGTTTCACGTAAAAAATGTTTTAAAACCCCAGGGTTCAATTTTGTATTTAGAAAATTTTCATTTTTATAATAATCCACTTTTTTTTTTTTTTTTTTTTTTTTTTTTGGTTAACCCTTATCCAAGGATATTTTCCCACTGATTTGAAGAAACACATCGATGGGTTGCCTCCTGCATGAGCCCCGCCCAGGGCCCGGGCTGAGGAGGAGCCTGCAACCGAGGTGCGTGCCCTTGACCGGAATCGAACCCGGGGCCCTTCGATCCACAGGCCAGCGCTCTATCCACTGAGCCACACCGGCCAGGCTCTAATAACCCACTCTTGTTATATTTTCCAAAATGACTCCGTGCCGGACTGCGGGGGGCGGGGGGGGGGGGCGAAGGGGGTAGGGTTAGGGACACTTGTTTTCTGTTTTCCACGTGGGAATTTTGGGAGCACCGGGGCCGGAAGTGTCCTACGATCTCCCAGCGGCACAGACGTGGGCGCTCAGGGCCCCGTGTACATGTGACATTGAGTTCTCTTCCCGAAGCCATCGGGTACCGGAAACCCACGTGTTGAGACGATGCCAGCAAATCGCGGGAGAGAAAAATGCCGCCTGTGGGGGGATCCGATTGTGCCCATTCTATGAACACGATTCTTTTAATTAATTTATTTTTATTTTTATTGATTTCAGAGAGGAAGGGAGAGGGAGAGAGAAACATGAATGATGAGCCTTCGCTGGTTTGGCTCAGTGGATAGAGCGTCGGCCTGCGGACTGAAGGGTCCCAGGTTCGATTCCGGTCAAGGGCATGTACCTTGGTTGCAGGCACATCCCCAGTGGGGGGCGTGCAGGAGGCAGCTGATGGATGTTTCTCTCTCATGGATGTTTCTAACTCTCTGTCCCTCTCCCTTCCTCTCTGTAAAAAAATCAATAATAAAAAATATATATATGATGCCAGCAAATTGCGGGAGAGAAAAATGTCTTCTATGTGGGGTCCTGATTGTACCCAGAGAGGAAGGGAGAGGGAGAGAGAGAGAGAGAGCAACATCCATGATGAGAGAGAACCATGGATCGGTTGCCTCCTGCACGCCCCCTACTGGGGATCGAGCCCCCAACCCGGGCATGTGCCCTGACCGGGAATCGAACCTGTCACCTCCTGGATCATGGTCGATGCTCAGCCCCTGAGCCACGCCGGCCGGGCACAGGATGGACTCTTGGCTGGCTCCCAAAGAGCTAGAAGACCGATCAGTGGGAAAACAACCACTGGGATAGGAAAATGCACGTTGGAGAACCACCGCTAACTCTGCCCCAGTTTTTTTTTTTTTTGTTTTTTTTTTAATAAATTTTTATTGACTTCAGAGAGGAAGGAAGAGGGAGAGAGAAACATCCGTGATGAGAGAGAATCACGGATCGGCTGCCTCCTGCACGCCCCCCACTGGGGATCGAGCCTGCCACCCGGGGCATGTGCCCTGACCGGGAATTGAACCCAGGACCCTTCAGTCCGCAGGCCGATGCTCTACCCGCTGAGCCACACCCGCCAGGGCTTTGCCCCAACTCGTGCTCCTAGACTAGGTTCCACAACACACACATGGTGATGTGGCACAGGGAATAACACGGACAGCAGCCATTCTGTGACTTAGGGATTAGAGAAGCCATTTAACGAATGCGGGAAATGGAACACCTTTTCAGAAACACACAGCGAGGGGCCAGATGACGATGACCTCTGAGCGCATAATCATCTGGCCACTCAGTGTACATCCTATAGAATAAAAGGCTAATATGCAAATTGTCCCCTCGACCAGGAGTTCGACCAGCAGGCAGGCCGGCCAACCGCCCATGTCCCCTCCCCCTGGCCAGGCTGGCCGGGCCCCACCCCACCCATGCACGAATTCATGCACCGGGCCTCTAATGTGTGTGTGTATGTATATATATATATATATATATATATATATATATATATACACACACACACACACACAAATATGAGTCACCATATTATTATGGGTTCAGAGATCATAATAATCTGGCCACTCCGTGTAAAGCCCTATTACACTGAGTAAGAGATCAATCTGCGGACTCAAGGGTCCTGGGTTCGATTCCGGCCAGGGGTACATGGCCGGGTTGCGGGCCCAATCCCCGGTGTGGGCCGTGCAGGAGGCGGCAGATGCGTGATTCTCTCTCATCATGGATGTTTCTCTCTCTCACTCCCTCTCCCTCCCTCTCTGACATCAATAAAGGAATATATATATATATATATATATATATATATATATATATATTTTTTAAAGAAGTCAAATGTAGAGAGATTAACGCGGGTAAAAAAAAACACACAACACAAATCAGGACTTTGCATGGTGAAATTAAAAGTTTAAAACCCGTTAACAACCAATGGAAGCATGAAAACAATCCTAATGGATGAAACCACTCATTCAGAACGTGTGCTGATGGGATGGTGTCCAAGTCTAACCACAAAAGGGCAAATGCTGAACATGAAAAGAGAGAGAATGAAAAGGGAACATTAACGGAACTACGAACGCTGGACGCTCGCGCATTCATCAACAACCATTCATTCGTCTCTTTCTGTGCCGGGCGAAGAATCCACGCCGGGACACCAAACCTCAGACTTTAAAGGACGTAGCAATGACGTTGGCGCTAAATTATTCACGGGAAGATCATAAAAAACAGAAAATATTTAAGGGACAAATAGACACACATTTTTTAAAAATATATTTTTATTTCAGAGAGGAAGGAAGAGAGAGAGAGAGAAACATCCATGATGAGAGAGAATCCTGGATCGGCTGCCTCCTGCACGCCCCCCACTGGGGATCGAGCCTACAACCCGGGCATGTGCCCTTGACCAGGAATCGAACCCGGGACCCTTCCGTCTGCAGGCTGACGCTCTATCCACTGAGCCACACCAGCGAGGGTTATTTTTTTTTAAATATACATATTTTATTGATTTTTTACAGAGAGGAAGGGAGAGGGATACAGAGTTAGAAACATCGATGAGAGAGAAACATCGATCAGCTGCCTCCTGCACACCCCCCACTGGGGATGTGCCCGCAACCAAGGTACATGCCCTTGACCAGAATCGAACCTGGGACCTTTCAGTCCACGGACCAACGCTCTACCCACTGAGCCACACCAGCGAGGGCTATTTTTAAAAAATATATATTTTATTGATTTTTTACGGAGAGGAAGGGAGAGGGAGAGAGAGTTAGAAACATCGATGAGAGAGAAACATCCATCAGCTTCCTCCTGCATGCCCCCCACTGGGGATCAAGCCCACAACCCAGGTCCATGCCCTTGACCGGAATCGATCCTGGGAACCTTTCAGTCCCCGGGCCGGCGCTCTAACCACTGAGCCACACCGGCCGGGGCGGGCGCTTCATTTGAGAGCGCAAGTACGGGCACCTGTGTGCCACTGGGAGAGATGCTAAACGGGAAGAAAAGAGGGGACATGGGCCGAGGTCTGCCTCCGATCTCAGAGGACGCCCCGGGATTGCTGGGCGGGAGAGGAGAATGTGCAATGATGGTGCAGGCGGGGGGGCCTGGCCACGGGGGAGCGCTCCCTCTTAGCGTCCCCCTGGGAGCAAGATTTGCAAGATTGGCAAGCACACTGGCAGGGTAAGCGCTCCTAAAATGCATGCTTAACTCGCTGCGATTTCTCCCGCGCCGAGTGCCGATAAAGAAGATTTAAGAACTGAGGGAGGTGCAAAGGGGGAAATAACTCTCCTCCGCTGTCTGCTCAGCGCGGCAGACAAGCGAGAGGCGGCGGGAGGCATTGCCCGTGCCCAGGAGCCTGCCTTGTCCCTGTCTGCCTGTCCGCCTGTCCGTCCGTCCGCCTGCCTGTCCGTCTCTCTCTCTCTCTCTTTGGGTCAATGTCAAAATTCTCCAAGAAGCATGTATGAACCACGCCCGAAACAGCTGGGGAAAAAAGCCCCAGAGCAGCGATTCCATACACTCTGACAATGTGGAGCGGGACTTTAAAAGCAACCTATTGGGCCCACCTGGCCGGCGTGGCTCAGTGGTGGAGCGTCAACCTCTGAACCAGGAGGTCAGGGTTCGATTCCCGGTCAGGGCACATGTCTGGGTTGCAGGCTCCATCCCCAGTGGGGGGCGTGCAGGAGGCAGCCGATCCATGATTCTCTCTCATCATGGATGTTTCTCTCTCTCTCCTCTCCCTTCCTCTCTGAAATCAGTAAAAAACATATCTATATATATAAAAGCCTAAGCAATTATTATGCCGAGTCGACCAAATGATGGGTCGCTATGACGCACACTGACCAACAGGGGGCAGATGCTTAAGGCAGGAGCTGCCCCCTGGTGGTCAGTGCACTCCCATAGCCAACCTCCCCCGGCCAGCCAACCTCCCGAGGTCCCTCCCCCCGGCTGGCCCCGATTGGGACTGGGTGAGACAGCCCCGATTGGCCCCGATTGCCGGCCAGGCCGAGGGACCTCACCCGTGCATGAATTCATGCACCGGGCCTCTGGTATATTTTTAAAAGAATAGAGTTACTGCATGACCCAGCAATCAATCCCTCTTCTGGGGATCTACCCGGAAAATTGGAAAACACTTATTTACAAAGCTTGGTAGCCCAGACATGGAAACAACTGATATGTCCTTTGATGGACAGCCGGATAAAGCTGTGGTACAGACAGACAGTGGAATACTACTCGGACCTGCGCAAGGGTGAATCTTGCCATTGGTGAGCACATGGATGGATCTTGAGAGTATCATGCTAAGCGAAATGAGCCGCGTCCAGCACGGCCAGGGGTGAGCCTGAGGAGGGCGGTGAAGGATTAAAGGAGACAGACAAAAGAATACAGCTGGGGCCAGGTGGGACACTGTGCCTGGATGAGGACACAGTGACCCAGCCTGACAGCTGAAGCTTTATTTTATTGTCAGATCCCACCAGGCAAAACAAGGGGAGGGGTCAGCATGCTTACAATGCTCTTGCGAGTTTCCAATCTATTTCTTACTCAAGCCTTGTTTTGGCAGCACTTGCTGCACCTCCCACAGCCCATCAGCTACCTAGGAACAAGGAAGGACTAGAAGGTCAAGCTTCATTGTGCTGGGAGGGCTCTGCCCTCCATGCTGGGACTTGTATGTGGCTCTGCCACAGGTCAGTCTGAGGCTTGACCCTGTAGCCGCTCCCTACAGCGAAATAAGTCAAAGAGAAAAGGACAAGAACCATACGATTCCCCTCATGTGTGAATAGAAAACAGAAAGCAACAAATGGGCCCACTCCAGAATCTTCAGGAATCTGGAGAAGCGCTGTGTGTGACTGATTAAAGAGTCCAGAGACGAGACATCATTTTGGAAGGCATTCTGGGGGACCAGAAAAGACTTAGCTAAAGGAACTAAGTTCTCCCTTGTCTCAGGACCCCTTGCTTTTTATTAACACAAATTGTCCTAAGGCAAGGTGGAGATACACCCTTCAAAGGCCAGGGTTTAGTACACAGAATCCATTGTCAGATTGGAAGAATTGCCTATGGATGTTCAGGTGTGTGGCCCGCAGGAGGCGATAACATGTAGATTGAGATGCCCTCTGCTGTCTGGCAGCAAGCAATCAATTTATGCATCCTTTTCAGGTTTGGGGAAATGCCCTCAGCCATCTCCAGACGATTCAGCCCAGCTGACACGCTGGCATTGGCTTCCAGCAAAGGCGGTCAGGAAAATGAAGAGGGTGAGGGGGTCGCATACATGGTGAATGAAGGAGACTAGACTTTGGATGGTGAGCACGCAATACCATACACAGGTGATGTATCAGAACTGTACACATGAAACTTATATAATGTTATTAACCAACTAGAGGCCCGGTGCATGAACTCGTGCATGATTGGGATCCGGCCGGCCCACCCCAATCGGGGCCCATCAGGCCTGGCCGGCCAGGGAGAGGGGCCACCAGTGGTTGGCCAGCCGGCCCCATCCCCTGGTCGAACTCCCGGTCGAACTTCCGGTCGAGGGGACCATTTGCATATTAGCCTTTTATTATATAGGATGTTCTCCCAATCAATGCAGACAATTAAGAAAATGTAGACAAAAGCATAACACGTAGGTGAATTTCTATCACACGAGGTGGGTCAACTGAGGTACGTGCCCTTGACCGGAATCGAACCCGGGACCCTTCAGTCCACAGGCAGATGCGCTCCATCCACTGAGTCAAATGAACTAGGGGGTGGGAGGGTATTTGAAAATAAAGCAGACCACCATCCCAGGGACAAGGAAGTAGGATGCTGCCCACGTGCACAGGGTCTCAGGGCTCTCGCTGAATGGAATGACCCCTTTGCAAGTGCTGGGAGAGGCAGATGCCTGCTCCCCATCCCAGGCACAGCCCCGCCCCCCCGCTCTGTGCCCGGAGCAGAAATGCCAGCCCCGCCTGGAAGGAGGTGTGCTGCGGGGCAGCTGGTCACTGTGGTCGGCAGGGGCGGTGGCAGGTCCGTGCGGGGCAGTGTGAAGATGAAAGGCCTGTAGCTGGTGTGGCTCAGTGGATAGAGCGACGGCCTGCGGGCAGAAGGGTCCCGGGTTCGATTCCGGTCAAGGCCACGTACCTCCGTTACAGGCTCCTTCCCCGGCCCCAGGCCCCCGGTCGTCGGGGCACGTGCAGGAGGCCACCCATCGATGTGTCTCTCTCCCATCGATGTTTCTCTCTGTCTCTCCCTCTCTCTTCCACTCTCTCTAAACATCAATGGAAAAAAACAAACAGAAAATAAGAAAGAAAAAAAGAAATAAAAAATGACCAAATCCATGGGAAAATATCCTTGGGTGAGGATTAACCAAAAAAAGAAAAAACTGGCGGGCCGAAACCGGTGTGGCTCAGTGGATAGAGCGCCAGCCTGTGGATGCAAGGGACCCGGGTTCGATTCCGGTCAAGGGCACGTGCCTTGGTTGCGGGCACATCCCTAGTAGGAGGTGTGCAGGAGACAGCTGATGGATGTTTCTCTCTCATCGATGTTTCTAACTCTCTATCCCTCTCTCTTCCTCTCTGTAAAAAATCAATAAAATATATTTTAAAAAAAAAGAAAAAGAAAGGGCTGGCGGTCAGGCGGCGGGAGATGGGGATTGTGGGTGCTGGGCAGACCCGGGCTGGGCTGGGCAGTAGCTCTGCAGTGAGTGAGCCCCCCTCCCACACACACACACACACACACATGTGCTCCCCCTAACAAAGCTCGACGCCGGCCAGGAGCAGGCAGCCACAGCCCAGGCTGCGACACAGTTGGCTTTTGTGTGAGCACCAAGGAGGGCCCCCCGATCTCAGCGGGAGCACATGGGGAGGCCACGGGAGCCCCTCAAACCCCTTTACGAGGGCTCCCGCACCTCTGCGCGCAGGGGCGACCCTGACCGCGGGCTCCTCCACGTTCCATTGGAAAACGGAGCCGTGCGTGGTGGAGGGGGACACGGGCCCTCTACCAGCACCCCAAACCCAGGGGGGGCTCCGGTGTGGGGATCGGCAGCATTCCCAAAGCACTGGGAATTGCCCCCTAAGAAAGCACGTCTGAGCTTGGCTTTTTTTTATTTCTTTTTTTAAAATATTTTTATTTTCTTTTATTTTAAATATGTTTTATTGATTTTTTTACAGAGAGGAAGGGAGAGGGATAGAGAGTTAGAAACATCGGATGAGAGACAGACATCGATCAGCTGCCTCCTCCTGCACACCTCCTACTGGGGATGTGCCCGCAACCAAGGTACATGCCCTTGACCGGACTCGAACCCGGGACCCTTCAGTCCGCAGGCCGGCGCTCTATCCACTGAGCCAAACCGGTTAGGGCTTAAATATTTTTTGTTGATGTCAGAGAGGAAGGGAGAGGGAGAGAGAGATAGAAATATCCATAATGAGAGAGAATCATGAATTGGCTGCCTCCTGCACGCCCCCTACTGGGGATGCAACCCACAACCCAGGCATGTGCCCTTGACTAAAATAGAACCCAGAACCCTTCAGTCCACAGGCCAATGCTCTATCCACTGAGCCTAACCGGCTAGGGCTCATTGTGCACATATTAATTTGAGTCATCATGTAGTCATCAGGATTTGTACATTATTATTTGTTAACTAGAGGCCCAGTGCACGACATTTGTGCACTGGAGGGGGGGGTCTCTCAGCCCAGCCTGCACCCTCTCGCGGTCCAGGATCCCTGGGGGATGTCTGCCTGCCTGCTTAGGCCCACTCTCCGCCCTGAGCCCCGCTTCTGGCTGAGCAGCACTCCCCCTGTGGGAGTGCACTGACCACTAGGGGGAAGCTCCTGCGTTGAGCGTCTGCCCCCCTGGTGGTCATTGAGCGTTATAGCGACCAGTCTTTCAGCTGTGAGGTTGATTTGCATATTAGGGTTTTATTATATAGGATGAGTCTCAATGTCTAATAACTACACTGAGTGGCCAGATTATGATGATCTCTGAACACATAATAATCTGGCTACTCATTGTGTGTGTGTGTGTGTGTGTGTGTGTGTGTGTGTGTGTGTGTGTGTGTGTGTGTATTTTAGAGGCCCGGTGCATGAATTCGTGCATGGGTGGGGTCCAGCCAGCCTGGCCAGGGGGAGGGGACATGGGAGGTTGGCCGGCCTGCCTGCTGGTCAAACTCCTGGTCAAGGGGACAATTTGCATACTAGCCTTTTATTCTATAGGATATACACTGAGTGGCCAGATGATTATGCGTCCAGAGATCATCATCATCTGGCCACTCCGTGTATTTTTAAAAAAAACACAAGGGACACTCTCGTGTGAGCTGTCGCAAAGCACTGGCACGGCGTGAGAAACTCCTCCTGTGAGAGCAAGTTCCAGGCTGCATAGGCATGGAGAACAGAGAGCTGTAGCTCTGGCGGCTGAAAAAGAGGGCGTGGCTTGCTCACCACCCTCGCTGGGGCTCCTCCTGCAGCTGCTGGGCCTCCAGGGGGTGCACATCTGTGCTCCAGGCTCCCTGAATACCCTCCCTGAGCGGACGGGCACCTGGATTTTCAGGGTTCTGTGTCCCACAGTCTGGCCCGCCTGTGTCATAGTCCCACCCCCGAAGGACTGTTCACTGCTGTCCGTCAGGTCCCGTCAGGGTGATGACATCGTAGCAGTGGCTGGAGTGATGTCTGTGGAATCCTATACCATAAAGAGGTAATATGCAAATGGACCCTCACATCCTCCATCACAAGATGGCCGCCCCCACGTCATCACAAGATGGCCACACCCACGTTGTCACAAGATGGCCGTCCCCATGTTGTCACAAGATGGCCGCCACAAGATGGCCACACCCACATCATCACAAGATGGCCGCCCCCACGTCATCACAAGATGGCCACACCCACGTTGTCACAAGATGGCATGCAGGGGAGGGCAGTTGGGGGGGACCAGGCCTGCAGGGGATGGCAGTTGGGGGCCATCGGGCCAGCAGGGGAGCAGTTAGATATCAATCAGGCTGGCAGGGGAGTGATTAGGGGCAATCAGGCAGCCAGGCAGGTGAGCAGTTAGAAGCCATCAGTCCCGGATTGTGAGTCGGACATCCCCTGAGGGGTCCCAGATTGGAGAGGGTGCAGGCCGGACTGAGGGACACACCCCCGCTTCCCCATGCATGAATTTCGTGCACCAGGCCTCTAGTGTCGAGATGATTGGGATCCTGGAGTCAAAGATCAGGGGACCGCGATCCATGGAAGGCAAGACTGTGGATACAGACTGCTGTCTCCACCACTTCCCCCCACCCCCCGGGGAGTCCTTGCACATGAGTACTGGAGGCAACGTGTTTTCCAGAACAATGCCTGCAAACCAATATCTCAGCCGTGAAGACTTGTGTCCCAGGCCGAAGAGTCAGCAACGTAAAAACCAGGACAGGGCCCTAGCCAGCTTGGCTCAGTGGATAGAGCATCGGCCTGGAGACTGAGGGGTCATGGGTTTGATTCCCGGTCAAGGGCACATGCCTGGGTTGCAGGCTCGATCTCCAGAAGGGGGCGTGCAGGAGGCAGCCGATCCATGATTCTCTCTAATCATGGATGTTTCTATCTCTATCTCTATCTTCCTCTCTTAAATCAATAAAAAGTGTATATATATATATATAATAATATATATATATATATTTTTTAATATATTTTATTGATTTTTTACAGAGAGGAAGGGAGAGGGATAGAGAGTTAGAAACATCGATGAGAGAGAAACATCGATCAGCTGCCTCCTGCACACCCCCTACTGGGGATGTGCCCGCAACCAATGTACATGCCCTTGACCGGAATCGAACCTGGGACCCTTCAGTCCGCAGACCGACGCTCTATCCACTGAGCCAAACCGGTTTCGGCAAAAAGTATATATATATATTTTAAAAAACAACAACACGGGTATCTCAATGGAGGGACTTCAACATAGGGAATTGGTTACACAGCAGTTGGTATATTTTAAAAAACACACAAAACAATCCTGGCCCGTGTGGCTCACTGGATAGTGTCAGCCTGCAGACAGAAGGGTCCTAGGTTTGACTCCACTCAAGGGCATGTACCTCGGTTGCAGGATCCTCCCCGGCCCCCGGACTCTGTTGGGGCAGGTGCAGGAGGCAACCCATCACTGTGTTTCTCTCCCATTGATGTTTCTCTCTGTCTCTCCCTCTCTCTTCCACTCTCCCTAAAAATCAATGGGTGCCCTCACTGGTTTGGCTCAGTGGATAGAGCATCGGCCTGTGGACTGAAGGGTCCCGGGTTTGATTCCCGGTCAGGGCACATGCCCGGGTTGTGGGCTCGATCCCCAGTAGGGGGCGTGCAGGAGGCAGCCGATCCATGATTCTCTCTCATCACGGATGTTTCTCTCTCTCTCTCCACTCTCCCTTCCTCTCTGAAACCAATAAAAATATATATTTAAAAGAACTAAGTAAAAATCAATGGAAAATAGCCTCGGTTGAGGATGAACAACAACAACAAAGAATGTAGTTCATCCATTCAAGGAGGAGAAGAGGGTTATGAATGAGCTTTCTGTAGTGACTCAGCACTGTCTGGGTGTCTGTGACTCAGAATCCGAGTGAGTAGCGTGAATGTGAGTTTGACGCGGGATTAGCGCCATGAAGCGGCTTGAGACCTGCGATCCCAGGTGTCCTACGACCCTGGCTCAGGGACAGTAGGTGAATGGATTTGCATAAATTTTCTGTCTTAACCCCAAAGTGGTGTATTACATCAGACAGGGCCCTTCCCGTGGCTCAGAGACAAAGCAGAGGCCGATGGGGGAGAGGGACCCTGCATGAATTCATGCACCGGGCCTCTAGTCCTATCTAATAAAAGAGTAATATGCAAATGGACCGACATTCCAACACACAAGATGGCCGCCCCCATGTGGTCAAAGATGGCCACCACAAGATGGCTGGCAGGGGAGGACAGTTGGGAGGGACCAGGCCTGCAGGGGAGGGCAGCTTTGGGCGACCAGGCCTGCAGGGGAGGGCAGTTGGGGAGGACCAGGCCTGCAGGAGAGGGCAGTTGTGGGGGATCCAGGCCTGCAGGGGAGGGCAGTTGGGGGCAATTGCACCGGCAGGGAAGGGCAGTTAGGGGTGACCACGCCTGCAGGGGAGGGCAGTTGGGGGGACCAGGCCTGCAGGGTAGGGCAGTTGGGGGGAACCAGGTCTGCAGGGGAGGGAAATTGGGGGCAATCAGACTGGCAGGTGAGGGCAGTTATTGGTGACCAGACTGGCAGGGGAGGGCAGTTAGGGGCAATCGGGCTGGCAGGGGAGCAGTTAGGTGTCGATTAGGCTGGCAGGGGAGTGGTTAGGGGGTGATCATGCTGGCAGGCAGAAGCAGTTAGGGGCTATCAGGCAGGCAGGCAGGTGAGTGGTTGGGAGCCAGCAGTCCTGGATTGTGAGAGGGATGTCCGACTGTCTAAATGGGCAGTCGGACATCCCTCGAGGGGTCCCAGATTGGAGAGGGTGCAAGCTAGGCTGAGGGACAAACCCCCCCTCCCCCGTGCACGAATTTCATGCACCGGACCTCTAGTCTATAATTATACAGAATTTCTCCAAGAAATCCTAAAAATAGCACCCCCGGAACATCAGAGAGACACTCGCATGCAACCCGGCCCCCAGAGCTCCCCCCATTCACGTCGTGCAAGGCTCTCCGATTTCCGAATCCCCTGCAGATCTGCGAGGCCGCCGGTCACGCCTGTACGGGGGCTGCAGCCACGCCGGTTTCCCAGCCTCTGGCATGAAGTCACGCGGTCTGTTCTGCTTACACAAACACCTGGAACCTCTCCTGGGAAGGATCCCAAGTCTAGACATCGCCGAAAAAAACCCTCACAACACCCTCCTCGCATGTGTTTCTTATTACAAGGAACTGTTACTCCGCAGACGCGAGGAAATGCCGTGATTTCCATGTGTGGCTCATTAGGTCACGCTTTGTGATAAAGCTCTCAGGAGTCATACATACATACATGCCTCCAAAAACAGTCGAACCCTAAAGGGGAGGATAGAAAAGTCATTTTATCTGAACTGCTGGAACCCTTGCTTTTAGTTTTTTTGATTTTTTAAAAAAATATTTGGCCCAAACTGGTTTGGCTCAGTGGATAGAGCGTCGGCCTGTGGCCTCAAGGGTCCCAGGTTCGATTCCGGTCAGGGGCATGTACATTGGTTGCGGGCACATCCCTAGTAGGGGGTGTGCAGGAGGCAGCTGATCGATGTTTCTCTCTCATCGATGTTTCTAACTCTCTATCCCTCTCCCTTCCTCTCTGTAAAAAATCAATAAAATATATTTATAAAAATAAAATAAAATAAAATAAATATTTGTATTGATTTCAGAGAGGAAGGGAGAGGGAGAGAGAGAGAGAGAGAAACATCCATGATGAGAGAGCATCATGGATCGGCTGCCTTCTGCACACCCCCTACTGGGGATGGAGCCACAACCCCGGCATGTGCCCTTGACCGGGAATCGAACCCAGGACCCTTCAGTCGCAGGCCGACGCTCTATCCACTGAGCCACACCGCTAGGACTAAAACAGTTATGTTTTGATTGCGAGCCTTAGGTTATGGGAAGTGGGGTGAAACACAACAGTCTACCAAGTAAATTGGGTTGTTATATTTAATTTTATTTATTTTTGTTCATCCTCACCCGAGGATATTTTCCCATTGGTCTTAGAGAGAGTGGAAGAGTGAGGGAGAGACAGAGAGAAACATCGATGTGAGAGAAACACATGGATGGGTTGCCTCCTGCACGTGCCCTGACCAGGGCCTGGGCCAGGGAGGAGCCTGCAACCCAGGTACATGCCCTTGATCGAAATCAAACCCAGGACCTTTCAGTCTGCAGGCTGACGCTCTATCCACTGAGCCACACCAGTCAGGGCAAGGGTTGTTATATTTTGCTAGAGGCCCAGTGCATGAATTTGTGCAGAGGTACAGTCCTTCAGCCTGGCTGGCGATCGAGGCCTATCAGGGGGCCAGCCGGGCCGGGGAGGGACTGTAGGAGCATGGCTGGCCGGAAGGAGGGGCAATTGGAGGTTGGCCGGCCAGCCCCCGCCTTGGGGCTGATTGGGAGGCCAGCAGGAGGCTGGCTGTGGGAGCGCACTGACCACCAGGGGGCAGCTCCTGCTTTGAGCATCTGCCCCCTGGTGGTCAGTGCGCATCATAACGACTGGTCAGCCGGTCATTCCGGTCGTTTGGTCATAGCACTCGCTTAAGCTTTTATATACACAGGCCGTCCTCGGGGTACGTCGGACTGGACGTACGTCATTTCGTGGTGACGCCGCCATCTCCCATTTAGTTATTAAAAAAAAATAGTTCTGTCATTTGGACGTATGTACACAGGTGCTTCATGTTTTTTATTATTTATTTCCCACAAGTAAAGGTCAGGAATTGCTATCTTTCTTTTAAACTTTTTTTGCTGTTTCACCTCATCACTGCTGTGTCTGTGCGCCATGCGAGTGACGTAGGTGCTTACGTAGGTGGGTCCCGGCTTCCGGCGAAAACTGCATCACGTCGCGCCGTAGGAACGGATCTCCGACGTGACCCGAGGACCTACTGTATAGACAATTTGGGCAACTCTGCTCCTAAGAAATGTGATCTCACCACTTTGGGGTTAAGACAGCAAATCTATGCCAATCCATTTACCTACTGCTGTTTTCCAACCTTTAAACTGAGATCTGACTTATACTTACTAAGTAGAAAACCATCTATAATAATCCTATATAATAAAGAGGCTATATGCAAATTGACCATCACTCCAACACACAACATGGCCGCCCCCATGTGGTCAAAGATGGCCAGCAGGGGAGGGCAGTTGTGGGCGATCAGGCCAGCAGGGGAGGACAGTTGGGAGGGACCAAGCCTGCAAGGGAAGGGCAGTTGGGGGGGACCAGGCCTGCAGGGGAAGGCAGTTTGGGGGGACCAGTCCTACAGGGGAGGGCAGTTGGGGGCGATCAGGTTGGCAGGGGAGGGCAGTTGGGGGCAACCAGGCCTGCAGGGGAGGACAGTTAGGGGTGACCAGGCCTGCAGGGGAGGGTAGTTGGGGGTGACCAGGCCTGCAAGGGAGAACAGTTAGGGGCAACCAGGCCGGCAGGGGAGGTCAGTTAGAGGTGACCAGGAGGGCAGTTAGGGGCAATCGGGCCAGCAGGGGAGCAGTCACATGTCAATCAGGCTGGCAGGGGAGTGGTTAGGGGATGATCAGGCTGGCAGGCAGAAGTGGTTAGGGGCAATCAGGAAGGTAGGCAGGTGAGCGGTTGGGAGCCTGCAGTCCTGGATTTTGAGAGGGATGTCCCAGATTAGAGAGGGTGCAGGCTGGGCTGAGGGACACACCCCCGCCCCCGTGCACGAATTTCTTGCACTGGGCCTCTAGTAAAAGCATAATATGCTAATTAAACTGGATATTATTCCGGATGAAGCCGGGGTTGCCAGACCCGAGCTCCTTGTATGAATTTCATGCACCGGGCCTCTAGTCCTATATAATAAAAGCCTAATATGCTAAGTGTCCAGTTGTCCAGTCATCTGTTCAACCAATCAAAGCATAATATGCTAATGATATGCTAAGGCCGCTCAACAGCTCGCTATGACTTGCACTGACCACCAGGGGGCAGACAGTCAACCAGTCGCTATGACGTGCACTGACCACCAGCTGGGAGATGCTCCGACCGGTAGGTTAGCTTGCTGCTGGGGTCTGACAGATTGGGACTGACACGGGCCGGAAACGCCCTGAAGCTCTCCCACAGCCCCTCCCCCTGGCTGGCCCCATCCCCGGTGGGCCCCCATCAGGGTGGGCTGGCCAGACCCCACCTGTGCATGAATTCATGCACCGGGCCTCTAGTCTATAATAATGCACAATTTTAGGAAAAGGCACAGTCCCCAAATCAGAAATTCTAAGAATTTCACCAAGAGACAGCGCTCTGGAGAATGAACTCGAACTACCATCCGCTTACAGACGCGGTTACACAGGCTGAGCTGTGTGACCTTACGGCCCGCTGACCACCTCCCTCCCCTAGGGCAGCAGGACGGACAGAAGGACAGCTGCGGGACAATGAACGCATAGAAAGACGTCTGGAATGATGTTAACGGAAAAACCAGTCATTTTTTTCCCCTAAAATAATTTCCTCAAGAGGATCTTCTCTCTCTGGGACATTCTGAGGCCCCACGGACAGGGAGACTCCCATTCCCATGGTGCGAGCTTGGGGTGTCTGAAGGTCTGTCCGGAGCTCCTAGTGGGAGGTTCCTGACTTAAATGGTTGTTTATTCCCCAAAATATATATGTTTACCTTTTTTTTTTTATTGATTTCAGAGAGGAAAGGAGACAGAGAGATAGAAACATCCGTGATGAGAGAGAATCATGGATCCGCTGCCTCCTGCACACCCCCCACTGGGGATGGAGCCTGCAAACCGGGAATGTGCCCTGACCGGGAATCGAACCCTGACCTCCTGGTTCATAGGGTTGATGCTCAACCACCGAGCCACACCGGCCTGGCAATAGCCACAGCTTCAATGGCAGGGAGTTAATAACATCTAATCCTATACAATAAAAGGCTAATATGCAAATTGACCGAACAGTGGAAAGACCGGTTGCTATGACGCGCACTGACCACCAGAGGGCAGACGCTCAGTGCAGGAGCTGCCCCCTGATGGTCAGTGGGCTCTCACAGGGGGCGCGCCGCTCAGCCAGAAGCCCGACTCATGGCCGGCGGGGGCAATGATGGTGGCGGGAGCCTCTCCCACCTACACAGCAGCACTAAAGACTCCTCGGGGGATGTCCGACTGCCGGCTTAGGCCCCCCAGGAGTAGGCCTAAGCCAGCATTCAGACATCCCCTGAGGGGTCCCAGACTGCAAGAGGGTGCAGGCCAGGCAGAGGGAGCCCCCCCCCACCCCCTGTGCACGAATGTCATGCACCGGGCCTCTAGTATTAAATATGCGATTAAAAAAAAATGACTCCAACCTTTGTTCTAAGAATGAGGTTGGATTTCAAGAACCTGCCCTACAAACAGGAATCTTCTCTTTCTTTCTTGGCCATCAGCCGGGGGAGTCCTCAGCTTTGGCTGAATTCATCTTTCTTTACACTGATGACTCTCGCTGACTCTTGTTGTTGTTGTAACTAATTTACACTCGTTTCGTTCCGTTACGAGACAGTTTATGTTCTTACTTAGGTTTATTGCAGCTTCTTATTCTAAAATACACTGAGTGGCCAGATTATGATGATCTCTGACAGCATAATAATCTGGCCACTCAGTGTGTGTGTGTGTGTGTGTGTGTGTGTGTGTGTGTGTGTGTGTGTATTAGAGGCCCGGTGCATGAATTCGTGCATGGGTGGGGTCCGGCCAGCCTGGCCAGGGGGAGGGGACATGGGCAGTTGGCCGGCCTGCCTGCTGGTCGAACTCTGGCCGAGGGGACAATTTGCATATTAGCCTTTTATTATATAGGATATACACCGAGTGGCCAGATTATTATGAGTTCAGAGATCATCATCATCTGGCCACGCAGGGTATATTTGTATTGACCTCAGAGAGGAAGGGAGAGGGAGAGAGAGAGAAACATCCATGATGAGAGAGAACCATGGATCAGCTGCCTCCTGCACGCCCCCTATTGGTGATTGAGCCCACAACCCGGGCATGTGCCCTTGACTGGGAATGGAACCGTGACCTCCTGGTTCCTAGGGTGGATGCTCAACCACGGAGCCACGCCGGCCGGACACCAAGTTCAGGGTCTTCAACAAACTCTCCTTCTTCCCACGGCATCCCAATTTTGAGCCAGGCGCGGACAGATCTCTGCAGATCTGAGGGCGTGCAGCGCGCACGTCAGGACAAATGCCACACTCCTGGCCCCTGTTTAACACGGAGGGGACCCCCTGCCCCAGCCCGGCCCCCCGGCACTGCCCTTTAAGTGACTTGGTTCCCACAGGGTCCACCTCCTGGCCGGGCCCTGGTGGCCATGGGGTTTCCGTGGCTGCAAAACCATCTGCCTATTCTGCAGAGACAACAGATTCTGGACCGCGTTCAACCTGGGACGTGAGCTCCGTGCGGAGGTCGCTGATTTTATGATTCTCTCGGCGTCGCTCTGCCTCAAGCATTTCCCTGGTTTTCAGCACATGATGGTTTCACTTCGGCTTTTTTTCATGTGTGTTTTTTTTTGTTTGTTTGTTTTTTCTTTTAATTTATTTTTTTTTCAAATATATTTTTATTGATTGCAGAGAGGAAGGGAGAGGGAGAGAGAGACATCCACGGGATGAGAGAATCGTGGATCGGCTGCCTCCTGCACGCCCCCCACTGGGGATCGAGCCTGCAACCCGGGCATGTGCCCTTGACTGGGAATCGAACCCTGACCTCCTGGTTCCTAGGTGGACGCTCAGCCACTGAGCCACACTGGCCGGGCTCATGTGTGTGTGTGTGTGTTTTTAGACGCCTCCCAATAAGCACTTTCAACAGCTGCCTACATGTTTAAAGAACCTAATACAGACAGGTGTGGGATGATCACACATTTCTGAGTTTTGTGGGGTTTTTTAAATATATTTTTACTAGAGGCCCGGTGGATGAATTCATGCAAGGTGGGGTCCCGCCGGCAGGGAGGGAGGGGATGCGGGAGGTTGGCCAGCTGGCCAGCTCCCGATGGGGGTGGGAGGGGCCGATTGAGGGTGGGGCCAGCTGAGGGGGAGGGGCCCTGGGGAGTTGGCCGGCCAGCCCCGCCCCCGATTGGGGTTGGGGGGGTCCACTCAGGGAAGGACTTGTCCCCTGGTCAAACTCCAGGTCAAGGAGACAATTTGCATATTAGCCTTTTATTATATACTAGAGGCCCAGTGCAGGAATTCATGCACCAGTGGGTTCCCTTGTTCCGGCCTGCTCTCCAACATCCCCCAAGGGGTCCTGGATTTCGAGAGGGTGCAAGCCAGGCCAAGGGACCCCACCAGTGCACGATTGGGGCCTGGGAGGGTCATGGGAGGTTGGCCAGCCGGGGAGGGACCGCAGGAGGGCTCCAGGGCGTGTCAGGCCTGTCTCACTCAGTCCCGATTAGCCAGACCCCAGCAGCAAGCTAACTGACCGGTCAGAGCGTCTGCCCCCGGGTGGTCAGTGCACGTCATAGCGAGCGGTTGAGTGGCCTTAGCATATCATTAACATATTACACTTTGATTGGTTGAACGGACGACCGGACACTTAGCATATAAGGCTTACTATATAGGAGGATTGATTTCAGAGAGGAAGGGAGAGGGAGAGCGAGAGAGAAACAGCCATGATGAGTGAGAATCATAGATCAGCTGCCTCCTGCACGCCCCGCACTGGGGATCGAGCCCGCAACCCGGGCATGTACCCTGACCGGGAATGGAACTGTGACCTCCTGGTTCCTAGGTCGATGCTCAGCCACTGAGCCTCACCGGCCGGGCTGATCCCGTAGTTTTAAACCAAAGACATTTTACAAGGCGATTCTGCAAGGAATTTTTGGCCCGTGGTTTCAGACCATTCCTTCCGTCCCCCGGAGGAGGCCTCCAGCACCTTCTAATCTTACCGGGTGGACTGTATACACTCCGGGTGGTTCCCGGGCTGCGACTGCGTGGAAGAAGGGAGGGGAGCCCAGACTCCCTGAACCCCACGCATCAGCCCCCAGGCTTACGGCTCTCCCTTCACTCTCTTCACCAGCCCACGGAGGAGCAGGCATTCGACCCATTTTTCAGACGAAGACACTGAGGCCCGGACAGTTTGCACGGCCCGTTCGGGTCCCTGCCCAGTCATCCGTGGGAGTGTGACGGATCCTCAGGCCGGCGGGTCTCACACCGGAGTGAATGCATTTCCCAGACCCGCGCGCGTGCAGGGGGCTGGGGTCCAATCGTGCAAAGACTTCCGCATGCGCACAACATGCCGGGCTGCTGGGGGAGGCAGGCGGCGGCTGTCTGGCAGGTCAGGGACTGCGCCCCACCATACGGAAATGCCTCCTGAATTCCCGGGGCGGGGGAGGAGGGGAGGGGTAGCAACCCTCGTGGTCCTTCTTTAAAAAAGAGGATTTTGCAGACGCGTCGCTTTGAGGATCTGGGAGGAGGAAGTCGGCCTGGGGTCCCTCCTGCTTCCCATCCGCCAAGCGCGCGAGCGCGCGCCCCTCAATGGGGTCTTTGTTGCGCTCGGGGCCGGGAAGGAGGTCAGGCTGTGGGCACCCCAGGAAAGCACCCCTGGCTGTCCCTCCGACACTTTGCTTTGGATCCGGGACAGGAAAGCCTTTCGGGGTGGCGGGGGGCGCCGGGAGGGGTGCCAGCTCTGCGCTGTGTGTGTCGTCCGTTTCCGCTCCAGTGAATTCTATGGAAAAAGGGAGTCAGCGCGCTGGCCTGTGCATGGAGGGGCCCCTCCCCTCGCCGCTCTGCGCCCGGGCGCCCGCGTCTGCGAGGAAGTGAGGCCAGACGCGCTCAGGGGGGAGAGTGGAGGGGGGGGGGGCCGGGTTCCCGATCGCCCCAGCGACCCCCTTCGTCTTTGCGCGTTTCCCCAGCCCCCTCCCCCGGGGCGTGTGTTTGCCTGGAAACCGATCTGGCTGGCGGCTCCCGGCTCTTGGCGCGAGGACTCTTCCTTCATATGGAAAAGCGCTTCAGACCCATGGCATGGTCTGTCTGGCCCCCCACACCCCCCGCGCGCCCCCCGGCCCCTGCGCCCTGGGGACCCGCTGGCTGGCGCGGAGCGTGGAAATCTGACTCCCATCGCCCTTGCCAAGCGACTCCACATTTTCTTTTTCTTTTTCTAAATATATATTTTATTGATTTTTTATGCAGAGAGGAAGGGAGAGGGATAGAAAGTTAGATACATCGATGAGAGAGAAACATCCATCAGCTGCCTCCTGCACACCTCCACCTGGGGATGTGCCTGCAACCAAGGTGCATGCCCCTGACCAGAATCGAACCCGGGACCCTTCAGTCCGCAGGCCGACGCTCTATCCACTGAGCCACACTGGTTAGGGCTCAAAACTTCTTAAATGGGATGAATGAATGAATGAATGAATGAATGAAGGGTGTGTTTCTTCCATGTTCATTTGCATCCTCGCACTGTCAGTCGTTGGAACCCAAATCTGAACTTGACCAATGTCACTGCTCACCGGCCAGAGCAACCTCGTGGCTTAAGGGGGAAGAGGCCAGTGTGTGTGTGTGTGTGTGTGTGTGTGTGTGTGTGTGTGTGAGCGTGAGGCTGTGTGTGCAGGTTGTCAGGAAGTTTGCGAGCCGCGTGTTACGCTCTCGGGAGCCTGAAACCAGCCGCGCCAGGAGGCTGACACCCTGGAAACTGGCAAATGCTCCACATCCTGGCGTTTCCCCGCGAGGCCGCGAGGAAGCGGGAGCAGCCAGCCTGGTGCAGGCGTGGGCTCGGGGGACCGGGCACTTGGAGGCACGGCCCCAGCCCTGCGCAGCCTGACCCGTCAGGAGGCCGGTTCACCCGGGGGAACCACAAGGCTGCCCTCGGCCTGAGAGCCTGGCTGTAGGCGGGCGGCAAGTCCGAGGGGCGGCCTGGCGTGGACCAGGGAGGTCTGAATAGTTTAAGGAGCAAGGAGGCAAGTGTCCGGATTCCAAGAAGCTTTGAGGCCAGTGATGTGATTGTACAGCGGCTCCTTTATTTTACACACACTCTCACACACACACACACATGCACACACAGACACACAAACTCTCACACACCCATACATGTACACACACATGCACACACTCACACATGCACATACAGACACACAAACCCATACATATACACACATGCACACACTCATACCCACATGCACACACATGCACATACAGACACTCGCACATGCTCACATACAGACCCACATGTGCACATACATGCTCTCACACACTCACATGCACATATAGGCACACACCCACACATACATACACACATGCACACACACCCATACATATACTCACAAACACACACACAAACACACACCCATACATGTACTCACATGCGCACACATACATATACTCTCACACATACACACAGTCACACTCTAACACTCACATGCACATGCATATACACATACAGACACACATACACACACTAACACACACACTCTCACACATATACACAGTCACACACTAACACATGCACACATACACACTCACATGCACACACATACAGTCACACACAGAGACACACACATGCACACACACTCACATGTATGGAACACACAAGGAAATGCCACCACGGCCGCAGGCCTGTGCAGAGCAGTATGACCAGGTCTCCTGGGGCATTCACCCGGAGCGGTGGGTTCGCTTTAGCACCATGTCAGCCATGGGGAGACGGGGCCCTGCACACCCAGGTGCCGGCCCCTCCACCCACAGCGCCCTCCGCCTGCCTCCGAGGTCTCATCGCATAGCCCCCAGGTCCCCACCCCGCTCCTCTTTCTTCTACACGCGGAAGCGACCTAAAGTAAAGACAAAGGATGAAATAAACAAGACGGGGATGTTCACGGCTGCCTTCCTCAGCCGGGAGGGGAACCGAGCGGCAGCCACAATCTCCAATGTCAGGGCGATGATGGTCATTTCGCCTTGGCTAATTTTCTGTTCCTGATCCACATGTTCATATCTTTATCGATTCTGGAGAGGAAGAGAGCGGGAGAGAGACAGAAACATCAGTGATGAGCCCTGGCCGGTGTGGCTCAGTGGATGGAGCGTCGGCCTGCGGACGGAAGGGTCCCGGGTTCGATTCCGGTCACGGGCATGGACCTTGGTTGCGGGCACATCCCCAGTAGGGGGCGTGCAGGAGGCAGCTGATCGATGTTTCTCTCTCTGCCTCTACCTATCTGTAAATAATCAATAAAATAAATTTTTTTTAAAAAAAGAAACATCAGTGATGAGAGAGAATCATGGATTGGCCTCCTCCTGCACACCCCCGACTGGGGATGGAGCCCGCAACCCAGGCATGTGCCCTGACCGGGAATCGAACACCATGACCTCCTGGTTCCTAGGTCAACGCTCCACCCCTGAGCCACGCTGGCCGGGCTGGAATTTTTTTTTATTTCTTTAACTGGTCCATGGTCATCTTGGGGGGACTGCTTAAGAGGTGGAATCCTGCCGAAACCGGTTTGGCTCAGTGGATTGAGCGTCGGCCTGCGGACTGAAAGGTCCCAGGTTCGATTCCGGTCAAGGGCATGTACCTTGGTTGCGGGCACATCCCCAGTGGGGGGTGTGCAAGAGGCAGCTGATCGATGTTTCTCTCTCATCGATGTTGCTAACTCTCTATCCCTCTCTCTTCCTCTCTGTAAAAAATCAATAAAATATATTTAAAAAAAAAAAAAAAGAGGTGGAATCCTTGCCCTGGCTGGTATGGCTCAGTGGGGAGAGCCTCGGCCTATGGACTGAAGGGTCCCAGGTTCGACTCCAGCCAAGGGCACATGCCCGGGTTGAGGGCTCCATCCCCAGTAGGGGGCGTGCAGGGGTAGCTGATCCATGATTCCCTCTCGTCATTGATGTTTCTTTCTCCCTTCCCCTCTCCCTTCCTCTCTGAAATCAATAAAAAAAATTAATAAGAATTTTTTTTTAAAAAAAAAGAGGTGGAATCCTGTAGCTTCCTTTCTCAGCTGAGAGGCGCCAGGACAGATCCGATCTCCAGGCTCCCATTAGGACGCCCCGTTTTAATGCGTCTGCGCCGCCTTCTCTCTGTGGGGACCCCCGCGCCCCCCCCCCTCCCTTTGCAGCGGCGTCTGCAGCCATCTGTCCCCCGTGCAGAGGTGGTGTCGCTGCGGGCCCCATTCCAATGCACTCCCTGCACTGGCTTCCTGCCAAAGCACCGCGTCTCCAAGGCAACGCGGGCCCGGTTGCCATGGACACGCCCAGGGCTAACCAGCCGCGCGCCCCGCTCCCCGGCCGAACGCACGCCCACGGAGCCAGACGTGTGGGTGCTCAGACGGTGCGATCCGCTGACACCCCCACGCCTCGCAGGCCCGCGTTCCCCGCGTGTGCGCGAAGCAGACACACAAAGGGGCCTCGCCAATACCTGGGCGGGTCCCAGCCCTGAGGCGTGACGCCATCACGGGAATCAGGCAGCTAGGCTGCAAAGATCAGGTCTGCGCTGCAGCAATGGTGCAAGCGCAAGGCCTGCTGGGAAATGGGGCCCCTCAGATCCGAGCGGGGGAGGGGGAGACTGGACTCACCCCGGATCCCCTGTGCTTCCCCAGCAGCTTCCCGCCAGCCCAGCGAGGCCTGCAGGGGTCCGACCAGCGTGTCAATGCTCAACGCGGGACACGTGTTTTTATTTATTTTTTTTTATTTTTATTGATTTCAGAGATAAAAGGAGAGGAAGAGAGAGAGAGAGAGAGAGAGAGAGAGAGAGAGAGAGAGAGAGACATCCATGACGAGAGAGAATCACGGATCGGCTGCCTCCCGCACGCCCCACACTGGGGATGGAGCCTGCAACCCGGGCATGCGCCCCTGACCGGAATCGAACCCAGGACCCTTCGGTCCGCAGGCCGACGCTCTTCTCCACAGGACACACTTTTCATGTCAATGCCTCTGCTTCTGAGTTCACAGCGATTGGAAAGCAGAGGTCACTGATTAGTGAACTAGAGGCACAATGCTCAAATTCATGCACTGAGCCGGGGGAGGGGGGAGCGGGGGAGGAGTCCCTCAGCCTGGCCTGTGCCCTCTCGCTGTCTGAGAGTTCTCAGGGATGTCCGACTTCCACAGAAGCAGGAGAGGCTCCCGCCACCGCCACCACCGTGGCTGGTAAAGCCATGAGCCCGGCTTCTCTCTGAGCAACGCCCCTGCGTTGAGTGTCTGCCCCCTGGTGGTCAGTGCATGTCACAGCTACCTGTCGTTTGCGGTTTGGTCGATTTGCATATTAGCCTTTTATTATATAGGACTAGAGGCCTGGTGCAAGAAATTCGAGCACGGAGGGGTTGTGTCCCTCAGCCCAGACTGCACCCACTCCAGAACCGCCCTCTCGCAATCCAGGACCCCTCGGGGGATGTCAGAGAGCCGGTTCCGGCCCGATCCCTGCAGGCCAGGCCGAGGGACCCCCACCTGCCAGAGGGACCCCACTCACTCCGCAGACGTCCTTCGAGCCGTGGAGCCACGCCAGGTGAGGCTGCCGGGAAGGAACTATGGGAGGTTGGCTACAGGGCGTGTCCGGCCCGTCTCACCCAGTCCCGCCCCCCCAGCCACCTTCTAGTTAATTTCCTTTTAAGGTGCATGAATCCGTGCACCGGGCACTGGTGTTGAATAAGCGATAAAAACAGACATCCCTGCCCTAGCCGGCTTGGCTCAGTGGATAGAGTGTTGGCCTGCCGACTCAAGGGTCCAAGGTTCGATTCCCGGTCAAGGGCACATGCCTGGGTTGCGGGCTCCATCCCCAGTGGGGTCGTGCAGGAGGCAGCCAATCAATGATTCTCTCTCATCATGGATGTTTCTATCTCTCTCTCCTTCTCCCTTCCTCTCTGAAATCAATAAAGAAATATATATTTAAAAAAAACAAAAACAGATATCCCTATCTTGTCCCAGGCCCCTGCCTGTGTAGGGGAGTGTTCCACCTGAGAAAGATGGCATCTGGCCCTGGCCGGTGTGGCTCAGTGGATAGAGCGTCGGCCTGCAGACCGAAGGGTCCCTGGTTCGATTCCGGTCAAGGGCACGTACCTCGGTGGCAGGCTCCTCCCTGGCCCGGGCCCTGGCCGGGGCTCATGCAGGAGGCAACCCATCGATGTGTCTCTCTCACATCGATGTTTCTCTCTGTCTCTCCCTCTCCCTTCCACGATCCCTAAAAATCAATACCCTCGGGGGAGGATTAAAAAAAAAAACAGTAAGTCAGGTCAGAGTCAGTCCTGCTGAGCGGAAAAGGGAAGCCTCAAGCCCCTGTGGCCCTGTCTCCAAGGCCCAGTGGGGTCTGCCTCTGACTGCTAACAGCCTCATCTCGGACCAGGTCCCGAGGCCGTGCACTCCCATCCGCCCCGTCCCCCTCCTTTGCCTGGCCAGGCCCACTTCCTCCCTCCTCACTACGAGAGCTCAAGGCTCGTCTTCTTCAAGGCCGAACCGCAAGGTGTCAAACTCCCGATCGCCTCTTTTCCTTCTGCCGCCTGCTCAGTCTTCTCTCGGTTCCCTCTTGCTTTCTTTTTTTTAAAACATATTTTTATTGATTTCAGAGAGGAAGGAAGAGAAGGAGAGAGAGACATCCGTGGTGAGAGAGAATCATGGATCGGCTGCCTCCTGCAGGTGTCATAGCGAGCGAGCAAACTCCTGGTCGAACTCCTGTGGGGACACTTTGCATATTAACCTTTTCTATATAGAGACCAGAAGCCCGATGCGTGAATTATCCTATCTAATAAAAGAGTAATATGCAAATTGACCCCACCTCCTGCCACCGCCACTGGTGGCCATGTGCAGGGTGATTGGCGGGGCGGTGAGGGCCCCGCTCGCACCCACCTTGACCTGGTGCCACCTGCTCACCTACTCCTGCTCATCTCACATCCCGCCGCAATCCCGCTCTCATCAGGGCCCATCGGGGCCAGCAGCACCTCCATTGCCACCCGCGGCCAGCGCTGCATCGCTGACGCCCGCCATGTTCCACGCTGCTCCCTGGTGGTCAGCGCCCGTCATAGCAAACAACCGAGCTCCCAGTCGATCGACCGCCCGAGGGGACAATTTGCATATTAGGCTTTTATTATATAGGATTATGTAGAACAGGATATTGGGAAAATTAAGTTACGAAATGTTTTATTGGGACGTTTCTTACTTACCGTCATATTGGCTGGGCCACAGAAATAGTCGTTGTGGCTGCATACGGCCCGCGGGCCCCGAGTTGGACATGCTTGTGCCATGAGGTTCCTGAGCAAGAAAGAGGAGAACAGTCTCCTCATTCCCAGCACGGCCCTCGAACCCTGGGGATCCCCGAGGAGTCTGCCTGGAGGGCTTGCTTGGGTGTTTGTGAGGGTCTTCTAGAGGACTGAGAGGATGTGGACACACACAGAGAGATTTACTGTAAGACACTGGCTTGTGATAAATATCACATGATCTCACTCATTATATCCTATCTAATAAAAGAGTAATATGCAGATTGACCATCACTCCAACACACAATATGGCTGCCCCCATGTGGTCAAAGATCCTGCCCCCATGTGGACATAAGATGGCCACCACAGATGGCCAGCAGGGGATGGCAGTTGGGAGGCACCTGGCCTGCAAGGGAGGGCAGTTGGAGGTGAACAACCCTGCAGGAGAGGGCAGTTAGGGGTGACCAGGCCTGCAGAGGAGGGAAGTTGGGAGCAAACAGGCTGGCAGGTGAGCAGTTAGGCATCAATCAGGCTGGCAGCAGAGTGGTTAGGGGGTGAGCAGGCTGGCAGGCAGAAGCAGTTAGGGGCAATCAGGAAGGCAGGCAGGCGAGCAGTTGGGAGCCAGCAGTCCTGGATTGTGAGAGGGATGTCCGACTGCCCATTTAGGCATGATCCCGGTGGGATCATGCCTAAACGGGCAGTCAGACATCCCTCAAGGGGTCCCAGATTGGAGAGGGTACAGGCTGGGCTGAGGGACACACCCCCCTCCGTGCACAAATTTCATGCACCGGGCCTCTAGTGCACTAATTAAAGAGAAATATTCAAATTGACCATCACTTCACGATGCCCACCAGCCAATCAGGAGCGAGTATGCAAATTAACCTCATCGCCTCCATGGAGACTGACAGCAGGGAGGAGGCAGCTCCCAGCACAACCGTGGCGACCTGGGAGTAGGGAAGCGCGGCCGCAGGCAGTACCCAGCAGGGCCTCAGTGACCCGAGAGCAGTGATGCGCAGCCTGCAGGCAGCACCCACGAGGGCCTGCTTGGCAGGCACCACGGTGTGGAGCAGGCAGGGCCCGCAGAGAGCAAAGAACCACGGGGAGCAGGCCTAAGCCATCAGTAGGACATCCCCTGAGGGCTCCCTAATTATAGAGGGAGCAGGTCAGGCTGAGGGACAACCCCCTCCGCCCCCGTGCACCGGGCCCCTAGTGTGGGATATAATGATCAATATAATTGAATGAACAAAAGTAGATCCAGAGACAAATTGCAGGGGAGGGTAGGGGGGTTAGAGAGCAGCCAAAGGACTTGTACGCATGCGTATTAGCATCACCAATGGACACAGACACTGGGGTGGTGGGGGCTTGCCCGGGGTGGGAATGGCTGAGCGGGTGGGGGGGTCAACTGGGGAAAAAGGAGACATATGTAAAATCTTAGACAATAATAATAATAATAATAAAAAGAAACTGGCTTGTGAGATGTGGAGGCTGGCCAGGCCGAGACCTGCCAGGTGGGCTGTGGGCTGCGGGCCCAGACCGGGCTGGCAGCCCGAGGGCCAGGCGAGAGCAGACTTCGGTGTGGGGTCCCAGGCAGGAAGAGCCGCCGGCCTGCTCAGCGTCTGGGGGCTTTCCTGGGAAAATCTCTCCCAGGGCGGGGGGAGGGGAAGGTCAGGCTTTCGTTTTAGGCACATCTCCAACGGACTGAGGGCCAACCAAGCACACTGATTTTTTTTTTAATTTTTATTAATAAATCCTCACCCAATGATATTCTTCCACTGGTTTTTAGAGAGAGTGGAAGAGAGGGAGAGAGACAGAGAGACACATCGATGGGTTGCCTCCTGCACATGCCCCAACCAGGGCCAGGGCCGGGGAGGAGCCTGCAACCCAGGTATGTACCCTTGACCGGAATCGAACCCGGGACCCTTCGGTCCTCGGGCCGACGCTCTATCCTCTGAGCCACACCGGCCAGGGCCTGATGGAAATATTCATGTTTCAGCTAAAGCAACACAGGCTAGAGGCTGATCTGGGTGGCCCAGACAAGTGAACACACAAATTTCACCATCACCGCCTGCTTCCCGGGAACAGCCTAAATCCCCACACGTGGGTATTAGCGGAGCAAATAGGAATACTATCTGGTAGAATATTATGAAGCGACTAAAAACCACAGGTAGAGAGGGGATAAATGGGGATGGGGGGAAATAAAGTGTAAATTTGAAAATTATGATAAACATAACATAGAAAATCACAAGTCCACGGTACCAAAAGCCGCCGATGAAATAAGACGTTGTGACGGAAGGCAGGACAGAAACTCATACGTCCATGAAGATGGGTAACGTAAAACTCCCGGACTTAATTCTGTCTGATCCCATAAACCACACAAAGTCACTTCTCTACATGCCAGAGAATATTATCACCTTAAGTATCATCCCATGATGCTTTTTAATATATATATATACTAGAAGCCCGATGCACAAAGATTCATGCAAGAATGGTCCTTCCTTTCCCTGGCTGCAGGCACCGTTTTTCCATTCCAACATCAGAGCTGCCTTTCCGCTCCGTCCCTGCCTTCCCACGCTGCCCAGAGGCCCTGAGTGGCTAGGGCGGTGCGGAACGCCTGCGTTGTCACCATGGTGACGACGCAAGCATCCCGCCCCCCGCCGCTAGGCACCTGCTTATGCAAATCAACCCGCCATCTTTGTTGGTTTAATTTGCATACCCGCTCCTGATTGGCTGGTGGGCGTCGCGAAGGTACGGTCAATTTGCATCTTTCTCTTTTATTAGTGTAGTTTTTTTTTTTTTGATTTCAGAGAGGAAGGGAGAGGGAGAGAGAGAGAGAGAAACATCCATGAGGAGAGAGAATCATGGATTGGCTGCCTCCTGCACACCCCGCACTGGGGATGGAGCCCGCAACCCGGGCCTGTGCTCTTGACCTGGAATCGAACCCGGGACCCTTCGGTCTGCAGGCCGACGCTCTATCCACTGAGCCACACCAGCCAGTGCCCTCCAGGTGTCTTTCCCATCTGTGGTGTTGGCCGCTCAACGAGAGAGGGAGGAACGGGTAACCCTTGTGTCACACACCTGGCGGGGCTGGTGCCCAGGTTCAGAGGTTCCATTGGGTCCTTGGCAGCTCCCCTCAGTCGGGGGCCAGAGGGGGCGGCTGCACTGTGTGGTTCGCACGCCCTGAAGGTGACCCGGGCACTGACATGGGCACGCGTTTCTCATACGTTTCCACGGTAACTCTGGTCCCGCTCGGGCCATGCTTTCAAAGAGGTCTGTATGGCCCGGCCGGCGTGGCCTCGCGGTTGAGCGTCGACCTAGGAACCTGGAGATCATGGTTCAATTCCCGGTCAGGGCACATGCCCAGGTTGTGGGCTCGATCCCCAGTGGGGGGCGTGCAGGAGGCAGCCAATCCATGATTCTCTCTCATCACGGATTTTTCTCTCTCTCTCAATCTCCCTTCCACTCTCTCTCTAAAAAAAAAAAATCGCCCTGGCTGGTGTGGCTCAGTGGATAGGACGTCGGTCTGCGGACTGAAGGGCCCTGGGTTCGATTCCCGGTCAGGGCACATGCCCGGGTTGCAGGCTCGATCCCCAGTGCAGGGCGTGCAGGAGGCAGCTAATCCATGATTCTCTCCCATCATGGATGTTTCTCTCTCCCTCTCCTTCCTCTCTGAAATCAATAAAAATATATTTAAAAAACATGAAGATTCGCCCAGTCCTAAGACAGATTCCTTACACAAGACCTAGGACCGTTTGCTCAGACATCTGATGTTAAAAACCACAGCGGCCGGAAGCTGGGGACGCGGGGCCCAGGCCAAGACCAACGCAGGGGCAGCAGGAGAGAGGGGGCCCTTGCAGGGGACGGGGTTAAAATTTTGACAAAATAATGCCGAAGTGAATGGCTCATTCTGTGGGGGTTTTTTTCCCCCCAAATATATATTTTATTGAGTTCAGAGAGGAAGGGAGAGGGAGAGAGAGAAACATCCATGGTGAGAGAGAATCACAGATCGGCTGCCTCCTGCACGCCCCACACTGGGGATCAAACCCATAACCCCGGGCATGTGCCCCTGACCAGGAATCAAACCTGCGACCCTTCAGTCCGCAGGCCGACGCTCTAGCCACTGAGCCACACTGGCCAGGGCCGTGAGTGTATTTCTGACCAATGGGCGTTTGAGAGGATTGCTTTCGGTGCGTTGGCCTGGGCCCAGACACCGGCCACCCACGAGGGGCATGATCCCCGCAGGCTGCAGCCAACGTGGTCTCCAAAGAGGAATTGTCCGAGAGCACTTCAACGCCTCCCCTGGTTTAGCTCAGCCTTGGGGCTCCGTGGCTGAGCGCCGACCTACGAACCACGAGGTCAGGGTTCGATTCCTGGTCAGGCCACATGCCCGGGTTGCAGGCTCGATCCCCAGTGTGGGGCGTGCAGGAGGCAACTGATCCATGATTCTCTCTCATCATGGATGTTTCTCTCTCTCTCTCCCTCTCCCTTCCTCTCTGACATCAATAAAAACATATCTTTCAAAGAAAAGGAAAGGAAAGGAAAGGAAAGGAAAGGAAAGAAAAGAAAAGAAAAGGAAAGGAAAGGAAAGGAAAGAAAAAAGAAAAGAAAAGAAAAGAAAAGAAAAGAAAAGAAAAGAAAAGAAAAGAAAAGAAAAGAAAAGAAAAGAAAAGAAAAGAAAAGAAGAGAAATTCACCAAGGGACATGGCAGGGCAGGCAAGAATGCGGGAGAGACCCATGCCTCCATTTTGGCGAGATGTTTCTGTTGGAAGTGGTTCACTCACCGTTGTGTAGCGGCCTCGGCTGATCCCTGGGCCCCGGCCATGGCTGCAGGTGTCCGCTGAGACCTCCCTGGGTCAGAAATCACAAGGAAACCCCGGCCCCGGTGGCTCAGTGGATAGAGCGTCGGCCTGCGGACTGAAGGGTCCCGGGTTCGATTCCGGTCAGGCCACATGCCCGGGTTGTGGGCTCGATCCCCAGTAGGGGGCGTGCAGGAGGCAGTCGATCCATGATTCTCTCTCCTCATGGATGTTTCTCTCTCTCTCTCCTTCTCTCTCTCTCTCTCTTCTCTCTCTCTTCCTCTTTGCAATCAATTTAGAAAGAATCATAACTCTGTGAAGTTACTGCTTCCTGTTTGACGCCCCTGTCCACACGCCGAAGTCTATGCCGCTGCCCTTGTTATCAGAGATGGTGGCATCGGGTTGCTTCCCTCAGTCCACTAGCGGGCACCCGCACTCCTGCGTGTGTGGTCTTTGTATTGAAGCAGAGTAACTTCCCATCTTGTATTAAAAAACTGCTCTCTGAAATTCTCTGCTATTGTTAGATAGTCCCTAGACCTGTAAACTCTGTCACTATAAGCTCTGTCACTTTAAGAAAGTCTCTTATTCTATAAAATGACTTTGTTTTTCGTTTAAACAATAGAAAAAAGATAAACTTAACTTTCTGAGCTTGCAAGCCAGCCATCCAATGTAATAGACTAATATAGACGAACTAGGGGCCCGGTGCACAAAATTCGTGCATGGGGGGGACCCCTCAGCCCGGCCTGCACCCTCTCAAATCCGGGACCCCTTGGGGTATGTCCGACTGATGGTTTAGGCCCGATCCCTGTGGGGCCTAAACCGGCAGTCGGACATCCCTCTCACAATCCGGGACCACTGGCTCCTAACTGCTCACCTGCCTGCCTGCCTGATCGCCCCTAACCCCTCTGCCTGCCTGCCTGACCGCCCCTAACTGCTTCCCTGCTGGCCTGACCACCCCTAACCATCTCTGCCTCCCTGCCTGATTGCCCCTAACTGCTCCCCTGCCAGCTTGATCACCCCTAACTGCTCTCCCCTGCTGACCTGATGCCCCTAACTGCTCTCCTGCTGGCCAGATCACCCCTTACCGCCTCTGCCTTGGCCCCCGCCACCGTGGCTTTGTCCGGAAGACATCCAGTCTATCCAGTCTAATTAGCATATCACCCTTTTATTAGTGTAGATACTGATAACAATTCCCATATTCTTATGCCAAGTACTAACTCATTATGTATTCAAGGTTACAACTGTCTGTAGCAATAACTCACACAGAGCCCTTTGTAATATCTGCAAACAAAGAGGCTGGAAAGAGGAATAAATATAAGAAACTTCCTGTGGGACGGGGCTCAGAGATTTGGAAAGAGACACCTCCCTCTGGGCCGCGCACAATAAACGACTCCTAATTAATTGGCTCATTAAGGCGTCTTGTATCTCACTTGCTGATTTACGATACAACAGTATCTGCTTTATTACTATAGAAATGAATATAATTTTATGTACCTACTCGAGGTCCGGTGCACGAAACTCATGCACTCAGGGGGTGGGGGGTCCCTCAGCCCAGATTACGAGAGGGCGCAGGCCAGGCCGAGGGACCCCACTGGTGCATGATCAGGGCGGCTGGGGAGAGACATGGGAGGTTGGCCAGCCAGGGAGGGACCGCAGGAGGGCTCCAGGGTCTGTCTGGCCTGTCTCACTCAGTCCCGGTCGGCCGGACCCCAGCAGCAAGCTAACCTATCAGTCAGAGTGTCTGCCCCCTGGTGGTCAGTGCACGTCATAGCGAGTGGTTGCACGGCCTTAGCATATCATTAGCATATTACGCTTTGATTGGTTGAATGGCTGACTGGACGACAGGACAATTAGCGTACTAGGCTTTTATTTTTTTCATTTTTTAATATATGTTTCATTGGTTATTTACAGAGAGGAAGGGAGAGGGATAGAGAGTTAGAAACATCGATGAGAGAGAAGCATCGATCAGCCACCTCCTGCACGCCCCCTACTGGGGATGTGGCTGCAACCAAGGCACATGCCCTTGACCGGAATCGAACCCGGGACCCTTCAGTCCGCAGGCCGACGCTCTATCCACTGAGCCACACCGGTGAGGGCTAGGCTTTTATTATATGGGATGGAAACATAGTTAGGGTACAATGCCCTGCGGAAATACCTTGGTCTGAAGTCTGGTGTATAACATCAGGTAAGGAGAATTAGTACAGCAGGCCGAACTCCAACCATGGCATCGTACAACGTACGCCAGCGGCTGACGGCGGCCACCGCACCCTTAGCTGTTGAAGGTGCGAGTTCGCTCCCGGGGACGATGTTGTTGTTGTTGTTGATCTGAACGAGGGAAACCTGGTTCGGAGCCCTCCCCAGCCCCGATGACCGGATGTTTATTCTTAGTCCAAACCGGGCTCCCTCCCAGTTCCATTTCGGGATCAAACCGCCCAGGTGAGGGTCCTATCCAAATAGCAAACGTGCTCCAGGGAGCTGGACAGAAGAGCGGTGACTAAAGCACCTACTATGCGTGTGGCATGTGCTGGACACAGTGGGAGATAAATAAATATATACTAGTGGCCCGGTGCACGAAATTCGTGCATGGAGGGGGGGGGGGGGGGCGTCCCTCAGCCCAGCCTGCACCCTCTCCAATCTGGGACCACTGGCTCCTAACTGCTCACCTACCTGCCTGCCTGATCTCCCCTAATGCCTCTCTGCCTGCCTGATCGCCCCTAACCGCTTCTAACTAGCCCCACACCCGGGACCCAGGATTTCCTCCTCTGGCCTGCAGCAGGGACTTCAATCACTCGCTACGATGTGCGCTGACCACCAGGGGGCGGCATGGACCATAGAGGGTGGCCAGCAGCAGTGGTAGGGCACAGAGGGAGTGAGAGAAGGAGGAGGCTGCGAGGTGAGAAGAGGGGTGTAAACCTGATCAGCTCTGATCGACAGCCAGGCCTAGGGACCCTAACTGTGCACAAATTTCGTGCACCGGGCCTCTAGTAGATATATAATTTTTTTTTTTTCAGAGAGGAAGGGAGCGGGAGAGAGAGATAGAAACATCCATGATGAGAGAGAATCATGGATCGGCTCCCTCCCACATGCCCCCTACTGGGAATGGAGCCCGCAACCCAGGCATGTGCCCTGACCAGAAATCGAACCTGGGACCCTTCAGCCCGCAGGCCGATGCTCTATCCACTGAGCCAAACCAGCTAGGGCTCCAATTTTTGAAATAACAAAGTTAATACATTGAATTTAAATGCATAGTGAGAATTGGCCCGAGTTTCTTTTTTGTTCTCTATATTCCGTTCACAATTTGGTTGTTCCTTTATAGTTGTAGACGTAATTGTGTCAAGAAACACCACTTTGAGATTTTGATTAACAAGACGCTTTTTTTTTTTTTAATCCTCACCCGAGGATATTTTTCCATTGATTTTAGAGGGAGTGGAAGAGAGAGAGGGAGTGACAGAGAGAAACATTGATGTGAGAGAGACACATCGATGGGTTGCCTCCTGCACGCGCCCCGACCAGGGCCCGGGCTGGGGAGGAGCCTGCAACCGAGGTACGTGCCCTTGACCGGAATCAGACCTGGGACCCTTCGGTCTGCAGGCTGATGCTCTATCCACTGAGCCACATGGCCAGGGCAGGAAGACTGTGCTAATTCAGGGAAAGCCAGTATTCTTGCACATTCTGTGCTTCTCCGTTTTCCTTTCTTGCAGCTTAATATGGTTTCGTTGGGTTTTTAAGATGCATTCTGTATGCTTCCTTTGCATTTATTGCTAAATTTTCATCTTTCGGGTGTTACTAAAATATTCCCCCCTTACATTTTCATAACTCCTGTTTTATAGGAAAATTATGGCTTTTGGACACTTCATTTTGTAACTGGTTTTTAGAAATTGCCACGGTTGGTAGTTTTCAAGCGATTCTTTGCTTATTTTCCAGGAATCATGTCAAATTACTATTCTTGTGCCTTTTTCTTTTTTAAAAAATATTTTTATTGATTTCAGAGGGGGGGAGAGAGAAAGAGAGAGAGAGAGAGAAGCATCAATGAGGAGAGGGAATCACTGATCGACTGCCTCCTGCACGCCCCTCACTGGGGATCGAGCCCACAACCCGGGCATGCGCCCTGACTGGGAATCGAACCCTGACCTCCTGGTTCATAGGTCGACGCTGAAGCACTGAGCCACACTGGCTGGGCTGAGTCAGATTCTTTAAAAGGAGTTACTTCTATGGTAAATTTTTCAAAAATTTCAAGGTGTTTGGTCTTTTCAGGTCTTTGCCTTCCTCGTAAACAAATTTTAGTTCGTGATAATTTCCTCGACGGTCACGTGTTTGCCAAACTCATCAAATTTATTGCCGTGTGCTTCCATATGGCAATCCCATCATTTTATAATCCCATCTGCATGGCGCTAGCCACTTTACTTCTATATTTGTGTTTATCTTTAAAAATATGTTATTAGAGCCTAAAAATTTAGAATTCTCCCAATTATTCAATTTTTTTATTTGGTTCTTATTATTCCACACCACCCCCCGAAAAGATTCAGCTCCTATAAGGATACAGTACACTTTAAATCAGTTTTTCCAATTCATCCAAATCTGTGTTGCCGTTAATCCCTTGCTTCCTTCTCCATACGCTTATTTAATTATGCATTCTGACTTCTTGGGCCGTGTGCTGATTTCAATCACTTTAATGCCTTTTTACTTAATAATAAATACAGTGGCTGTCCTAATTTTTAAACGACTTCAGCTCTGCCATATGTTTTGATTTAATTGTGCTGTGTGTTGTCATTTCCAAACGGGGCTCCATCATATTATAAACGGTATTAAATCGTTATAAAAAACGAGAGGCCCGATGCACGAAATTCGTGCACTCAGGGGTGGCGGGGGGGTCCCTCAGCCCGGCCAGCGCCCTCTCACAGCCCGGGAGCCCTCCGGGGATGTCCGACTGCCGTGGAGGTGAGCCCGGCTTCTGGCTGAGCGGCGCGCTCCTGCGTTCAGCGGGATCGGGCCAAAACCCGAGGGGTCCCGGATTGCGAGAGGGCACAGGCCAGGCCGAGGGACCCCACCGGTGCATGATCGGGGCCGGGGAGGGACATGGGAAGTTGGCCGGCCGGGGAGGGACCGCGGGAGGGCTACAGGGTGCGTCCGGCCCATCTCGCTCAGTCCCGATTGGCTGGACCCCAGCAGTAAGCTAATCTACCGGTGGGAGCATCTGCCCCCTGGTGGTCAGTGCACCTCATAGCAACTGGTCGACCAGTTGAATTTCTGCCCACTGGTGGTCAGTGTATGTCATAGTGAGCAGTTGAGCGGTCTTAGCATATCATTAGCATATTGTGCTTTAATTGGTTGAATAGATGACTGGACACTTAGCATATTAGGCTTTTATTCTATGGGATATTTTGGTGCAAAAACCAACCAACACGAATAGATGCTAACGATAATGTCTTAAATAAAAGTACTGGGTTACAGTCTAGCATCTACAGACTCCCTGTAATTTTTAATATATTTAGCCCTGACTGGTTTGGCTCAGTGGATAGAGCGTCGGCCTGTGGACCAAAGGGTCCCAGGTTCGATTCCGGTCAAGGGCATGCACCTTGGTTGCAGGCACAGCCCCAGTGGGGGGTGTGCAGGAGGCAGCTGATCCATGTTTCTCTCTCATCGATGTTTCTAGCTCTCTATCCCTCTCCCTTCCTCTCTGTAAAAAATCAATAAAATATATATTTAAAATATATATATATATATATATATATATATATATATATATATATATATATTTACTAGAGGCCTGCCGTGCCGCCGTCCACCCAGTGTTTCCCCCCCCTCTGATTTCTCTACCCACACGCAGCTCTTCCTTAATGAACCAACCGCCTGCCGCCTGGGAGTGAGGAGGCAGACTTTTTGCTGGAGGCAAAGACTGGGCGATGCTCACCCAGATACTGCGCGTCTCTGGCAGATGCTGTTCTTACACCAGCTGCTCTATTTTTGCACACAGCCCCTGGGCAAAGCCCCTGAAGGAATATTCTAGAGCCGCGCCCACCCCCGGCCTGCCGGTCCCCGGGTAGCACGTGGCGTCTTCACCGCAGCACCAATGGCTTCCTGACCTCCTGAACGCCAGGATTTGCTCCCATCCATGAAGGCGTTCCATTAGCCACGTTCGCCGAACATGAATCATCGATGAAATACGGGCTGAAAAAATCACCCACGGCTTTACATTTTTTTTTAAAAAAAGACAAGCCCCTAACCGGTGTGGCTCAGTGGATAGAGCGTCGGCCTGCGGACGGAAGGGTCCCGGGTTTGATTCCGGTCAAGGGCATGTACCTTGGTTGCGGGCACATCCCCAGTGGGGGGTGTGCAGGAGGCAGCTGATGGATGTTTTTCTCTCATCGATGTTTCTCACTCTCTATCCCTTTCCCTTCCTCTCTGTAAAAAAAATCAATAAAATATATCTTTTAAAAAATCATGGATCAGACGCTCCGTGCCTCCCCCACAGATTTCTCCTCTTCCCATTGAGACTTGCATTCCTCGGTGACCGTGTTTTTCCCAGAACCAGGCCGACCCGGAGCACGGGGGACGGAGGAGGGGGCGGGTAAGGAGGGGGTTGCGGGCACCTGGCATTCTGCGGGAAACCCTTCCAGGCAGGCGTGGCGGCATGTCTTGCCAGGAAGGTGCTGGATCGCTGCGTGCCTGATGCTTGTGATTAGCAGAGGTGAGCTTTCAAGGGTTGGGGTGTGCATGCACGTGTGTGCGTGTGTGTGCATGTGTGTGCGTGGTTTCTGTTAGAGTTAGGTGAGTTATTACTTTTTTTTACAGTTTCAAGATATTAAGTTGCTTTTTTTTTCTTTAAATCCAGTATTTTCCCATTGGTTTTTATTTTAATTTATTTTATCTAAAAATATATTTTATTGATTTCCCACAGAGAGGAAGGGAGAGGGAGAGTTAGAAACATTGATGAGAGAGAAACATCCATCAGCTGCCTCCTGCACACCCCCACTGGGGATGTGCCCGCAACCAAGGTACATGCCCTTGACCGGAATCGAACCCAGGACCCTTCAGTCCGCAGGCCGACGCGCTATCCACTGAGCCACACCGGCCAGGGCCCCATTGATTTTTAGAGAGAGGGAGAGACAGAGCGAAACATCGATGGGAGAGAGACACATCGATTGGTTGCCTCCTGCATGCGCCCCGACCAGGGCCCAGGCTGGGGAGGAGCCTGCAACCGAGGTACGTGCCCTTGACTGGAATTGAACCCGGGACCCTTCGGTCCGCAGGCCGGCGCTCTATCCACTGAGCCACACCGGCCGGGGCTCCCAGCCTCCTTTACTTGGTCCATAAAAATGCAAAATGGGGTTTTCCTCCTGCCCTTCCGCTGGTAAAGGCGTGGCGGCCCGGGCACCGCCCGCACCCCCTCTGCAGCGAGGGGAGCTCTCTCTCACTCCCCTGTCCGGGGCCAGGCAGGGATTAGAGCTGACCTCCAAGCTCCGACGCTTGGGCCTGGAACAGCGATGGCCCGAGCGCCAATTTGCAAAATCCCAGCTGGGCTGGAGCCAGACAGGGAGGCTTTGGAGGGAACAGCTCCGGGGACGTGTGCGCAGCTGTTACTCAACCCCGACGACGGGCTGGGGAGCTGGGGAGCCGCCAGCCGGCCTGCCTGGCCCACTGTGTTCCTGCTGGCACAGAGCGTGGAGCCGCCGAGGGGAAGCCGGCCCCCTGCCCCCGCCTCTTGACCCCCTGCACCCCTACCCCCTTGTCCCCTGCCCCCTGCACCCCTGCCCCACCTGCACCCTGCCTCCTTGCCCCACCTACACCCCTGCCCCCAGCCCCACCTGCACCCCTGTACCCCTGCACCCCTGCACCCCTGCACCCCCTGCCCCCCTTTTGCCAGGATCCAGATCCAGAGCTGCCCCAAGAAGGGGGCGGGCCCTAGAGGAGGCCTCAGGCCGGGATGTCTAGGTAAAGGCTGTCACTGACAATGTGCCCAGAGCTCACTTCCTCTCACTCAGCCCCTCCCACCTGAAACTCCGCCTTCCTCCGGCCCCATTTAATCCCTCTCCCCAAATGTGTGCCCTGAACGTCCGTGATCAAATCACAAACTAACCTTGTCTCCCCATCCCTTTCTTTAAAAAATATATGTATTTTATTGATCAGAGAGGAAGGAGAGGGAGAAGAAAGATCCATCATGAGAGAGAATCATGGATCGGCTGCCCCCTGCACACCCCACACTGTGGACCGAGCCCGCAACCCGGGCGTGTGCCCTGACCGGGAATCGAAACCGGGACCCTTCAGTCCACAGGCTGACGCTCTATCCACTGAGCCACACCGGCCAGGGCCATACTGATTCTTGATTAGTCGAGTTCCATGCGTTACATTAGAAATAAAATATCTGGCCCTGGCCGGTGTGGCTCAGTGGCCAGAGCGTCAGCCTGCGGACTGAGGATCCCAAGTTCGATTCTGATCAAGGGCACAGGCCTGGGTTGGGAGCTCGATCCCCAGTGGGGGGCGTGCAGGAGGCAGCCGGTCCGTGATTCTCTCTCATCATGGATGTTTCTCTCTCTCCCTCTCCTCTCCTCTCTGAAATCAATAAAAACACATTAATTCAAAAATCTATACTGATAAAAGGGCAATTATGCTAATTAGGCCGGGAGACCTTCCGGACGTCCTTCCGGACAAAGCCACGGTGGCGGGGCCGAGGCAGAGGAGGTCAGGGGTGACCCACTGAGCCACACCGGCCAGGGTTTCCCTTTGATTCTAATGAGTGCTTGCTGCCTCACGCCGCAGCCTCGACACCGTGCTCCAGGCAGGAAAACAGAATGCAATGGAGGAGAAGAAAGAAACGAATCACTCGGCCGGCGTGGCTCAGGGGCTGAGCATCGACCTATGAACCAGGAGGTCACGGGTTCGATTCCCGGTCAGGCCCGGGTTGCAGGTTCCATCCCGGGGGGAGGGTGTTGGAGCGGGGGGGAGGGCGTGCAGGAGGCAGCTGATGGATGGTTCTCTCTCATCATTGATGTTTCTCTCTCTCTCCCTCTCCCTCTCTGAAATCAATAAAAATTTATATATATATATTTATTATATATATATATATATATTTTATTGATTTTTTACAGAGAGGAAGAGAGAGGGACAGAGAGCCAGAAACACCGATGAGAGAGAAACATCGATCAGCTGCCTCCTGCACACTCCCCACTGGGGATGTGCCCGAAACCAAGGCACATGCCCCTGACCAGAACCGAACCTGGGACCCCTGAGTCCGCAGGCCGACGCTCCATCCACTGAGCCAAACCAGTCTCGGCTAAAAATATATTTTAAGAAGAAGAAGAAGAAGAAGAAGAAGGAGGAGGAGGAGGAGGAGGAGGAGGAGGAGGAGGAGCAGAAGGAGAAGGAGAAGGAGAAGGAGAAGGAGAAGGAGAAGGAGAAGGAGAAGGAGAAGGAGAAGGAGAAGGAGAAGGAGAAGGAGAAGGAGAAGGAGAAGGAGAAGGAGAAGAAGGAGAAGGAGAAGGAGAAGGAGAAGAAAACATGGACCAGAAATCCTTAGCCGACTCCTGTTTTCATCTCCTCGTCCGGAGTTCCATCCCGCAGCCAAACGGGAAGCAGGAGGGCTTTGTGGCGCGGGTCCCAGCACCGGCGTCTGCGAGCGGGAAAGGGAGAGTGAATAGCCGGGCAGCCGGCGGGCGGTGTCCGCCACGCATGTACACGCGCCAACACGTACAGACAACATGTTCACAGCCAGAGCCCGTGTCCATGTGACCACAGGCCCCTGGCTGGATGGACAGCAGCTGACCCGGGGCCGCTCCCAGCAGACGTCTGGCCACGGGGGGAGGGGGGACCCGGGCCGAGCGAGCCCTGAGCCCCGCCGCGCTTCAGACAAGGAGTCTGTGGGTCCCGGGGTTGAAACAAAGCACAAAGCTCGCCCTGGCCGGTGTGGCTCTGTGGCTAGAGCACCCGCCTACGGACCGATGGGTCCAGGGCATGAACCGTGGCTGCCCGGGCCCTGGTCCGTTCGCGTGCGCGCAGGAGGCAACCCATCGATGAGTCTCTCTCACATCGATGTGTCTCTCTGTCTCTCCCTCTCTCTTCTAGTCTCCCTGAGAACCAATGGAAAAATATCCTCGGGGGAGGATTAGCAATGAAATAACATAACATAAAATAAAATAAAAACATAAATATCCTATATAATAAAAGGCTAATATGCAAATTGTCCCCTCGGGAGTTTGACCGCTTGCTATGATGTGTGCTGACCAACAGGGGGCAGCGCGGAACGAAGGAAGGCCCAGCAGCCAGCAGCAGGGGGGAAGGAAGGCCCCGATCAGCCCTGATTACTGGCCAGGCCTAGGGACCCTACCCATGCACGAATTTTGTGCACCGGGCCTCTAATCAATAATAAAATAAATAAAAAATAAAATAGATAATAAAATAAATAAATTTAAAAAAATATTAAATAAGATTAAAACTAAATAAATAAAATATTAAGTTAATAAGGTTAAAACTGAATAAATATTAAATTAATAAAATTTAAAAATAAAAGAAAATTAAAATAATAAAATAAAGTCCGAGGCTTGCCTTATCTGCAAACCAGTGAATTGTGCCGAGACACGGGAGAAATGTCTGGGATGATCTGTGATGGCAGAACCCATGACCTCTGCTTCATGTGCGACGTTACAGCCAACAGCGCTGAACTAGGGGTTAAGGCTGAAGTCTCTGCGAGTGGAAGGCTGATGCATTCTTGTTTTATTTTTTAACTAGAGGCCCGGTGCACGGATTCGTGCACCCGTGGGGTCCCTCGGTGTGGCCTGGGGAATTGGGCTGAAGCCGGCTCTCCAACATCCTCTGAGGGGTCCCAGATAGTGAGAGGGCACAGGCCAGGCCGAGGGACCCCCATCGGTGCACGATCGGGGCTGGGGAGGGATGCAGGAGGTTGGCTTAGCTGAGGAGGGACCGCAGGAAGGCTCCAGGGTGTGTCCGGCCCATTTCGCTCAGTCCCAATAGGCCGGACCCCAGCAGCAAGCTAACCTACCAGTTGGAGCATCTGCTCCCTGGTGGTCAGGGCACGTCACAGCAACTGGTCAACTGGTCAGAGTGTCTGCCCCCTGGTGGTCAGTGTACGTCATAGCAAGTGGTTGAGTGGCCTTAGCATCTCATTAGCATATTATGCTTTGATTGGTTGCACGCCCCTGACTGGGGATGGAGCCCACAACCTGGGCATGTGCCCTGACCAGGAATCGAACCTGGGACCCTTCAATTCACAGGCTGATGCTCTATCCACTGAGCAACACCAGCTAGGGCTGGAATATTTTTCTATGGGTCCAAGAGAAGGAGTCTAACTTTTTATTTTCTTTCTTTCCTTTTCTTTTTTAATCCTCCCCCGAGGATATTTTTCCACTGATTTTTAGGAAGAATGAAAGACAGAGGAGGAGACAGAGAGAAACACTGATCGGAGAGAGACACATCGATGGGTTGCCTCCTGCACACGCCCCGGATCAGGGCCAGGGAACCTGCCACTGAAGTACGTGCACTTGACTGGGAATCGAACCCGGGACCCTATGGTCCCAGGGCCGACGCGCTATCCACTGAGCCACAGCAGCCGGGGCTGAGGAGTCCCTGTGAGCTCCACGGGTGACATTGATCTGATGGCCGCTGGGCTCTGCGATTCTCCGTGTTCCCTTGATGGTGAAACACATTCATCACGGAGCGTTCCGTACGATTGTCAGGGAAATCTTGGAAATTGAGGCCCCGTGTGCTGAGCCTCCATGAGGCCTGAATTGTACTCAAAACTGCAGGCGTGCCCTAACCGGTGTGGCTCAGTGGATAGAGCGTCGGCTTGCGGACTGAAAGGTCCCAGGTTCGATTCCGGTCAAGGGCATGTACCTTGGTTGCGGGCACATCCCCAGAAGGGGGCGTGCAGGAGGCAGCTGATCGATGTTCCTCTCTCGTCAATGTTCCTAACTCTATCCCTCTCCCTTCCTCTCTGTAAAAAATCAATAAAATATATATTTTTTAAAAAAAGAAACATCAGTGGTGAGAGAGAATCATTGATCGGCTGCCTCCTGCACGCCCCCAACTGTTTCTAAATCTCTCTCCCTCTCCCTTCCTCTCTGTAAAAAATCAATAAAGTATATTTTTAAAAAACAAACAAAACAAAAAAACTGCAGGCTGCAGAGGATCCGGCTTCCGCTAAAGAAACAACGGCCACGGGAGGCATCCCCGTAAGCCAGCCGTCCCGGGAGGAGGGGGGACCGTGCCCCCCGGGTACCTTCCCAGGGGGAGGGCCCGTTCCTGCTCCAGGAGGGAGGAGGAGGGCGACTCATGTTTGCTCGGCGGGCAGACCATTTCTTTCCACCGAAACCGAAAGCCGCCTGGCTCGCCACACAGATCAGGAGATGGAAACCCGAGAAAACCAGCCGCGTAAACACGGCAAGGCTATCGGGGGGCCCGAACTCATAAACGCGCTCGCCGCGTCGCCAGCACCTCACAGGCAGAGACCCGGCGCCTGCGGGGGCGAGTCGCATTCGTCCCAAGGGGTCCAGGGCTCCGTCGGGGGGAGCCAATGGGGACCCATCAGCACGGCAGGGACCTCCCTGCAGTGGCATTTAAACAGATCCTATCTAATAAGGAGGGAATATGCTAATTGACTGCCCCGCCCTCAAAGATGGCAGCGCCCACAGCCAGTAAGGAGGGAATATGCTAATTGACTGCCCCGCCCTCAAAGATGGCAGCGCCCACAGCCAATAAGGAGAGAATATGCTAATTGACTGCCCCGCCCTCAAAGATGGCAGCGCCCACAGCCAGTAAGGAGGGAATATGCTAATTGACTGCCCCGCCCTCAAAGATGGCAGCGCCCACAGCCAGTAAGGAGGGAATATGCTAATTGACTGCCCCATCCTCGAAGATGGCGGCACCCACAGCCACAAGATGGCGGCGTCCAGTTCCCTCAGCCCCACCGGGGCATCAGGCACGCCTGCCTCTAGAGTCCCCCAGTCCCCTCAGCCCCCCAGGACCGGCCCGAGGAGCAGGTAACCAGGGCCGGCCGAGGCTTGCGCTGTCGGCAGTGGCAGCAGCAGAGGTGTGATGGGGCATCGCCTTCCCCTGATCGCCTGATCGCCTCCCGCCTCTGAAGGCTCCCGGACTGTGAGAGGGAGCAGGCGGGGCTGAGGGACCCCCGCTCCAGTGCATGAATTTTTATGCACCGGGCCTCTAGTCCTATATAATAAAAGCCTAATATGCTAAGTGTCCAGTCATCAGGTCGGCCATTCAACCAATCAAAACGAAATATGCTAATGATATGCTAAGGCTGCTCAACCACTCATCATGATGTGCACTGACCACCAGGGGGCAGATGCTCCGACTGGTAGGTTAGCTTGCTGCTGGGGTCTGGCCGATCAGGACTGAGCGAGATGGGCCAGACGTCCCCTGAAGCCCTCCTGCAGTCCCTCCCCGGCCCGATCATGTACCAGTGGGGTCCCTCGGCCTGGCCCGATCTCACAGGCCAGGCCGAGGGACCCCACTGGTGCACGAATTTGAGTACCAGGCCTCTAGTGTGTGTGTGTGTGTGTGTGTGTGTGTGTGTGTGTGTGTGTGTATGTGTGAGTGTGTGTGTGTGTGTGTGTGTGTGTGTGTGTGTGTGTGTAAGTTTTAGAGAGGAAGGGAGAGGGACAGAGAGAGAGAGAATCATCGACAACGATGAGGGAATTACTGATTGGCTGCCTCCTGCACGCCCCATGCTGGGGATCGAGCCTTAAACCCGGACATGTGCCCTGACTGGGAATCGAACCCCGACCTCCTGGTTCATAGGTTGATGCTCAACCACGAGCCATGCTGGCCTGGCAAGAATCTTGCCTTTCTGCACTAGCTGTCTCATGCCGGCATCAGATGCCCGGCAACGAGCATTTGCATCCTTGGCCACTTCGCTCATTCACAGGAGCATTTAAAGGTCAGCATTCCCGCCTGGCTGGTGTTGCTCAGTGGATAGAGCATCAGCCTGCAGACTGAAGGGCCCTGGGTTCGATTCCGATCAAGGGCACATGCCCGGGTTGCAGGCTCCATCCTCAGCTGGGGGCGTGCAGGAGGCAGCCGACCCGTGATGCTCTCTCATCATGGATGTTTCTCTCTCTCTCTCTCTCTCTCTCCCTTCCTCTCTGACATCCATTCAGAAAGCATAAATTTTTTTAAATGTTTTTTTAAAAAAACGAAAAGAGCAGAATTCGTCACGACTTGGCACAAGACGGAAGCCAGGCCTCCCCTCCTGCTGTTCAGCAGCAGCCAGACTCGCTCAGTTCACACGACGAGCTTCTGTGTTTGGGTGGAGAAATCTGGCTGCCGACGACGGACTGGCGCGTGCTGGGCCCGTGTGAGTCCAGGCCGCGAGAGCGGCGCTGCGAGGGTGCGGTGGGAACCTGCCGGGACCCGAGCATTGGAGCCGCTGGCCCAGCCACGCTCCTCACCCGCAGCCTGGGCAGCAGAGCAGGCACGTTGGTCTCGGGTTCCACGTTCACGGTGATCCCTCTCCGTGGAAAACGAGCGAGCCCACGGAGGCCGGGCGCTGCACCCTGGCCGGAGGGGGCCTGGAAGAGTCTTTTTTGTTAACTATATCTATGTGTACTAGAGGCCCGGTGCACGAATTCGTGCACAGAGGGGGGATCCCCTCGGCCTGGCCTGCGATTGGGGCTGATCTGGGGGAGCGACCATGGGAGGTTGGCTGTGGGAGCGCACTGACCACCAGGGGCCAGCTCCTGCATTGAGCGTCTGCCCCCTGGTGGTCAGTGCATGTCATAGCGACCGGCCGGTCGTCCAGTCATCTGGTCGTTTGGTCATAATGGTCGCTTAGGCTTTTATATATATACTAGAGGCCCGGTGCACGAACACTCGTGCAAGAGTAGGCCTTCCTTCCCCCAGTAGCTGGCACCGGCTTCTCTCCGCACCCGGTACTTGGGCTGGCTTCCCTCTGACCCCGGCTTCATCAGGAAGAACGTCCGGAATGATGTCCGGAAGACGTCCAGTCTAATTAGCATATTATCCTTTCCTATCTAATAAAGAGGGAATAAGCTAATTGACCCTCATGCCGTCGCAAAGATGGCGGCGCCCACCGCCAATAAGGAGGGAATATGCTAATTGACTGCCCCGCCCTCAAAGATGGCGGTGCCCACAGCCAATAAGGAGGGAATATGCTAATTGACTGCCCCGCCCTCAAAGATGGCGGCGCCCACAGCCAATAAGGAGGGAATATGCTAATTGACTGCCCCACCCTCAAAGATGGCAGCACCCACAGCCAATAAGGAGGGAATATGCTAATTGACTGCCCCGCCCTCAAAGATGGTGGCGCCCACAGCCAATAGGGAGGGAATATGCTAATTGACTGTCCCGCCCTCAAAGATGGTGGCACCCACAGCCAATAAGGAGGGAATATGCTAATTGACTGGCCCGCCCTCAAAGATGGTGGCACCCACAGCCAATAAGGAGGGAATATGCTAATTGACTGCCCCGCCCTCAAAGATGGCGGCGCCCACAGCCAATAAGGAGGGAATATGCTAATTGACTGCCCCGCCCTCAAAGATGGCGGCGCCCACAGCCAATAAGGAGGGAATATGCTAATTGACTGCCCCGCCCTCAAAGATGGCGGCGCCCACAGCCAATAAGGAGGGAATATGCTAATTGACTGCCATGCCCTCAAAGATGGCAGCACCCACAGCCAATAAGGAGGGAATATGCTAATTGACTGCCCCACCCTCAAAGATGGCGGCACCCACAGCCACAAGATGGCGGTGCCCAGTCCCCTCAGCCCCATCGCCTACACCTGGCTCTGGAGTCCCCCAGTCCCCTCAGCCCCCCGGCCACCCAGGGCCACCCGAGGCTCAGGTAACCACAGCTGGCCGAGGCTTGTGCTGCCGGCCGTGGCAGCAGCAGAGGTGTGATGGGGCGTCGCCTTCCCCTGATCGCCGGGTCGTCTCCCGCCCCTGGGGGCTCCCGGACTGTGAGAGGGGGCAGGCCGGGCTGAGGGACCCTCCAGTGCATGAATTTTCATGCACCGGGCCTCTAGTTATTCTATAGATTTTTTTTTAAAAAAAGAAGTCTTGGAAGTTGTTGGCAGTTCATAAAAACTCAGACTTCATACAGAAGCCAGCACGTCTGGCTGCCCTTGAACCCTGGAGCGAGGGCGACACTGGGCCCGGGGCCTAAGCGAGCGGCGGGGCCTTGGCAGACGGGACGTCTCTGCGGTCCCCACGGCGCCAAGCGTCTCGCACCTGGACGTGTCACTCGTCAGCGGGAAGGTCAGGTCCCCGAGGCTGGGACGGCACAGGCCTGGGACCACGCCCAGCGGCTCAACCGGGGGACGAAGCGAGGGTCCCCCCCGCGGGCGGGGTGGCCGGCCTTCCCCTCAGCCACGCAGTGGTGGGTCTTTGACAGAGGGGGAGGGACGAGGGAGAGGGGACCCGGCTGCCCCCCCCAGACAGCTCCTGCTTCTCCGGGCAGGTGCCATGAGGGCGCAGACAAAGGCGTGTCTGCAGGGAGCTGGGCCGGGGACTGGGAAATGACACGCGTGTGCACGGATGTGCCACCGCAGCCCCAGGCAGGAGGCACACGTCTGTTCCCGAGATGCTGGGAGGCCGGCGGGAGACGCTGGGCAGATGGCACACGTGCAGCCCTGGCTGAGCCCTTTGTGGGGACACCGAAACCGTCCCCTGGCCCTGGCCTGTGTGGCTCAGTGGGTAGAGCGTCGGCCTGAGGACTGAAGGGTCCCAGGTTCGATTCCCGGTCAAGGGCACCTGCCCAGGTTGCAGGCTCGATCCCCAGTGTGGGGCATGCAGGAGGCCGCCGGTCCATGATTCCCTCTCATCATGGATGTTTCTCTCTCTCCCTCTCCCTTCCTCTCTGAGATCAATCTATAATAACAAAAGCGTAATATGCTAATTAGACCGGACATCCTTCCCGACATCCTTCCGGATGACCTTCTGGACGAAGCCGGGGCTACGAGGGAAGCCCGGGTCCCGGATATCTGCCGGTGGCTGGAGGGAAGCCCCGGTCCCGGGTGCCGGAGGGAAGCCGGTGCCGGCCGCCGGGGGGAAGGAAGGCCTACTCTTGCATGAATTTCGTGCATCGGGCCTCTAGTAAAAAATAAATAAAATAACAAGAAACCGTCCCGTGATGGAGAAGGGAGAGTGGGGCTAGGACCATGGTCGGCAAACCGCGGCTCGCGAGCCACATGCGGCTCTTTGGCCCCCTGAGTGTGGCTCTTCCACAAAAGACCACGGCCTGGGCGAGTCTGTGTTGAAGAAGTGGCGTTAGAAGAAGATTAGGTTTAAAAAATGTGGCTCTCCAGAGAAATGTCAATCGTTGTCCTGTTGGTATTTGGCTCTGTGGACTGATGAGTTTGCCGACCGCTGGGCTAGGAGATGGGGCGGCACTGGCCGGTTGAATGAGACTCCCTAAGCCTCCCAGAGCCGGCCGCCCGGTCGGGCTGACCCTGTGACCCTGGAGGAGGTGGGGTGCGGGGGTGGGGCGGCCGTCTCCTTCAGAGGCTGCAGTTTAAAGGCAGGGACCCATCCACAGGGCAGGCCCCCGGGAGCAGAACTTGACCTGAAATAAACCCGAGAAAGGGTGGCCTGTCTCCTGGTGAGGGTGTTAATCCCCTAAGAACTGTGTGCTGAGATCGGCACCAGCTAGCAGCTCCTGCACCCCCTGAGGACTGGAGGGTCCCAGGTTCGATTCCCGGTCAGGGCACATGCCCGGGTTGCAGGCTTGGGCAGTGTGGGGCATGAAGGAGGCAGCCGGTCCATGATTCCCTCTCATCGTGGATGTTTCTCTCTCTGCCTCTGGGGGAGGGGAGCCCCAAGCCCAGGCTAAGCCTCGACCCCGTCCGTCCGTCCGTGTTCTGTCCTCAAATGACCGAGATGATGCATGGGGAGGGGGGGGGGGAGGGATGGGGGGCAAAGGGAGACCATTTGTGGGCTCTTCATGTCCCCAAATGAAGGCCGCGTCCGTCTTCCTTCTTTATTTTATTTTTAAAAATAACTTATTGATTCTTTTACAGAGAGGAAGGGAGAGAGCGTTAGAAACATCGATGAGAGAGAAACATCCATCAGCTGCCTCCTGCATGTCCCCCACCTGGGGATGTGCCTGCAACCAAGGTACGTGCCCTTGACCGGAATCGAACCTGGGGCCCTTGAGTCCGAAGGCGGACGCTCTATCCACTGAGCCACACCGGTCAGGCTAGTAGGCAGAGGTGGTTAGGGGCGATCAGGCATGCAGGCAGGTGAGCGGTTAGTAGCCAGTGGTCCTGGATTGTGAGAGGGATGTCCGACTGCCAGTTTAGACCCGATCCCTGTGGATTGGACCTAAACCGGAAGTCGGACATCCCCCAAGGGGCCCCAGATTGGAGAGACTGCAGGCCGGGCTGAGGGAACACCCCCCCCCCCGTGCATGAATTTCATGCACCGGGCCTCTAGTAATAATAATAATAATAGCTGGAAGAAATTGGGGGGACTTGTGGGTTAGGGAAGGGTTAAAAATACAGCACGTAGCACTGGGAACAGAGGTCCTGAGAGGGAGTCCCCTGAACACTCGGGGAGCGGGCCCTGGCTCTCTCTCCCGCCTGCTGCCCCTCCTCGCTTTCCTTCCCCCCCCCCCCCCCCCCCGCCCCGGTGCATCATCACGGTCATTTGAGGGCTCGGGGCGGCCCACACCGGGCTGTGGCCAGGGAAATCCAATCGCCCTCGGGGCCCACTTCTCCGTAAACAAGAATATCGTGTGCAGGGCGTGTGGGGCCCCTCCCGGCCCCGGGCTGAGCGGGGCCAGCGCACAGTGAAATGTAAGATTCCGGCGTGGGTGTCAGTCAGATGGGGCCAGCCCGGGACCCTCAGGCCACAAAAAGAATGATCTAGAAGAGAGAGAGAGAGAGAGAGAGAGAGAGAGAGAGAGAGAGAGAGAGAGAGAGAGAGAGAGAAGGGGATCGAATGCAGCCTGGAGCCAAGCGACCCAACACGCCCGGCTCGGCTGGAGCCAACGGTCCCGGGGGAACCCCGTTAGCTGATGGGGACACGGGGACCGGTCAGATCGGTGACACGGGCCGCAGGGTCCGGGTCCGGGGCGTTCGCATTTGTTCAAAGTGTAATTCGTCCTGTGACAGATGACTGTTGTTTTGTTAAACCTCACCCCAGCGTCGTTTCCCACTGATTTCTTTAAAAAAATATATATGTTTTATTGATTTTTTTTTACAGAGAGGAAGAGAGAGGGAGGGAGAGAGTTAGAAACATCGATGAGAGAGAAACATCCATCAGCTGCCTCCTGCACGCCCTCCACTGGGGATGTGCCCGCAACCAAGGTACATGCCCTTGACCGGAATTGAACCCGGGACCCTTCAGTCCGCAGGCCGACGCTCTGTCCACTGAGCCACACCAGTGAGGGCCCGTTGATTTTTTAAAAAAATATATAGTTTCATTGATTCCAGAGAGGAAGGGAGAGGGAGGGAGAGATGGAAACATCCGTGATGAGAGAGAATCACGGATCGGCTGCCTCCTGCACGCCCCACACTGGGGATGGAGCCCGCCACCCGGGCCTGTGCCCTGACCTGGGGAATCGAACCCTGACCTCCTGGTCCCTAGGTCGACGCTCAGCCACGGAGCCACGCCGGCCCCGGGTTCCGATATTTGTAGGGAGAGCAGAAGAGCGAGGAAAAGGTGGAGAGGACGTCTATGTGAGGGAGACACATTGACTGGCTGCCTCCTGCATGTGCCCTGGGCCCGCGACCAGCCCAGAAGGTGCCTTTGACCGGAATCGAACCCGGGACCCTTCTGTCCGCAGGCCGACGCCCTACCCACTGAGCCGCACCGGCCTGTCGCACGCGTCTGAAGGAGCGGCGCTTCCTATCCAATTGTCTCTGACGCAAGGACAGCTGTGGGTTTCTCCCTGGACCGGGCTGGCCTGGGACTCGGGCTCTGGAGCCAATCCTGGGGCCGGCATCGCTGTCGGGGGTGTGGGTGGGGGCGGGGGAGAAGCAGGCCAGCTCCCTGACTCTCTGGGGAGCCCCGGAGGCACAGACAGACAGCAGCCCCCCCGCCCGCAGCCGAAGCAAGGCCAGGGCCGGGGGGAGAAATGGGCGGTCGGGGGTGTGGGAAGGCAGACGGGTGCAGCCGCTGTGGAGAACAGTACAGAGTTTCCTCCAAAAACTAAACCTGGAGCTCCCATTGGACCCAGGGACCCCGCTCCTAGGAATACAACCCAAGAAACCAGAAACACCCATCAGGAAGGATATATGCACCCCTATGTTCACAGCAGCACCATTCGCCACAGCTAAGATCTGGAAACAGCCTAAGTGCCCATCAGCAGATGAGTGGATCAGAAAACGGTGGTACAGCCCTGGCCGGTATGGCTCAGTGGATAGAGCGTCGGCCTGCGGACTGAAGGGTCCCGGGTTCGATTCCCGGTCAAGGGCACATGCCAGGGTTGTGGGCTTGATCCCCAGTAGGGGGCGTGCAGGAGGCAGCCGATCCATGATTCTCTCTCATCATTGATGTTTCTCTCTCTCTCTCTCTCCTCTCTCTTCCTCTCTGACATCAATAAAAATATAAAATTAAAAAAAAAAATCCTTGGTGTTTAGTAAATTGCTTTCACCATGGATGTTTCTCTCTCTCTCTCTCCCTCTCCCTTCCTCTCTAAAATCAATAAAATATATCTATTTTTTAAAAAAAACTGTGGCCCTGACCGGTTTGGCTCAGTGGATAGAGCGTCAGCCTGTGGACTGAAGGGTCCTGGGTTCGATTCCGGTCAAGGGCATGTACCTTGGTTGCGGGCACATCCCCAGTGGAGGGTGTGCAGGAGGCAGCTGATCGATGTTTCTCTCTCATCGATGTTTCTGTCTCTATATCCCTCTCCCTTCCTCTCTGTAAAAATCAATAAAATATACATATTTTTTAAAAACTGATACATGTACACAATGGAATACTACGCAGCTGCGAAAAAGAAGGAACTCTTACCATTTGCAGCAGCATGGATGGACCTGGAGAGCATTGTGCTAAGTGAAATAAGCCAGTCAGGAGAAAGATAAATATCACATGATCTCACTCATTTATGGAATATAATGAACAACATAATCTGATGACCAAAAACAGATCCAGAGACAGAGAAGCATCGATCAGACCGTCAAACCTCAGAGGGAAGGCAGGGGAGGGCGGGGGTGAGGGGGAGAGATCAACCAAAGGACTTGTATGCATGCGTATAAGTCTAACCAATGGACACAGACACCAGGGGGGTGCGGGCATGAGCGGGGGGTGGGGGCGTGGGGGAAAAAGGCCACCCCGACATATGTAATCCTTTCAACAATGAATATTTTTTTTAAAAAAAAAGTTATACTCGGGATCTTGCCGAAACCGGTTTGGCCCATCAGCCAATCAGGAGTGAGTATGCAAATCAACCCAGCAAAGATGGTGGGTTAATTTACATATGCAGGGGCAGAGCGCCTGGGTGGGGTGGGACGCCTGCTATGCAGGGGACAGCAGGGGGTGGAGGGAGCTACAGGAGCGGCACTCTGGCCTGGAGCAAAGACTTGCAGGCTCCCGGGAGGCCAAGGTGGGTGCCAGGGGGGTTCCCCGATAGCCCCACCGGTCACCCCACAGATTGGCCCTGATCGCTGGCCAGGCCTAGGGACTGTAGCCGTGCACGAATTTCGTGCACCGGGCCTCCAGTAAGTGCAACAACAGAAAATGGTCTCCTCAAGGATTTCCTGCCACCGTGGCAGGGGGGGGGGGATCGGTAATTGGTTCGATTTCCACGTTAATAACTCCTTACCGTCTGGCCGTGGCTGCCGAGCACGCGTCACTGAGCATGTTCTGATTTCCCGTCCTAAGCACAGGAACGTGTTATACATCTTCAAGTTGACGCTTTCCAAGACGCAGCCAAAAATTACAGCCGCTTTTAATGAAAAGGCCGAAAATTAGCGCGTGCCACCTTGATGCGTTCCGCTGGGTATTTAATGTTTCCGTTCTCATATCAACAACGCACGGTATGAAATGTTATTTATCTGGCACTTTCTTCTTTCCGACTCAGTGCGCCGAGGCTGTAGTCTCCGGTCCTCGAGCTAATTGGAAACATCCCCCTGTATTTGATTTTGTGCACAGAAAATGAACCCTTGTCACAGTGACAGTCTTCCACTGGAAAGGCTCTTCGGTGTGACTGGAAAAGCTATAATTTGCGCCCAACGGCTTTCGTCCGGGTTTCTGCAGGCTGGGATTCTTTTATGCGGGTCTCATCGTACCGCTGATCTCGAAATGCTGCAATGCGTTCCACAGCCCCTCCTGCCTTTACCAAACCGTCCCGGTTGCAGATTTCCGGTTTCTTTTTGTTCTATTATTATTATTACTAGAGGCCCGGTGCACGAAATTCGTGCACTGGAGGGGGGGTGTGTCCCTCTGCCCAGCCTGCACCTTCTCCAATCTGGGACCCCCTCGAGGGATGTCCAACTGCCCATTTAGGCCCGATCCTGGTCCGTCCCCTGCTCACCACCCCTCCCACCCGCCTCCCTTTCTTAGACTTGGAAATACAGTGCTCCCTTTTTTTAAAATATATATTTTATTGATTTTTTTTACAGAGAGGAAGGGAGAGGGATAGAGAGCTAGAAACATCGATGAGAGAGAAACATCGACCAGCTGCCTCCTGCACACCCCCCTACTGGGGATGTGCCCGCAACCAAGGTACGTGCCCTTGACCGGAATCGAAGTGCTCCCTTTTTTAAGTGTGTCTTCGTAACACTGGGGGTGTTTGGAAATAAAAAATACACAGTCAGCCCCGGCCGGTGTGGCTCAGTGGATAGAGCGTCGGCCTGCGGACTGCAGGGTCCCAGGTTCGATTCCAGGTCAGGGCACATGCCCGGGTTGCAGGCTCCATCCCCAGTAAGGGGGCATGCAGGAGGCAGCCCATCCATGATTCTCTCTCGTTATTCCTATCTCTCTCTCTCTCCCTTCTCCCATCCTCTCTGAAATCAATCGAGATATATCTTTTTTAAATTTTTTTTTAAAAATTAATAAAATAAAAATACCCAGAAAGCAGCTGAGGTAGCACCATCAGATACATCCCTTCTCTAGCCCACAGAAATCACACATAGATATATGGCCGTGTGTATGTGCGTCCAGCTATTCTATATAATAAAAGGGTAATATGCAAATTGACCCTAAGGGCCGAAGGACCGGGAATGACCCATCGCTATGACGCACACTGGCCACCAGGGGGCAGACGCTCAACGCAGGAGCTGCCCCCTGGTGGTCAGTGCACTCAGCCAAACAGTAATTGAGTTTTAGAGAGTAGGAGCCTTTTAAAGCTACCTTGAGTCTGAAAACCTTCTCCCATCTTCTCCACAGCCAACCTGGCTAAACTCGGAGCAGAGAGCCTCAAAGGCGAGCATAGAGGGGGTGAACTCGCTCACCTAAAGGTGCAAGCCACTCCTTTAAAAAAAAACACAAAACCAGCCCTGACCAGTGTGGCTCAGTGGATAGAGCGTCGGCCTGCAGACTGAAGGGTCCCAGGTTCGATTCCAGCCAGGGGCACGTGCCTGGGGTTGCGGGCTCGATCCCCATTGTGGGGCGTGCAGGAGGCAGCTGATCCATGATTCTCTTTTCATCGCTGATGTTTCTATCTCTCTCTCTCTCTCTCTCTCTTCCTCTCTGAAATCAATAAAAATGTATTAAAAATATGCAAAAGCTGCCTGGGGAGGGCAGGCAGAGTCGTGTTTACCCCGAGGGGCAGAACGTGTTGGTGAAGGCGCCGGAAGGATGCTGGTGACCTGCAGGTCTTGGTCTGGGTGGCCGCTACGCAAAGCCTTGCCCAAGTCGATCTAGGAAGCAGGAGGGTTTCGAACCCACGTGTATCTGACTTCAAAGACCTGTCACTTTCACAGTCTTACGGGGGGCGGGGGGGTGTGCGGAGGTGATCAGGAAGGCTGCTCTCACAGGCATAGGATCAGGAACATGCTCCAATGACCCCTCCCTGAAATCACCCCTTTGGGGATGGAAATCCCAGAACCGTGACTGGGGCACCACTGCCACCCAGTGGCCACCCGCCCTAATTGCAGGGGCAGATGTTTCAGACACGAGGCAACTTCCCAGCGTGCTCATTCAACACAGGAGGGTGAGCCCGCGGTTGAGCGAAAACCTGTGAACCAGGAGGTTGGGGTTCGATTCCCGGTCAGGGCACATGCCTGGGTTGCGGGCTCCATCCCCAGTGGGGGGGCCTGCAGGAGGCAGCCGATCCGTGATTCTCTCTCATCGTGGATGTTTCTCTCTCTCTCCCTCTCCCTTCCTCTCTGAAATCAATATATATTTTGATTTGTATGTTTTTAAAAAGACAAAATAGCAGGAAGACTCCAAAAAGGGGTCCAGTTTCTCTACATACGCCCAATATTCCTTTCTCACGCAATTGTTTAGGGGAAGAAATCACTTTCCCTTCATAGGGCTTCATCCAAGGAACATACATATTCACCCTTTATCCTAAATTCATGAAAATGAGAATGCTACCCACCAGCCATTGGACAGTCATTCCGTGCCAGACACTGCATTAATCTCTTGGCATAGATGATGTCTTTATTTGGCATAATGTTCTATGATGATCTGCTACTATGACACACTATTTTTTTTACTAGAGGCCCAGTGCACGAAATTCGTACACAGGGAGGGAGTGGTCCCTCAGCCCGGCCTGCACGCTCTCCAATCCGGTACCCCTCGGGCAGTCAGACATCCTTCTCACAATCTGGGACCACTGGCTCCTAACCGCTCGCTTGCCTGCCTGCCTGCCTGGTCGCCCCCTAACTGCCTCTGCCTGCCAGCCTGATTGCCCCCTAACTGCTCTCCGGCTGGCCTGATCGCCCCCTAACTGTTCCCATGCCTGCCTGCCTTATTACCCCTAACCACCTCTGCCTGCCTGCCTGATCGCCCCTAACTGCCTCTGCCTGCCGGCCTGATCGCCCCCTAACTGCTCTCCGGCTGGCCTGATTGCCCCCTAACTGCTCCCATGCCAGCCGGCCTGATGCCCCCTAACTGCTCCCTTGCCTGCCTGATCACCTCTAACCGCCTCTGCCTGCTGGCCTGATCACCCCCTAACTGCTCCCCTGCTGGCCTTATCGCAACTTTTATTAGTATAGATTGTTGAAAGCATTACGTAAGTCCCCCTTTCCCCCCATTGGCCCCCTCCAGCCCACCCCTGCCCCTCGCCTTCACCCTCCCATTGTCCGTGTCCACGGGCCATGAATACATGCATACACACATACACGCATGCAAGGTCTTCGGTTGATCACCTCCCACCCACCCACCCACTCTCCTGCCTCCTTCCCTCCTACATTCCACACTCTGTTCCATGCGTCCACGTCTCTGGAACCACTCTGTTCGTCAGTTTATTATTTAAATATATTTTTATTTATGTCAGAGAGGAAAGGAGAGAGAGAGAGAGAGAGAGAGAGAGAGAGAGAGAGAGAGAGAAACATCAATGATGAGAGAGAATCATGGATCTGCTGCCTCCTGCACGCCCCCTACTGGGGATTCACCCCACAACCTGGGCATGTGCCCTTGACCAGAATCGAACCCAGGACCCTTCAGTCCGCAGGCCGGTGCTCTATCCACTGAGCCACACCGGCCAGGGCTCCCCCTTTCATTGTTTTGAGGAACCTCCACGCCGTTTTCCCTCCTGGCGGCGCCCGTCTGAATGGCCACGTTAGCAACGAGTCGACCGACCGGACACGCGCTGAGATGGCTCCGGGTCGACCCAGAGACCTATGGCCGTGGTCGGCAAACCGCGGCTCGCGAGCCACATGCGGCTCTTGGGCCCCTGGAGTGTGGCTCTTCCACAAAACACCACGGCCTGGGCGAGTCTATGTTGAAGAAGTGGCGTTAGAAGAAGCTTAAGTTTAAAGAATTTGGCTCTCCAAAGAAATGTCAATCGTTGTGCTGTTGGTAGGTGGCTCTGTGGACGAATGAGTTTGCCGACCCCTGCCCTACGGGGTGGCATTGACATCTGAAGACCCCACAGATACCCCGTTCTCCTCGTTTCCACGCACGCACGTCGGGCATCTGCTCCTCGCAGCTGGGAATTCTCCGACGTGAGATCCAGGCCCCGAGGTGCCACGGACTCACCGTGGGCCGGGAGCAAACCCCCTTGACGTCGGGGCCTCGTGGTCTTGTCTTGAACCCTAAAGCCTTGCCCAGAGGATGTGTGTGAGCCTCCTTCCCACCTCCCCCAGGCCCCCAGCCCCCTCCCCGCACCCCGGCCCCGCATCACGCCTGCCCTCAGCAGAGGAGCGCCCGCGGGAGTCGCCTGCCGTGTGATCCTGTGGTTGGGCCCACCTCTCCGGAGCCCGTCCCCGAATCCCAGCTCCGTCGATGGGGCCAGGGGCCACCTCCCCACGGTCTTTAGGGGAAACCCGAGGCCGGAGGGATGCCAGCGCCTCACGGGATGAGGTCCTGCAGGGAAACCTGCAGCTGGAAGAACGTTTTTTTTCTGTTTGTTTTTTTTTTAATATATTTTATTGATTTTATTACAGAGAGGAAGGGAGAGGGATAGAGAGAAACATTGATCAGCTGCCTCCTGCACACCTCCCACTGGGGATGTGCCCGCAACCAAGGTACATGCCCTTGACCGGAATCGAACCTGGGACCCTTCAGTCGGCAGGCCGACGCTCTATCCACTGAGCCACACCAGTCAGGGCTGGAAGAACGTTTTTATGGGCGTGAGGCCTCCGAGGGGCTTACGAGGCCATTACAGGTGTGCCGGGAGCGTCTGCAGGGGTGAGCGAGAGGAGAAACGGTGTGGGACCCGTGGCCCTAGACAGACAGACAGACAGACAGGCAGACAGGCAAATGAGCTTAGAACTGCCTTCGGCTGGCCCAGATGCCGGGGTCAGATGCGTGAATTTATTTATTTTGTAATATATACACACTGAGTGGCCAGATGATGGTGATCTCTGAACGCATAATCATCTGGCCACTCAGTGTAGATCCTATCAAATAAAAGGCTAATATGCAAATGGTCCCCTCGACCAGGAGTTCGACCAGCAGGCAGGCCGGCCAACCGCCCATGTCCCCTCCCCCTGGCCAGGCTGGCCGGACCCCACCCATGCACGAATTCATGCACCCGGCCTCTAATACATATATATACACACACTGAGTGGCCAGGTTATTATGCGTTCAGACATCATCATCTGGCCACTCTGTGTATATACATTTTATTGATCTCAGAGAGGAAGGGAGAGGGAGCGAGAGAGAGAGAAACATCCACGATGGGAGAGAATCATGGATCGGCTGCCTCCTGCACGCCCCCTTACTGGGGATGGAGCCCACAACCCGGGCATGTGCCCTTGACCGGGAATGGAACCTTTGGTCCGCAGGCCGACGCTCTACCCACTGAGCCACACCGGCCGGGGCGGATACCCGGCTCTATAAGGCCACAGGGGCTCACGCGTTCATTCAGCAGAAGTGCGCTTTTGTAAACCGGATGACGCGAAACCTACAGGATCGGCGACATTCAAGAATAACGCATGGGCCCTGGCCGGTGTGGCTCAGTGGATAGAGCATCAGGCTGCGGACCGAAGGGTCCCGGGTTCGATGCCGGTCAAGGGCACGTACCTCGGTGGCAGGCTCCTCCCCGGCCCGGGCCCTGGTCGGGGCACATGCAGGAGGCAACCCATCGATGTGTCTCTCTCTCTCCCATCGATGTTTCTCTCTGTCTCTCCCTCTCTCTTCCACTCTCTCGAAGAATCAATGGGAAAAATGTCCCCGGGTAGGGATTAAAAAAAAAGAAAAAAAGGCATGAAATGGGTGTGGCATTCAGAGTGACGCATGTAGTTGCCAGTTCAACATGCCTTTTGTCCCCCAAAATAAGCATGTTGGCTCATGCCAATACAAGAAGTAACATTCGGGGTCATACAAACTGCTTGGAGTGTGTCTAAGTCATCACATACCTGTCATATGTTTGACACGTGCATCCTGGCACCTCTCAACCCCGTGATGTCAATGGCAGGATGTAAAACTGTGACGGGCTGTCAGTGCCGGGAAGGCTGGTTCTTTCCATTATTATTTCTTTTTCTTTCTTTCTTTCTTTTGTTTTTTTTTTTTGGGGGGGGGGGAGGGCTCCATCCCCAGGAAGGGGCATGCGGGAGGCAGCCGATCCGTGATTCTCTCTCATCCTGGATGTTTCTCTCTCTCTCTCTCCCTCTCCCTTCCTCTCTGAAATCAATTTAAAAATAATAATAGCCCAAGCTGGTGTGGCTCAGTGGATAGAGGGTCGGCCTGCGGACGGAAGGGTCCCGGGTTCGATTCCCGGTCCAGGGCACATGCCCGGGTGGCAGGGTCGATCCCCAGTAGGGGGCGTGCAGGAGGCAGCCGGTCCATGATTCTCTCATCTTTGATGTTTTTATCTCTCTCTCCCTCTCCCCTCCTCTCTGAAATCAATCAAGATATGTTTTTTTAAATAATAATAATAATACAAATAATAATACATGCCCAGCTGTTGTGGCTCAGTGATTGCGCCTAAACCTAGGAACCAGGAGGTCACAGTTCGATTCCCGGTCAAGGGCACATGCCTGGGTTTCGGGCTCCATCCCCAGTGGGGGGCGTGCAGGAGGCAGCCCATCCATGATTCTCTCTCCTCACGGATGCTTCTCTCCCTCTCCCTCTCCCTTCCTCTCTGAAATCAATCTAGAATAAGAATCTAGAATAATAAAAGGGTTATATGCTGACCGGGCGTCCTTCCGGGCGTCCTTCCGGACGAAGCCGGGTGCCGGCAGGAAGGAAGGCCTACTCTTGCACGATTTTTCATGCATCCGGCTTCTAGTAAAACTATATCAGAATTAAAACACACACAAAACACTATTTTTACATTCTCACACAGCCCCTCCAGCCACCAGGCCCGCTCCTCCTCCGTATTTTACAATCACCACGTGCGCCCTCGGACGCTGCGCGCGCGCCTCTTGCACATCACGCAAGCCCAGAAGCAATTGTGTCCACTGATTCCGGGGTCTCCCAGACGATGCTGCGCCTTTTGGAGCCCCCCCCCACCCCCCGGCCCAGGGCTGAGCTCCCCGCCCCCAGGCTGCACCCCCCAACCCCCCCCCAACCCCCCGCAGCCGCCCTGACTGTAGCAAATTCAACGGGACGCGCTGCACCAGGAAATTCAGATCATTTTGTTGCAAAGCTGAGCTCCGCGCCCCCGCACAGGCGCGCTCGCTGTGCGTCTGCAACAAAAATAAGCGGAGATGTTTTGGGAAGCGCTGTGCACGGTGCCCCCCCATCCCCCCGCCCCCCGCGCCCCGACAGCCCTCAAGCGGCAACGTGTGATTTGGTCCCCGGACATGCAAAGTGCCGTAATGAAAGGCTGTCGGAAATGTGAAGGCCCGGAAAATTCTCTGCATCCGAGGGAAACCACAAACCACACTGGCGTGTTTCCAGGGGGGTGACCCCCATCGTCACAGGCCCTGGGGGTGGGTGGGGGGGCGATGCAATGGGTCCTTGCAATGGGAGGGACACGCCTAAGAGGTTTTGCGGCGTTTGGAGGGATGATTTATTTTTTTTAAATATATTTTTATGGCCCTGGCCGGTGTGGCTCAGTGGATAGAGCGTCGGCCTGCGGACTGAAGGGGCCCAGGTTCGATTCCGGTCAAGGGCATGGACTGTGGTTGCGGGCACATCCCCAGTCGGGGGTGTGCAGGAGGCAGCTGATGGATGTTTCTAACTCTCTCTTCTCCCTTCCTCTGTAAAAAATCAATAAAATATATTAAAAATATATACACGGAGTGGCCAGATGATGATGATCTCTGAATGCATAATAATCTGGCCACTCCGTGTAGATCCTATAGAATAAAAGGCTAATATGCAAATTGTCCCCTCGACCAGGAGTTCGACCAGCAGGCAGGCCGGCCAACCGCCCATGTCCCCTCCCCCTGGCCAGGCTGGCAGGACCCCACCCATGCACAAATTCATGCACTGGGCCTCTAATATAGATAGATAGATAGATAGATAGATAGATAGATAGATAGATAGATAGACACACTGAGTGGCCAGATTATTATGCGTTCAGAGATCATCATCATCTGGCCACTCTGTATATGTTTTTTATTGATTTCAGAGAGGAAGGGAGAGGGAAAGAGAAACATCCATGATGAGACAGAATCATGGACCGACTGCCTCCTGCACGCCCCACACTGGGGATGGAGCCCACAACCTGGGCATGTGCCCTTGACCGGGAATCGAACCCTGACCTCCTGGTTCGTAGGTGGACGCTCAGCCATGGAGCCAGGCAGACCCGATGGGCCTCTGTTTTTTTAATCTGTAACAACAGCAGCTACTGAGCGATGCGCTGAGGAGGGCTCGGTGCTCCCCATCGCCGACGGCACCCGTCTGGATCCCCACTTCCTCCCAAGGGGACGGGTCCTCTTATGATGCCCATTTGATGAGCCCCCTCCCCCTCTCCCGTTTATTTATTTATTTATTTTCTTCTTACAGAGAGGAAGGGAGAGGGATAGAGTTAGAAACATCGATGAGAGAGAAACATCCATCAGCTGCCTCCTGCACACCCTCCACTGGGGATGTGCCCACAACCAAGGTACATGCCCTTGACCAGAATCGAACCCCGGGACCCTTGAGTCCGCAGGCCGACGCTCTATCCACTGAGCCACACCGGCCAGGGCGCCCCTCTCCCGTTTATTGCGCACTTGATGGTAAGAAAGCGCCCCTGTGGGAGGCCGTGGAGGTGGGGGGGCAGCAAGGGCTGCAGAGAGAGCTGCCCAGGTGGAAACGCTGGCTCTGCCGGGCACCTGCTGAGCGACCTCGGGCAAACGACTTAACCTCTCTGTGCCTCACCTTTTTTTTTAAATTGGGCTGATCACTTTATTTTATTTATTATTATTATTTTCTTTATCCTCACCCGAGGGTGTTTTTCCATTGATTTTTAGGGAGAGTGGAAAAGAGAGGGAGAGAGAAACATGGATGGGAGAGAGACACATCGATGGGAGAGAGACACATCGATGGGTTGCCTCCTGCACGCGCCCCGACCAGGGCCCGGGCCGGGGAGGAGCCTGCAACTGAGGTCCGTGCCCTTGACCGGGAATCGAACCCGGGACCCTGTGGTCCTCAGGCCGACGCTCTAGCCACGGAGCCACACCGGCCAGGGCGACTGTGCCTCATTTTCTTTCTCATCAGCCAAATGTGGACGATAAAAGTGCCTCCCTTATCATCTTGTTCACGGGAATGAGATAGGTTAACATCTGGAAAGAACTGAGGATAGTGCTTGGTATACAAGTTTGGTCAAATCATCATTAACTGGCCCTGGCCGGTGTGGCTCAGTGGATAGAGCGTCAGCCTGCGTGCGGACTGAAGGGTCCCGGGTTCGAGTCCGGCCAAGGGCACATGCCCGGGTTTCAGGGTCAATCCCCAGTAGGGGGCGTGCAGGAGGCAGGCGATCCATGATCCTCTCTCATCCCTGATGTCTCTCTCTTTCTCCTTCTCCCTTCCTCTCTGACATCAATAAAATATTTTTTTTTTTAAAAAAAGAAAGAAATGAAAGGGAGGAGCGTGACAGGAGAGACAGGATGCCCAGGGGTTCCGGGCTGAGCAGGGTTTTGTGGGAGCAGCTGCCGTCCATGTGGGGGAGGGGACATAGAGGGTTTTCCCGGAGTGTCGCTATGCATTAAGAATGCCCCCACACCCACACACACCCACACACACCCTCACCCGCCTCCCTCTTCCCCCTGGAGACTTTTCAACAAACTGGCCCTGGCCGGTGTGGCTCAGTGGTTAGAGCGTCGGCCTGCGGACCGAAGGGTCCCGGGTTCGATTCCGGTCAAGGGCACGTACCTCAATTGCAGGCTCCTCCCCGGCCCGGGCCCTGGTCGGGGCGCATGTCGGAGGCAACCCATCGATGTGTCTCTCTCCCATCGATGTTTCTCTCTGTCTCTCCCTCTCCCTTCCACTCTCCCTAAAAATCAATGGGAAAATATCCTCGGGGGAGGATTAAAAAAAAGAAAAACAAGAGAAAGAACCATCTAATTGTCCCCTTTAAATCTCCACCTGAGCACCTCAGAGGTCGTGCATATTCAGTGTTTGCAAACGAAACATGCTTTCCACCAGCCAACTTGGTTCTCTTCCAGAACCTCTCCTCTCAGTTCTTAGCGAAAGCGATAAGAATGGCCCTGGCTGGTGTGGCTCAGTGGATAGAGCGTCAGGCTGTGGACTGAAGGGTCCTGGGTTCGATTCCAGTCAAAGGCTCAGGCCCAGGTTGCGAGCTCGATCCCCAGGAGGGGGCCTGCAGGAGGCAGCCGGTCAGTGATTCTCTCTCATCATGGATGTTTCTAACTCTTTCTCCCTCTCCCTTCCTCTCTGAAATCAATTAAAATACACACACACACACACACATAGACACACACACACACACACTAGTGGCCCGGTGCATGAAATTTGTGCATGGGGGGGGGGGGCTCAGCCCGGCCTGCACCCTCTCACAATCCGGGACCGCTGCCTCCTAACCGCTTACCTGCCTGCCTGCCTGATCAGCCCTGACCACTCTGCCTGATCAGCCCTGACCACTCTGCCTGCTGGCCTGCTCGCCCCCAACTGCCCCCTGCCAGCCTGCTCACCCCCCACTGCTCCCCCTGCCGGCCTGATCGCCCCCCACTGCCCCCCCTGCCGGCCTGATCACCCCCCACTGGCCCCCCCTGCCAGCCTGATCGCCCCCCACTGCCCCCCTGCCGGCCGGCTCACCCCCAACTGCCCCCCACCCCATCGGCCTGATTACCCCTAACCACCTCTGCCTCGGCCCCACCACCATGGCTTTGTCCAGAAGGATGTCTGGAAGGTCTCCCAGTCTAATTAGCATATTACCCTTTTATTAGTGTATATATATTTAAAAGGAAAGGAAGGAAGGGAAGGGAAGGGAAGGGAAGGGAAGGGAAGGGAAGGGAAGGGAAGGGAAGGGAAGGGAAGGGAAGGGAGGAGGGAGGGAGGGAGGGAGGGAGGGAGGAAGGAAGGAAGGAAGGAAGGAAGGAAGGAAGGAAGGAAGGAAGGAAGGAAGAAAGAAAGAGCAAGCCCTGGCCAGGGTGCTCACTGGTTAGGGCATCTCCAGTTTGATTCCTGGTCAAGGACATGGATCTGGGATGGAGGTTTGAACCCAGCCCCGGTCGGGGTGCGGCCGGGAGGCAGCCAATCATTGTGTCTCTCTCACATCTCTCTCTCTCTCTCTCTCTCTCTCCTCCCCCCCTCCCCTGTCTCACTTCCATTCTCTCAAAAAATCATTGGAGAAAATATCCTCTGATGAGTAATGACAAACACACACACACACACACGCACACACACACGCATGCACACGCACGCACACGACAACAAGAATGAGAGCAAATGCACTCTCGCTGGCTGCGTGAGCTGCACGTATTGCACGGGACGCCGCAGAAACCCTGCGGTTGGTACCTCATCAGCGCTGTGTTCCGGGTAAGGCCACGGAGGGTGGGGAGGTCCGCTGGCTCCCCGCCGTGCGTGAGCGCTGGGTCCACGATCTGTGCAGGTTCCACGCCAGAAATGAAGGCCCGTCCCCAACATCCCCCCCAAGATGACCCCACCACCCCTCCCCACGTCTCGGCCGTGTTCCTCCTCAACAGGTGTGTGTGCTCTCTAACACCCCCTCCCCTCCCACCTGCCCTCACGTCTTCGTCGTCTGCCCGCAGCATGCCACCGTTGTCCTGCATTTCCCGTGTTCACGTCTCACGTTCCCCACGCGGCAGCCAGAACCACGCTTTCAAAGTGCGAATCTGGTCACGTAACCCTTTTTGGTATCTTCCCGTGGCGTTCAGAACAAAAACCAAACTCCTCGTGGCTGCCGCCCTCTTCCCGGGGTGCCTTCCCCGCCTGGTGGGAGGCTGTGTACTTTTCTCCCCGGCCCTGATGCCCCCCGAAGGCACATTCGCTTCACTGTCGGGGCCTATAGCCCCCCTGGCTGGTAAGGTCCTTGAAGGGACCGTGTCTATTGTGCTCACTACTGCATCCTCCTTGAACCACAACAAAGCCTGGCATTCACTGATGTTCGTTGGATGGATGGATGGATGGAGGGATGGATGGATGGATGGATGATGGATGGATGGATGGATGGATGGATGGATGGATGATGGATGGTGGATGGATGGATGGATGGATGGATGATGGATGGATGATGGATGGATGGATGGATGGATGGAAGGGTGGATGGATGATGGATGGTGGATGGGTGGATGGATGGTTGATAGATGATGAATGGATGATGGATGGATGGGTGGGTGGATGGATGATGGTTGGATGGATGAATGGATGGGTGATGGATGAATGGATGATAGATGGATGGGTGGGTGGATGGATGGATGATGGATGATGAATGGATGGATAATGGACGGATGATGGATGGATGGATGGGTGGATGGTTGGATGGATGGATGGAAGGATGGATGGGTGGATGGATGGATGGTAGATGAATGATGGATGGATAATGGATGGATGGGTGGATGGATAGATGATGGTTGGATGGATGGGTGATGGATGATGGATGAATGGATGAATGGTTGGGTGATGGGTGATGGATGATGGATGAATGGATGAATGGATGGATGGATGGGTAGATGAATGGATGGATGGATGGATGGATGGATGGATGGATGGATGGTCGCCCCCAACTTCCCTCCTCTGCCGGCCTCGTCACCCCTAACTGCCCTCCCCTGAAGGCTTGATCGCCCCCAACTGGATGGATGATGGATCAACAGATGGATGACTGTGCGGAGAGACCCTCAGAAGCCCGGCCCCTGGCCCCGTTTCTCTAAAAGACGTCTCCTCTGCCGCTTCTTCGGCCTCGCCTTCCGCGTGCTGTGTGGTGTGAGCCCCAGAAGCCGGTGATTCCCACGGACCTGCGAGGGGCAGGGCGGAGAGGAGAGCGGTGCTCAGCCAGCAGGACCGGCGCCAGGGCCGCCCCCAATGTCTGAGCACGTGCCTCAGCCACAGCGTGACCCACGGCCCCGGGACGCGGGGAGTCTCTCTGCTCCCTCACTCTTTCCAGATGCTGTTAAAGAAAAACACAAAAAATGATGACGAGACAGTGCTGTGTCCACCCCCCCCCCCAAGGATTCCTACTTGTTTAGTCATATGTTTCTGTTTTGTTTCTGGTTTGGGGTTTTGTTTTTTTGTGGGGGGTTTGGGTGTGTGTGTGTGTGAGTGTGTGTGTGTAATATATTTGTATTGATTTCAGAGAGGAAGGGAGAGGGAGAGAGACAGAGAGACAGAGAGACAGAGAGAGACAGAGAGAGACAGAGAGAGAGAGAGAAACATCAATGATGAGAGGGAACCATGGATCACCTGCCTCCTGCACGCCCCCTACTGGGGATCGAGCCCACAACCCAGGCACGTGCCCTTGACCTGTGGAGGCAGAGAGAGAGAGAGAGAGAGAGAGAGAGAGAGAGAGAGAGAGGAGAGAGAGAGAGAGAAACATCAATGATGAGAGGGAACCATGGATCACCTGCCTCCTGCACGCCCCCTACTGGGGATCGAGCCCACAACCCAGGCACGTGCCCTTGACCTGTGGAGGCAGAGAGAGAGAGAGAGAGAGAGAGAGAGACATCAATGATGAGAGGGAATCATGGATCACCTGCCTCCTGCACGCCCCCTACTGGGGATCGAGCCCACAACCCGGGCACGTGCCCTTGACCTGTGGAGGCAGAGAGAGAGAGAGAGAGAGACAAACATCATGATGAGAGAGAATCACTGATCGGCTGCCTCCTGCACGCCCCACTACTGGGGATCGAGCCCGCAACCCCGGGCACGTGCCCTTGACCGGAATCGAACCCGGGACGCTTCCGTCCGCAGGCCGACGCTCTGCCCACCGAGCCACACCGGCCGGGGCTCTGTTTCTTTCCGTGCTGGTCTCTGAACCCTTCCCCTCAGGTACGGAAGGGGGGTCACCTTAGGGAATTCCCGGGAGGGGTAAGTATGGCTTTGAAATCTCCTTGGGTTTTGCTACCAGACCGGGCGCTGGCGTTCGGCGGCCCCTGGCACCCGCACGTCCATTCCTGGGCTGCTCTCTAGACGTTAAGGTACGTAAGAGCCGGGGATGTTTCCTTATCCAGATGACTAACTTCTCTTTATCATCAAGGCGGCTAAGGAGGTCACGTTATGGACCGCGGTATACCCCCTGTGCCCATCATCAAACCCCACTTTCACTTTATTTATTTTTATTTTTTTTAATATATTTTATTGATTTTTTACAGAGAGGAAGGGAGAGGGAGAGAGAGTTAGAGACATCGATGAGAGAGAAACATCGATCAGCTGCCTCCTGCACACCCCCCACCGGGGATGTGCCCGCAACCGAGGTACATGCCCTTGACCGGAATCGAACCCGGGACCCTTCAGTCCGCAGGCCGACGCTCTATCCACTGAGCCACACCGGCCAGGGCCACTTTATTTTTTAAAATTTCTTTATTGATTAAGGTGTTACCTATGTGTCCTTTATCCCCCCCCCCCATGATCCCCCATCTCCCTCCCCCCGCTCATACCCTCCCCCCCCTGGTGTCTGTGTCCATGGTTAGGCTCATGTGCATGCACACAAGTCCCTTGGTTGATCTCTCCCCCTCACCCCCACCCTCCCCTGCCTTCCCGCTGAGGTTGGACGGTCTGATCGATGCTTCTCTGTCTCTGGATCTGTTTTTGTTCGTCAGTTTATGTTGCTCGTTATATTCCACACATGAGTGAGATCGTGTGAGAAGGAAGGCCGAGGACCTATGAAAACATGCTCAAAGTCACCCATCGGCCCTGGCCGGTGTGGCTCAGTGGATAGAGCGTCGGCCTGCGGACGGAAGGGTCCCGGGTTCGATTCCGGTCAAGGGCATGGACCTTGGTTACGGGCACATCCCCAGTAGAGGGGTGTGCAGGAGGCAGCTGATCGATGTTTCTCTCTCATCGATGCTTCTGACTCTCTATCCCTCTCCCTTCCTCTCTGTAAAAAATCAATAAAATATATTAAAATATAAATATATAAATAAACTATAGAGTTCTTTTAATATATTTTATTGATTTTTTTTTTTTTTACAGAGAAGAAGGGAGAGGGATAGAGAGTTAGAAACACCCATCAGCTGCCTCCTGCACACCCCCTACTGGGGATGTGCCCGCAACCAAGGTGCATGCCCTTGGCCGGAATCGAACCCGGGACCCTTCCGTCCACAGGCCGACGCTCTATCCACTGAGCCACACCGGTCGGGGCTAAACTATAGAGTTTTCAGGGGAAGTGTGGCGGCCCAAGAACGGTTCGGGTCAGATTTCCAGAGGACAGACAGACACCCCCCTCCCCCAGCAGACGGGTCAGGCCCGGGAAGACTCCCACCCCCGCCCTCAGCTCAGACAAGGCCTGCAGCCCCGAACGGTCCTTCCGGCTGCAGGTGACAATGTAGCAGCTCCTCCCGCAGACGAGCTGTCAACAGGATGCCTGTTGCCAATGCTCAGGAGAAATCAGCACGCAATTGACCAACCGGCGGGGGAGGGGGGGTGGCTGAGCCCCCTCCTGGGAGGCATGGCTCCCCGGGGCTCCCCCACCCCCCCTCCTTCACTTGCTGCAAACGAATAAAGCTATTTTGCAACAACTGGGTGTCATTTCTTTTTTTCTTTTTTTTTTTTTTACTATATTTTAATGCTTTTTTTTACAGAGAGGAAGGGAGAGGGATAGAGAGCCAGAAACATCGGATGAGAGAGAAACGTCGATCAGCTGCCTCCTGCACACCCCCCCCACTGGGGATGGAGCCCGCAACCAAGGTACATGCCCTTGACCGGAATCGAACCCGGGACCCTTCCTTCCGCAGGCCGACGCTCTATCCACTGAGCCACACCGGTCAGGGCTATTATTATATTTTTTAATCCTCACCCGAGGATATTTTTCCTTTGATTTTTAGAGAGCAGTGGAAGGGAGAGTTGGGGAGAGAGAGAGAGAGAGAGACATGGATGTGCAAGAGACACATCGATGGGTTGCCTCCGGGACGCAACCCGTCCAACCAGGGCCCCGGGGGCCGGGGAGGAGCCTGCCACCGAGGTACGTGCCCTTGACTGGAATCGAACCCAGGACCTTCCGGATCCTCCGGCCGACGCTGTAGCCACTGAGCCACACCAGCCAGGGCCCGGATATCATTTCTGAATAGGGTGTTGTGTTTTTTTTATATATTTTTTATTGATTTCAGAGCGGAAGGGAAAGGGAGAGAGAGAGAGACATCCATGATGAGAGAGAATCATGGATGGGCTGCCTCCTGCACGCCCCACACTGGGGATCGAGCCCGCCACCCGGGCACGTGCCCTGACCGGGAATCGAACCCGGCACCCTTCAGTCCGCAGGCCGATGCTCTATCCACTGAGCCACACCGGCCAGGGCCTCAAAGGTTATTTTCCAACTGGCTGAGAAACGGCAACATTCAAATCCAAGAAATGAAAAAGCCCTGTTGTAAGTAAAACGGCTGGGAACCCCGAAATCACTTAACCTGAGGTGAGTGTTTGTCATGCAACGGGTCATAAAATCAAAGGCAAACAAAAATCACCCTCGCAGCCCTCGCTGGTGTGGCTCAGTGGATAGAGCGTCGGCCTGCGGACTGAAGAGTCCCGGGTTCGATTCAGGTCAAGGGTACATGCCCAGGTTGAGGGCACATCCCCAGTAGGGGGCGTGCAGGAGGCAGCCGATCCATGATTCTCTCTCCTCATGGATGTTTCTATCTCTCTCCCTCTCCCTTCCTCTCTGAAATAAAGAAAAGAAAAAAGAATAAAAATACCCTTGCAAAGGAGATTGTAGCTAAAAAGTAATAATACCGATCAAGATCTAAACTTTCAGATCATAGAAAGATGAAGTGAGAATAGAATGAGGTAAAGTTTTTATTTTTTAACATATTTGTATTGATTTCAGAGAGGAAGGGAAAGGGAAAGAGAGAGATAGAAACATCAATGATGAGAGAGAATCATGGATCGGCTGCCTCCTGCACGCCCCCCACTGGGGATGGAGCCCACAACCCGGGCCTGTGCCCTGAGCGGGAATCGAACCCTGACCTCCTGGTTCCTAAGTCGATGCTCAACCACTGAGCCACGCTGGCCGGGCTAAGGTAAAGTTTTTAAATTTCTGTTTCTGAAATCACATATTCCTTCCTCCTTCTTGGGACTGGTAACTGCTGAAATATTGGTTGAAAGTGTTTTTTAAAAATTAAACATCATCATAGAAATAAGAATTATAGCTCTATAAATACACTTTTTCAAATGATATCAAAGATAAGAACAATGAAGCTGTTTAATAAGAAAAGATGCAAAGCTTAAAAACAAAGAGCATAAAAAGTTAAGACCAGGCCCTGGCCGGTGTGGCTCAATGGATAGAGCATCAGCCTGCTGACCAAAGGGTCCTGGGTTCCATTCCGGCCAAGGGCACAGGCCCGGGTTGCAGGCTCCATCCCCAGGGTGGGGCGTGCAGGAGGCAGCCGATCCATGATTCTCTCTCATGGATGTTTCTCTCTCTCTCCTCTCCCTCCCTCTCTCTTAAAAAAGTAAAAAATTGCCCTAACACAGTGGTTGGCAAACTCATTCGTCAGCAGAGCCAAATACCAACAGCACAACGACTGAAGTTTCTTTTGAGAGCCAAATTTTTAAACTTAAACTTACATAGGTAGGTACATTGTTATTAACTTAATTAAGGTACTCCTCAGCTGGCCTTTGCTAAAAACTCAAGGGGCAAAGAGCCGCGTGTGGCTCGCGAGCCGCAGTTTGCCGACCACCGCCCTAACCGGTGTGGCTCAGTGGATAGAGCGTCGGCCTGCGGACTGAAGGGTCCCGGGTTCGATTCCGGTCAAGGGCATGTACCTTGGTTGCGGGCACATCCCCAGTGGGGGGTGTGCAGGAGGCAGCTGAGGGATGTTTCTCTCTCATCGATGTTTCTTACTCTCTGTCCCTCTCCCTTCCCCTCTGTAAAAAAATCAATAAAATGTATTTTAAATAAAATAAAATAAAATAAAAAATTACCACGTGCAACAAACGGGGCTTTCTGATGCTGGTGAGGCGGGCGCTGAGTCCCCGGGGAGACCCTGAGCCTGGGTTTGTTTTCTCTTCTGCGAACGACTCTGCTTTGTTTTTTGGGGGAGAAGCAAGTCACCCTGTCGGGTCGTCCTCCCCGGCTCCAGAGCGAGGTCACGTGCCCCCAAGTTTTGCCGAAAGCAGCCCTTGGATTCTGTCAGGTTGCCCCGGCAACGCCAGATGCTCTGACAGGAGGTCAAGGCTGGGACCCAGCCTGAGGTGAGCCGCCTGGAATTACCGCTGGGTCTGCCCACCAGCACCCTGCCCCCCGGCCCCCCCTGGCCAGAGGGGAGCCGCGTAAAGACTGTGCCAGGGCCCCGGCCGGTGTGGCTCAGTGGATAGAGGTCGGCCTGCAGACTGAAGGGTCCCGGGTTCCGATTCCGGTCAAGGGCACGTGTCCGGGTTGCAGGTTTGATCCCCAGGGGGGGCGTGCAGGAGGCAGCCGATCCATGATTCTCTCTCATCATGGATGTTTCTCTCTCTCTCTCCCTCTCCCTTCCTCTCTGACATCAATAAAAAAAATTGTTTTTAAATGACTGCAGGGGAAAAGGTGATGGGCGTGAATTACGGGCTGTTCTCTGGGCTCAGGTTCCACAGCCTCAACGTCACACCCTGGAAACTACACGGGACCCACACGGGGTGGGCGCACAGCACACACCTGCCCATGGGGTTCGGTGAATGTTTTTCCAGTCCCGAGATGGGTCAACTGATTCTTAGTGGGTTTTTAAAATATATATTTTATTGATTTTTTTACAGAGAGGAAGGGACAGGGATAGAGAGTCAGAAACATCGATGAGAGAGAAACATGGGTCAGCTGCCTCCTGCACACTCCCTACTGGGGATGTGCCCGCAACCAAGGTACATGCCCTTGACCGGAATAGAACCCGGGACCCTTCAGTCCGCAGGCCGACGCTCTATCCACTGAGCCACACCGGTTAGGGCTGATTTTTAGTTTTTGTTGATGGAGTTTAAAAATGAATAAAATAAGCCCTGGCCGAGTTGGCTCAGTGGATAGAGTATCGGCCCGTGGACTGAAGGGTCCCGGGTTCGAGTCTGGTCAAGGGCATGTACCTCGGTTGCAGGCTCCATCCTGGCCCCGGTTGGTTGGGGCGCATGCGGGAGGCAACCAATTGGTGTGTCTCTCTCATATCGATGTTTCTCTGTTTCTCTCCCCCTTCCTTCCACACTCGTTAAGAATCCATGCAAAAATATCCTTGGGTGAGGATTAACAGAAAATAATCCCTAAAATCTATTTTTTTAATTTAAGTCGAATTATATCGCAAGTTGTTCTCATGGAAGATATATAGAAGGTGAAGAATAGGAATGATACTTGCCTTTTATAATATACTAGAGGCCCGATGCACGAAATCCGTGCAAGGTCCTCGGCCCTCGCAGCCCCAGCTTAGTCCAGAAGGTCATCTGGAAGGTCATTTGGCTGTCTGGTCTAATTAGCATATTATACTTTTATTATTATAGATAAGTATATAGTCATTAGGGATATGTATTCATACAATTGCTTCAATATTTTTACAGTAATAACTAGAGGCCCAGTGGATGAAATTCGTGGACGGGGCACGGGGGGGTTTGAGGGTCCCTTAGCCCAGCCTGCACCCTCTCCAATACGGGACCACTGGCTCCTAACCACTTATCTGCCTGCCTGCCTGATCGCCCCTAACCACTCTCCCCTGCCGGCCTGATCGCCCCTAACTGCCCTCCCCTGTTGGCCTGGTCAACAGGGCAACATGAAAGTTTTTAAAAGACATTCAAGCTGTAGCCGGTTTGGCTCAGTGGATAGAGCATCGGCCCACAGACTGAGGGGTCCCAGGTTTGATTCCGGTCAAGGGCACATGCCCGGGTTGTGGGCTCGATCCCCAGTAGGGGGCGTGCAGGAGGCAGCTGATCAATGTACCTCTCTCACGTTGATGTTTTTCTCTCTCTTTCTCTCCCCCTCCTCCCTCTCTCTTCTACTTTCACTAAAAAAAGTCAATGGAAGCCCTAGCTGATGTGGCTCAGTGGATAGAGCGTCGGCCCACAGACTGAAGGGTCCCAGGTTCGATTCTGGTCAAGGGCACATGCCCGGGTTGTGGGCTCAATCCCCAGTAGGGGGCGTGCAGGAGGCAGCCGATCCAGGATTCTCTCTCATCTCTTATGTTTCTGCCTTTCTCTCTCCCTCCCCCTTCCTCTCTGAAATCAGTAACAAATACGTTTTAAAGAAAAGGAACTGACCATCCCTGCCCTCCGGGCGCCCGTTTCCTGGCTCCGTCACGGGGCGGCTGGCAACGTCACACGTGTGTGGGGGACTCAGCTGCTCTCGTTAGCTGGCCGTCCTGTGGGAACATCGGATTCCGGGGTGCACCCCCTGTCCGTCCCCTCAACCAACCTTTCTTTCTTTTTTTTTAAAAAAAAATCTATTTTATTGATTCTTTACAGAGAGGAAGGGAGAGGGAGAGAGAGTTAGAAACATCGATGAGAGAGAAACATCCATCAGCTGCCTCCTGCACACCCCCCACTGGGGATGCGCCCGCAACCAAGGTACATGCCCTTGACCGGAATCGAACCCGGGACCTTTCAGTCCGCAGGCTGCAGCTCTATCCACTGAGCCACACTGGCCAGGCTGGGTGTCTTTTTTTAAAAGTATATCAATGATTTATTTAATTTTTAAAGAATTTAAAGTCTTAATTGTTGAAAGTGTGACAGATGTCCGTCCCCTTTCCCCCCCATTGACCCCTCCATCCCACCCCCCTCCCCCATCCCACCCCCCTCCCCCGTCCCCCCACTCAGGCCTTCACCCCCCTATTGCCTGAGCCCATGGCCCATGCGTATGTGCACACAAGGTCTGTGGTTGATCACCTCCCCCCCACCCTCCCTCCCCCGCCTTCCCTCTGAGGTTCCGCCCTCTGCTCCACGCTTCCCTGTCTCTGGATCCGCTCCGTTCATCAGTTTATTTTGTTCATTAGATTCCACGTGTGAGTGCGATCGCGGGACACGCGTCTTCCTCTGACTGGCGGTGTCCCTTAGCATGGTGCTCTCCAGGTCCCTCCGTGCCGTCTCCGAGGGCAACAGATCCTTCCTTTTTCGCTGCTGCGTAGTATTCCACGGGGTAGCTGTCCTGCAGCGTTTCCGTCCACTCGTCTGCAGATGGGCACTCGGGCTGTGTCCAGATCCCCGCTGTCGGAGACTGCGCTGTTATGAACAAAGGGGCGCGTGCATTCTTTCTGATGGGTGTTTCGGGTTTATTAGCGTATATTCCTAGAAATACAGACTTGCCCCTAGTCTCAGTCAAAATGGATCGGAGGTCTCCCATCGATGTGTCCATCTCTCTATCCCTCTCCCTCTCTCTAAAAATCAATAAAAACATATTGCAAAAAAAAAAAAAAACAAACAAACTACCCTAGCTGGTGTGGCTCAGTGGCTAGAGCATCGGCCTGTGGACTGAAGGGTCCCGGATTCGATTCCGGTCAAGGGCACTTGCCCGGGTTGCGGGCTCCATCCCCAGTGTGGGGCAGGCAGGAGGCAACCAAACCATGATTCTCTCTCATCATGGATGTTTCTATCTCTCTCTCCCTCCCTCCCTCTCTGAAATCAATAAAACTATCCCATATAATAAAAGATTAATATGATAAGTGTCTGGTCCACTGGCGGGCCATTCAACCAATGAAAGCGTAATATGCTGATGATATGCTAAGGCCACTCAACTGCTCTCTATGATGTGCACTGACCACCAGGGGGCAGACGCTCCGACCAGTAGGCTTAGCTTGCTGGTAGAGTCCAGCCTATTGGGACTGGGCGAGATGGGCCGGACACGCCCTGGAGCCCTCCCGCAGTCCCTCCCCGGCTGGCCAGCCTCCTGCGTCCCTCCCTGGCCCCGATTGTGCACCAGTGGGGTCCCTCAACCTGGCTTGTGCCCTCTCACAATCCAGGACCCCTCGGGGGATGTCAGAGAGCTGGTTTTGGCCTGATCCCACAGGCCAGGCCAAGGGACCCCACTGGTGCATGAATTCGTGCACCGGGCCTCTAGTATTTAAACACACACAAACACACACACACACAACAAAAACAAAACCAAAAACCCTGCCCGTGTACACTGAGTGGCCAGATGATGATGATCTCTGAACGCATAATCATCTGGCCACTCAGTGTATATCCTATAGAATAAAAGGCTAATATGCAAATTGTCCCCTCGACCAGGAGTTCGACCAGCAGGCAGGCCGGCCAACCGCCCATGTCCCCTCCCCCTGGTCAGGCTGGCCGGACCCCACCCATGCACCAATTCATGCACCGGGCCTCTAGTACATATATATGTGTGTGTGTGTGTGTGTGTGTGTGTGTGTGTGTGTATATGTGTATATATATACATATATATACACACATATATAAGTGTGTGTGTGTATATATATATGTATACACACACACACACACACACACACAGAGTGGCCAGATTATTATGCGTTCAGAGATCATCACAATCCGGCCGCTCGGGGTACCTGCCCGTGCTGCCATCTCACCCGGAATTAGAAATCAGGCGGAGGATGCGAGGGACAGAGACGGAGGCCTGGAAGCGGGATGGGAAACCGAGATGCTGCTGAGGAGGCTCCACCGATGAGACGTGACTGGAAGCAGATGTCCAGGCCAGGCCGGGAGCCGCCAGGACAGGGCTGCTCGCTCACCTCCCGCCTCAGGCCCAGGCCGGCCCTAGCCGTCCAAGGCCGTGCTGTTAGCTAACAACTGATCGTGGGCGAAGGAATTTACGATGAACTGCCCCAGAGAAGAATCAAATGGGCCTTCCTTTTTTTTTTTTTTACTCCTCCCCCGAGGATACGTTCCCATTGATTTTTAGAGAGAGTGGAAGGGAGAGGGAGAGACAGAGAGAAACATCGATGGGAAAGAGACACAGCGATGGGCTGCCTCCTGCACGCGCCCCGACCAGGGCCCGGGCCTGGGGAGGAGCCTGCAACCCAGGTCTGTGCCCTTGACAGGGAATCGAACCCGGGACCCTTCGGTCCCCAGGCCGACACTCTATCCACTGAGCCACACTGGCCAGGGCCAAATGGTACGATTTTTCCAAGCTACGTCGGGGCTGAATGGAAAGAACATGTACCGCCTTGTCAGGGATCGCATGACCCAGCAGGGTTTATCTTTAAACGCCGGGAATAATGGTTAAGGATCGTACCATCTGCTCCGCCCAGCCGGCATGGCTCAGGGGTTGAGCATCTACCTACCTGTGAAACAGGAGGTCAGCGTTCGAGGCCCGGGTTTCGGGCTCGACCCCCAGTGTGGGGCGTGCAGGAGGCAGCCGGTCCATGACTCTCTCTCCTCGTGGATGTTTCTCTCTCTCTCTCCCCCCTCTCCCTTCCTCTCTGAAATCAATCAGATATTTCTTTAAAAGAGAAAAGAACGGGCCCAATGCGGACCGAAGGGTCCCGGGTTCGATTCCGGTCAAGGGCACGGACCTCAGTTGCAGGCTCCTCCCCGGCCCGGGCCCTGGTCGGGGCGTGTGCAGGAGGCAACCCATCGATGTGTCTCTCTCACATCGATGTTTCTCTCTGTCTCTCCCTCTCTTCCTCTCTCCCTAAAAATCAATGGAGAAATATCCTTGGGTGAGGGTTAACAAAAACAACAACAAAAATGAAAGAAAACAAAGAAAGGAAGGAAGAAAAAGAAAGGAAGGAAGGAAGGAAGGAAGGAAGGAAGGAAGGAAGAGGAAGGAAGGAAGAAAGGGAGAGAGAGAGAGGAAGGGAGAGGAAGGGGAAAGGGAGGGGAGGGGAGGGGAGGGGAGGGGAGGAAAGAGCTGGAGCAGGAGCGGGCACCATGGTGGTCAGCCCCCCGCCAGCCCAGCGTGTCCGGGAGAGGAACCTGCGGCCGCGGGAGGCAGGGGACAGCGGACGCCCTGCCCGGAGAGGAGAGGCGCTTACCTGCTAATGAAGGACCCAGCCGACCATCCTCAGACAGGTGCCGGCGCCCCCGCTGGGCCCGGGTCCCCGCGCTGGGCCCTGGGGCCAGGAGGCCTCAGGCAGCCCCCCTCCTGCCCTCATCCCAGGGGACCCTCCTGCCAGAGCCCCCTGGTCCCTGCCCGCCCGGTCCCTGGGCACAGGCCGAGCTCAGACCTGGCCAGGAGGCGCCCCTCCCCGGAGGTAAGATGGGAGCCACCCCTTCCATCCACAGGGCCCTGGGCTCTGAACCAGACTGGCCCCGAGTGGTGGGCTCTCCCCGACCTGCTGGGGGGACCCCGGGGGAGAGACCCTGCTGCGTTGGGGGTGGCTGGGCCGACCCGGGGCGTGGCAGTGCCTGCACTGAACCAGGGAATACCAACCAGGTCTCCTGCCGGCACCCTTCCCACACGCCGGGGACAGTGCTGGGCTCCACCCTGCAGAGGGGTCAGAGGTCAGCCCCTACACACACACACACACACACACACATGCATGCACATACACATATGCTCACAGGCATGTGCACACAAACACATGTGCACATAATCATAGGCACATGTGCATGCACACGCACATGCAATAATCACACTATGTGCACACATGTGCGTGCACATGTGCAATGATCACATTCACATGCAGTGTGCACACGCATGCAATGCTCACGTACACATGCACGTGCTCCTGTATTCGCATGCATGCATATGTTCACATGCATGCAGATATATGCTCACAGGCATGTGCACACAGGCAGACATGTGTGCACAATACGTCCATGCACGTGCACACGTGCAACGATCCCATATGTGCACGTGTGTATGTATGCAATGTTCACATGCATGCACATGCTCACATGCATACACCTGTTCACATACACGCATGCACACGCACACCGCTGCCCCTCCCAACTCCTCTCCCCGCACCCCGTTACCAGGGGACTCTCCGTCCCCCAGAGCAGCGCTCCCGCTGGGCGCCGGCCCCCGCTTTGCAGATAAGGCCCCGCCCGCCCTCCTCACCCGGCCTGCGGTCCCTCCGTGGGGTCCCCTCCCCGGACAGTGGGGGCGGGGGCAGAGCTGCAGGCCCGGGCTGGGAGGGGGGCCTCCGAGGCCAGCACCAACGTCCCCTCCCCGATTCTCCCCGAGTCCCAGGCCTTGTCCTCCTCCCGAGCCTCCTGTTTGGCAGCCCGTCCAGCTGTGTGTCCAGCTGTGTGTCCGCCTGCACAGCCGCCCCTTGGCCTTCCCCGCCAGGAGCCCCAGGGGTAACCGGCTCCGTAACCGGGGTCACGGCCGGGCCTTTCCTTCTGCCTCCGGGCTGAGCACGGCTGGGTCGGATCCCGTCTCATCTCGGGGCTCCGGGGAGTGGACCGGGCTCCCGGTCGGTGCTGCTGGTCCGACAAGGACCGCTGCCCCCTGCGGGCTCCAAGGCCTGGACCCAGGACGTGGGGCCTCGCTCGGTACCACCGGGGTCCCTGCTTCCTTCCCCTGCCTCCCCCATGGGCCCGCCTGCTCCTCCAACCCCCCTCAGGGCCAGTGGGGGGCCTTGGGTGACCCCCCCTCAGCTCCCACTGGGTTTCCTGGCCTGGGTGGGCCTTTTGGTTTGGTGGATTCAGCCAAGAAGATACTTCCGCCTGGCCAGTGTGGCTCAGTGGTTGAGCACCGACCTAGGAACCAGGAGGTCAGGGTTCGATTCCCGGTCAGGGCACATGCCCGGGGTGGTGGGCTCCATCCCCAGTGTGGGGGGCATGCAGGAGGCAGCCGATCCGTGATTCTCTCTCATCATGGATGTTTCTCTCTCTCTCCCTCTCCCTTCCTAAGATCAATAAAAATTATATATATATATTTAAAAAGAGTATCCTTGTCCTGGCCAGTTTGGCTCAGTGGATACAGCATCTGCCTGGGGACTCCTCTCTCTCTCTCTCTCTCTCTCTCTCTCTCTCTCTCTCATAAGGACAACCAGTGATATTGATGTCCTTTTAACCTGATGACCTCCGTGAAGAACTTGTGTCCGCTGAAATCCTGGAGGTTAGGAATACGACACACTTTTGTTTTGTTTTGTTTTTTTAATAACATTTTTATTGATTTCAGAGAGGAAGCGAGAGAGGGAGAGAGAGAAAAAAACATCAGTGATGAGAGAGAATCACGGATCGGCTGCCTCCTGCACGCCCCGCACTGGGGATGGAGCCCGCCACCCAGGCATGTGCCCCTGACCGGGAATCGAACCCTGACCTCCTGGTTCACAGGTGGATGCTCAGCCACGGAGCCACGCCGGCCGGGCTGACACACGTGTTTCTAAGGGACACAGTTCGACCCATCACACTCCCTGCAGGGGGGTGAGCAGGCTGTGGGCCAGAAGGTTCCTGCTCTTCGTCTCGCCCATCCGGGTCTCTCCACCCTCCCAGCACCCAGGGATCAAGGATTAAGGAAGAAGCCCCAGCCGGCCTGGTTCAGCCCCAGAACTGAAGGGTCCCGGGTTCGATTCCAGGCAAGAGCATATACACCGAGTGGCCAGATGATGATGATCTCTGGACGCACAATAATCTGGCCACTCAGTGTAGATCCTATAGAATAAAAGGCTCATATGCAAATGGTCCCCTGAACCAGGAG